>NW_027640752.1:0-600000 GCF_949752795.1 Hyperoodon ampullatus
ACAGGAGCCTTGTTATGCTGATGGGCGGGATGTAAATTGCCAACTGCCTCTCTGGAGGAGTGCATTCTGTTCCCTAAAACAAGTAAAGAACAGAGCTACAGAGCCAAGGGCACTACCAGCCTAGGGAATATACCTTGGGAAAACTGAAAATCAATAAGACAGAGCCACCCCAAAATTTAGGGCTGCACTGCATACAAGGACCTCAACTTGGATACACCTTAAGTATCCCAGAAAATATAAACATGGTTCAAAAAATTGTGGTACTTACGTACGATGGAATATCCCTCAGCCATGAAATCAATGTCATAAGACCAGTAGCAGCAAAATGGGTGGATTCAGGTACGATGATTCTAAGTGAAATAAGTCACACAGAAATAGAAACTTATCATAAGATATCACTTATGAAGATCCTGTAAACATGGCTACACTTGAACTGAGTTAGGAAAGAGAACAGTGTCTCACATTTAGAAAACACTCTTATACCTGCTTAAGGGGGAAGGAGAGGTGGGGTGATGAATAAAACCAGAGTTTGATATAAGCACAGGTACCGTTCCAAAAACCAACTATGGAATAGGACAAGACCTACACCGTCCTCAGCGAAAGGGACTCAAAACCCCATATTTCCCGCAGAGGAAAATATCTGACTAGTAAGAATCTTAAAACCTATGTATTGATATGTCTCCATACGGGAATCAAGTGTGTCTAGACTGGCATAAACATGGCAGCGAGAATCAGCTCAAACCACTATAAAAAGGATTTCAAAAACAAAACAAAAAAACTGGGAAATTCTTTACAATTCCTTCAGGGTCTCTGATGAAAGCTGGAATGACCCTATCTACAACGACAGCTGGATGTGGCATAAGGAGGGACACTTGGGGACTGAGACGATTGGTGAGATTGGGTGAGCAAATGCAGACCCTTTAAAGCAATAATGCATGGCACCCATTCCATGGGTCCGAACTCTCCAGGTGAAGGGAATATTACTACAGCTATAACATGTGCGGGAAACCTAGAGAACGGACACACTGTGAATACGAAAGGTTTCTAAAACTCAACGCATAGTCCCCTCTCTGGTGCTCCGGTTTGACTTTCCGTCTGCTTTACTATCAACCTCCCAACTTGGAGAGACAGCCCCTTTAACCTCTTGGTTCGCACAGGTTGCCAATTTGGCAGAGGATGAAAGGGAAGAGGGAGAACCAATGAGAGAGTAGCTGTTAGGCATTTGGACGGGCACATATCACTGTAATTTCCCGGCAGGAAGAAGAATTAACCAAATTCTCAGCCACCCACCGGGAACCAGTATAGGTCCTGAACCAAAATTTTGGACTTGCGGTCAGCTCACCAAAAACGAGTTGAAAAATGGAGCTCAGGGGCACAGCAATTCACAAACTGGCCGAGTAATAAAGGACAACTATCGTCCAAAAATCTGTTGAGGGAAGGCAACGAGGCGGACTTGAAAGCGAGGCAGAATAGCAGGAAACAGATTTCAAGAGGTACGTTGGAATCGCCTTTAAAGCACAGGAAGAGGGGCACAACTTCGACAATGATGCACTTGGCCAAAAAGGGCGTATGCGTTTTCTCCTGAATATATTCAGGAGAAAACGCATACGCCCTTTTTGGCCAAGCAAGCAAGCGGGCAATGCAAATCTGCACTACAAAGAAGTATCACTTCCCACCGGTCAAAAGGGACATCCACAAAATGTGTAAGAACAAGAAAGGCAAGGACAGGCCCTGGAGAACAGGGAGCCTTGTTATGCTGATGGGCGGGATGTAAATTGCCAACTGCCTCTCTGGAGGAGTGCATTCTGTTCCCTAAAACAAGGAAACACCAGAGCTACAGAGCCAAGGGGCACTACCAGCCTAGGGAATATACCTTGGGAAAACTGAAAATCATAAGACAGAGCCACCCCAAAATTTAGGGCTGCACTGCATACAAGGACCTCAACTTGGATACACCTTAAGTATCCCCAGAAAATATAAACATGGTTCAAAAAATTGTGGTACTTACGTACGATGGAATATCCCTCAGCCATGAAATCAATGTCATAAGACAGTAGCAGCAAAATGGGTGGATTCAGGTACGATGATTCTAAGTGAAATAAGTCACACAGAAATAGAAACTTATCATAAGATATCACTTATGAAGATCCTGTAAACATGGCTACACTTGAACTGAGTTAGGAAAGAGAACAGTGTCTCACATTTAGAAAACACTCTTATACCTGCTTAAGGGGGAAGGAGAGGTGGGGTGATGAATAAAACCAGAGTTTGATATAAGCACAGGTACCGTTCCAAAAACCAACTATGGAATAGACAAGGACCTACACCGTCCTCAGCGAAAGGGACTCAAAACCCCATATTTCCCGCAGAGGAAAATATCTGACTAGTAAGAATCTTAAAACCTATGTATTGATATGTCTCCATAAGGGAATCAAGTGTGTCTAGACTGGCATAAACATGGCAGCGAGAATCAGCTCAAACCCACTATAAAAAGGAATTTCAAAAACAAAACAAAAAAACTGGAAAATTCTTTAAAATTCCTTCAGGGTCTCTGATGAAAGCTGGAATGACCCTATCTACAACGACAGCTGGGATGTGGCATAAGGAGGGACACTTGGGACTGAGACGATTGGTGAGATTGGGTGAGCAAATGCAGACCCTTTAAAGCAATAATGCATGGCACCCATTCCATGGGTCCGAACTCTCCAGGTTGAAGGGAATATTACTACAGCTATAACATGTGCGGGAAACCTAGAGAACGGACACACTGTGAATACGAAAGGTTTCTAAAACTCAACGCATAGTCCCTCTCCTGGTGCTCCGGTTTGACTTCTCCGTCTGCTTACTATCAACCTCCCAACTTGGAGAGACAGCCCCTTTAACCTCTTGGTTCGCACAGGTTGCCAATTTGGCAGAGGATGAAAGGGGAAGAGGGAGAACCAATGAGAGAGTAGCTGTTAGGCATTTGGACGGGCACATATCACTGTAATTTCCCGGCAGGAAGAAGAATTAACCAAATTCTCAGCCACCCACCGGGAACCAGTATAGGTCCTGAACCAAAATTTTGGACTTGCGGTCAGCTCACCATAAACGAGTTGAAAAATGGAGCTCAGGGGGCACAGCAATTCACAAACTGGCCGAGTAATAAAGGACAACTATCGACCAAAAATCTGTTGAGGGAAGGCAATGAGGCGGACTTGAAAGCGAGGCAGAATAGCAGGAAACAGATTTCAAGAGGTACGTTGGAATCGCCTTTAAGCACAGGAAGAGGGGCACAACTTCGACAATGATGCACTTGGCCAAAAAGGGCGTATGCGTTTTATCCTGAATATATTCAGGAGAAAACGCATGCGCCCTTTTTTGGACAAGCAAGCAAGCGGGCAATGCAAATCTGCACTACAAAGAAGTATCACTTCCCACCGGTCAAAAGGGACATCCACAAAATGTGTAAGAACAAGAAAGGCAAGACAGGCCCTGGAGAACAGGGAGCCTTGTTATGCTGATGGGCGGGATGTAAATTGCCAACTCCCTCTCTGGAGGAGTGCATTCTGTTCCCTAAAACAAGTAAACAACAGAGCTACAGAGCCAAGGGCACTACCAGTCCTAGGGAATATACCTTGGGAAAACTGAAAATCAATAAGACAGAGCCACCCCAAAATTTAAGGCTGCACTGCATACAAGGACCTCAACTTGGATACACCTTAAGTATCCCAGAAAATATAAACATGGTTCAAAAAATTGTGGTACTTACGTACGATGGAATATCCCTCAGCCATGAAATCAATGTCATAAGACCAGTAGCAGCAAAATGGGTGGATTCAGGTACGATGATTCTAAGTGAAATAAGTCACACAGAAAAAGAAACTTATCATAAGATATCACTTATGAAGATCCTGTAAACATGGCTACACTTGAACTGAGTTAGGAAAGAGGACAGTGTCTCACATTTAGAAAACACTCTTATACCTGCTTAAGGGGGAAGGAGAGGTGGGGTGATGCATAAAACCAGAGTTTGATATAAGCACAGGTACCGTTCCAAAAACCAACTATGGAATAGACAAGACCTACACCGTCCTCAGCGAAAGGGACTCAAAACCCCATATTTCCCGCAGAGGAAAATATCTGACTAGTAAGAATCTTAAAACCTATGTATTGATATGTCTCCGTAAGGGAATCAACTGTGTCTAGACTGGCATAAACATGGCAGCGAGAATCAGCTCAAACCCACTATAAAAAGGAATTTCAAAAACAAAACAAAAAAACTGGGAAATTCTTTACAATTCCTTCAGGGTCTCTGATGAAACTGGAATGACCCTATCTACAACGACAGCTGGATGTGGCATAAGGAGGGACACTTGGGACTGAGACGGTTGGTGAGATTGGGTGAGCAAATGCAGACCCTTTAAAGCAATAATGCATGGCACCCATTCCATGGGTCCGAACTCTCCAGGTTGAAGGGAATATTACTACAGCTATAACATGTGCGGGAAACCTAGAGAACGGACACACTGTGAATACGAAAGGTTTCTAAAACTCAACGCATAGTTCCTCTCCTGGTGCTCCGGTTTGACTTTCCGTCTGCTTTACTATCAACCTCCCAACTTGGAGAGACAGCCCCTTTAACCTCTTGGTTCGCACAGGTTGCCAATTTGGCAGAGGATGAAAGGGAAGAGGGAGAACCAATGAGAGAGTAGCTGTTAGGCATTTGGACGGGCACATATCACTGTAATTTCCCGGCAGGAAGAAGAATTAACCAAATTCTCAGCCACCCACCGGGAACCAGTATAGGTCCTGAACCAAAATTTTGGACTTGCGGTCAGCTCACCAAAAGCGAGTTGAAAAATGGAGCTCAGGGGCACAGCAATTCACAAACTGGCCGAGTAATAAAGGACAACTATCGTCCAAAAATCTGTTGAGGGAAGGCAACGAGGCGGACTTGAAAGCGAGGCAGAATAGCAGGAAACAGATTTCAAGAGGTACGTTGGAATCGCCTTTAAAGCACAGGAAGAGGGGCACAACTTCGACAATGATGCACTTGGCCAAAAAGGGCGTATGCGTTTTCTCCTGAATATATTCAGGAGAAAACGCATACGCCCTTTTTGGCCAAGCAAGCAAGCGGGCAATGCAAATCTGCACTACAAAGAAGTATCACTTCCCACCGGTCAAAAGGGACATCCACAAAATGTGTAAGAACAAGAAAGGCAAGACAGGCCCTGGAGAACAGGGAGCCTTGTTATGCTGATGGGCGGGATGTAAATTGCCAACTCCCTCTCTGGAGGAGTGCATTCTGTTCCCTAAAACAAGTAAACAACAGAGCTACAGAGCCAAGGGCACTACCAGTCTAGGGAATATACCTTGGGAAAACTGAAAATCAATAAGACAGAGCCACCCCAAAATTTAAGGCTGCACTGCATACAAGGACCTCAACTTGGATACACCTTAAGTATCCCAGAAAATATAAACATGGTTCAAAAAATTGTGGTACTTACGTACGATGGAATATCCCTCAGCCATGAAATCAATGTCATAAGACCAGTAGCAGCAAAATGGGTGGATTCAGGTACGATGATTCTAAGTGAAATAAGTCACACAGAAAAAGAAACTTATCATAAGATATCACTTATGAAGATCCTGAAACATGGCTACACTTGAACTGAGTTAGGAAAGAGGACAGTGTCTCACATTTAGAAAACACTCTTATACCTGCTTAAGGGGGAAGGAGAGGTGGGGTGATGCATAAAACCAGAGTTTGATATAAGCACAGGTACGTTCCAAAAACCAACTATGGAATAGACAAGACCTACACCGTCCTCAGCGAAAGGGACTCAAAACCCCATATTGCCCGCAGAGGAAAATATCTGACTAGTAAGAATCTTAAAACCTATGTATTGATATGTCTCCGTAAGGGAATCAACTGTGTCTAGACTGGCATAAACATGGCAGCGAGAATCAGCTCAAACCCACTATAAAAAGGAATTTCAAAAACAAAACAAAAAAACTGGGAAATTCTTTACAATTCCTTCAGGGTCTCTGATGAAAGCTGGAATGACCCTATCTACAACGACAGCTGGATGTGGCATAAGGAGGGACACTTGGGACTGAGACGGTTGGTGAGATTGGGTGAGCAAATGCAGACCCTTTAAAGCAATAATGCATGGCACCCATTCCATGGGTCCGAACTCTCCAGGTTGAAGGGAATATTACTACAGCTATAACATGTGCGGGAAACCTAGAGAACGGACACACTGTGAATACGAAAGGTTTCTAAAACTCAACGCATAGTGCCTCTCCTGGTGCTCTGGTTTGACTTTCCGTCTGCTTTACTATCAACCTCCCAACTTGGAGAGACAGCCCCTTTAACCTCTTGGTTCGCACAGGTTGCCAATTTGGCAGAGGATGAAAGGGAAGAGGGAGAACCAATGAGAGAGTAGCTGTTAGGCATTTGGACGGGCACATATCACTGTAATTTCCCGGCAGGAAGAAGAATTAACCAAATTCTCAGCCACCCACCGGGAACCAGTATAGGTCCTGAACCAAAATTTTGGACTTGCGGTCAGCTCACCAAAAACGAGTTGAAAAATGGAGCTCAGGGGCACAGCAATTCACAAACTGGCTGAGTAATAAAGGACAACTATCGTCCAAAAATCTGTTGAGGGAAGGCAACGAGGCGGACTTGAAAGCGAGGCAGAATAGCAGGAAACAGATTTCAAGAGGTACGTTGGAATCGCCTTTAAAGCACAGGAAGAGGGGCACAACTTCGACAATGATGCACTTGGCCAAAAAGGGCGTATGCGTTTTCTCCTGAATATATTCAGGAGAAAACGCATACGCCCTTTTTGGCCAAGCAAGCAAGCGGGCAATGCAAATCTGCACTACAAAGAAGTATCACTTCCCACCGGTCAAAAGGGACATCCACAAAATGTGTAAGAACAAGAAAGGCAAGACAGGCCCTGGAGAACAGGGAGCCTTGTTATGCTGATGGGCGGGATGTAAATTGCCAACTGCCTCTCTGGAGGAGTGCATTCTGTTCCCTAAAACAAGTAAAGAACAGAGCTACAGAGCCAAGGGCACTACCAGTCTAGGGAATATACCTTGGGAAAACTGAAAATCAATAAGACAGAGCCACCCCAAAATTTAGGGCTGCACTGCATACAAGGACCTCAACTTGGATACACCTTAAGTATCCCAGAAAATATAAACATGGTTCAAAAAATTGTGGTACTTACGTACGATGGAATATCCCTCAGCCATGAAATCAATGTCATAAGACCAGTAGCAGCAAAATGGGTGGATTCAGGTACGATGATTCTAAGTGAAATAAGTCACACAGAAAAAGAAACTTATCATAAGATATCACTTATGAAGATCCTGTAAACATGGCTACACTTGAACTGAGTTAGGAAAGAGAACAGTGTCTCACATTTAGAAAACACTCTTATACCTGCTTAAGGGGGAAGGAGAGGTGGGGTGATGAATAAAACCAGAGTTTGATATAAGCACAGGTACCGTTCCAAAAACCAACTATGGAATAGACAAGACCTACACCGTCCTCAGCGAAAGGGACTCAAAACCCCATATTTCCCGCAGAGGAAAATATCTGACTAGTAAGAATATTAAAACCTATGTATTGATATGTCTCCGTAAGGGAATCAAGTGTGTCTAGACTGGCATAAACATGGCAGTGAGAATCAGCTCAAACCCACTATAAAAAGGAATTTCAAAAACAAAACAAAAAAACTGGGAAATTCTTTACAATTCCTTCAGGGTCTCTGATGAAAGCTGGAATGACCCTATCTACAACGACAGCTGGATGTGGCATAAGGAGGGACACTTGGGACCGAGACGATTGGTGAGATTGGGTGAGCAAATGCAGACCCTTTAAAGCAATAATGCATGGCACCCATTCCATGGGTCCGAACTCTCCAGGTTGAAGGGAATATTATTACAGCTATAACATGTGCGGGAAACCTAGAGAACGGACACACTGTGAATACGAAAGGTTTCTAAAACTCAACGCATAGTCCCTCTCCTGGTGCTCCGGTTTGACTTTCCGTCTGCTTTACTATCAACCTCCCAACTTGGAGAGACAGCGCCTTTAACCTCCTGGTTCGCACAGCTTGCCAATTTGGCAGAGGATGAAAGGGAAGAGGGAGAACCAATGAGAGAGTAGCTGTTAGGCATTTGGACGGGCACATATCACTGTAATTTCCCGGCAGGAAGAAGAATTAACCAAATTCTCAGCCACCCACCAGGAACCAGTATAGGTCCTGAACCAAAATTTTGGACTTGCGGTCAGCTCACCAAAAGCGAGTTGAAAAATGGAGCTCAGGGGCACAGCAATTCACAAACTGGCCGAGTAATAAAGGACAACTATCGTCCAAAAATCTGTTGAGGGAAGGCAACGAGGCAGACTTGAAAGCGAGGCAGAATAGCAGGAAACAGATTTCAAGAGGTACGTTGGAATCGCCTTTAAAGCACAGGAAGAGGGGCACAACTTCGACAATGATGCACTTGGCCAAAAAGGGCGTATGCGTTTTCTCCTGAATATATTCAGGAGAAAACGCATACGCCCTTTTTGGCCAAGCAAGCAAGCGGGCAATGCAAATCTGCACTACAAAGAAGTATCACTTCCCACCGGTCAAAAGGGACATCCACAAAATGTGTAAGAACAAGAAAGGCAAGACAGGCCCTGGAGAACAGGGAGCCTTGTTATGCTGATGGGCGGGATGTAAATTGCCAACTGCCTCTCTGGAGGAGTGCATTCTGTTCCCTAAAACAAGTAAAGAACAGAGCTACAGAGCCAAGGGCACTACCAGCCTAGGGAATATACCTTGGGAAAACTGAAAATCAATAAGACAGAGCCACCCCAAAATTTAGGGCTGCACTGCATACAAGGACCTCAACTTGGATACACCTTAAGTATCCCAGAAAATATAAACATGGTTCAAAAAATTGTGGTACTTACGTACGATGGAATATCCCTCAGCCATGAAATCAATGTCATAAGACCAGTAGCAGCAAAATGGGTGGATTCAGGTACGATGATTCTAAGTGAAATAAGTCACACAGAAAAAGAAACTTATCATAAGATATCACTTATGAAGATCCTGTAAACATGGCTACACTTGAACTGAGTTAGGAAAGAGGACAGTGTCTCACATTTAGAAAACACTCTTATACCTGCTTAAGGGGGAAGGAGAGGTGGGGTGATGCATAAAACCAGAGTTTGATATAAGCACAGGTACCGTTCCAAAAACCAACTATGGAATAGACAAGACCTACACCGTCCTCAGCGAAAGGGACTCAAAACCCCATATTTCCCGCAGAGGAAAATATCTGACTAGTAAGAATCTTAAAACCTATGTATTGATATGTCTCCGTAAGGGAATCAAGTGTGTCTAGACTGGCATAAACATGGCAGCGAGAATCAGCTCAAACCCACTATAAAAAGGAATTTCAAAAACAAAACAAAAAAACTGGGAAATTCTTTACAATTCCTTCAGGGTCTCTGATGAAGGCTGGAATGACCCTATCTACAACGACAGCTGGATGTGGCATAAGGAGGGACACTTGGGACTGAGACGATTGGTGAGATTGGGTGAGCAAATGCAGACCCTTTAAAGCAATAATGCATGGCACCCATTCCATGGCTCCGTACTCTCCAGGTTGAAGGGAATATTACTACAGCTATAAAATGTGCGGGAAACCTAGAGAACGGACACACTGTGAATACGAATGGTTTCTAAAACTCAACGCATAGTCCCTCCCCTGGTGCTCCGGTTTGACTTTCCGTCTGCTTTACTATCAACCTCCCAACTTGGAGAGACAGCCCCTTTAACCTCTTGGTTCGCACAGGTTGCCAATTTGGCAGAGGATGAAAGGGAAGAGGGAGAACCAATGAGAGAGTAGCTGTTAGGCATTTGGACGGGCACATATCACTGTAATTTCCCGGCAGGAAGAAGTATTAACCAAATTCTCAGCCACCCACCAGGAACCAGTATAGGTCCTGAACCAAAATTTTGGACTTGCGGTCAGCTCACCAAAAACGAGTTGAAAAATGGAGCTCAGGGGCACAGCAATTCACAAACTGCCCGAGTAATAAAGGACAACTATCGTCCAAAAATCTGTTGAGGGAAGGCAACGAGGCGGACTTGAAAGCGAGGCAGAATAGCAGGAAACAGATTTCAAGAGGTACGTTGGAATCGCCTTTAAAGCACAGGAAGAGGGGCACAACTTCGACAATGATGCACTTGGCCAAAAAGGGCGTATGCGTTTTCTCCTGAATATATTCAGGAGAAAACGCATACGCCCTTTTTGGCCAAGCAAGCAAGCGGGCAATGCAAATCTGCACTACAAAGAAGTATCACTTCCCACCGGTCAAAAGGGACATCCACAAAATGTGTAAGAACAAGAAAGGCAAGACAGGCCCTGGAGAACAGGGAGCCTTGTTATGCTGATGGGCGGGATGTAAATTGCCAACTGCCTCTCTGGAGGAGTGCATTCTGTTCCCTAAAACAAGTAAAGAACAGAGCTACAGAGCCAAGGGCACTACCAGCCTAGGGAATATACCTTGGGAAAACTGAAAATCAATAAGACAGAGCCACCCCAAAATTTAGGGCTGCACTGCATACAAGGACCTCAACTTGGATACACCTTAAGTATCCCAGAAAATATAAACATGGTTCAAAAAATTGTGGTACTTACGTACGATGGAATATCCCTCAGCCATGAAATCAATGTCATAAGACCAGTAGCAGCAAAATGGGTGGATTCAGGTACGATGATTCTAAGTGAAATAAGTCACACAGAAAAAGAAACTTATCATAAGATATCACTTATGAAGATCCTGTAAACATGGCTACACTTGAACTGAGTTAGGAAAGAGGACAGTGTCTCACATTTAGAAAACACTCTTATACCTGCTTAAGGGGGAAGGAGAGGTGGGGTGATGCATAAAACCAGAGTTTGATATAAGCACAGGTACCGTTCCAAAAACCAACTATGGAATAGACAAGACCTACACCGTCCTCAGCGAAAGGGACTCAAAACCCCATATTTCCCGCAGAGGAAAATATCTGACTAGTAAGAATCTTAAAACCTATGTATTGATATGTCTCCGTAAGGGAATCAAGTGTGTCTAGACTGGCATAAACATGGCAGCGAGACTCAGCTCAAACCCACTATAAAAAGGAATTTCAAAAACAAAACAAAAAAACTGGGAAATTCTTTACAATTCCTTCAGGGTCTGTGATGAAGGCTGGAATGACCCTATCTACAACGACAGCTGGATGTGGCATAAGGAGGGACACTTGGGACTGAGACGATTGGTGAGATTGGGTGAGCAAATGCAGACCCTTTAAAGCAATAATGCATGGCACCCATTCCATGGCTCCGAACTCTCCAGGTTGAAGGGAATATTACTACAGCTATAACATGTGCGGGAAACCTAGAGAACGGACACACTGTGAATACGAAAGGTTTCTAAAACTCAACGCATAGTCCCTCCCCTGGTGCTCCGGTTTGACATTCCGTCTGCTTTACTATCAACCTCCCAACTTGGAGAGACAGCCCCTTTAACCTCTTGGTTCGCACAGGTTGCCAATTTGGCAGAGGATGAAAGGGAAGAGGGAGAACCAATGAGAGAGTAGCTGTTAGGCATTTGGACGGGCACATATCACTGTAATTTCCCGGCAGGAAGAAGTATTAACCAAATTCTCAGCCACCCACCGGGAACCAGTATAGGTCCTGAACCAAAATTTTGGACTTGCGGTCAGCTCACCAAAAACGAGTTGAAAAATGGAGCTCAGGGGCACAGCAATTCACAAACTGGCCGAGTAATAAAGGACAACTATCGTCCAAAAATCTGTTGAGGGAAGGCAACGAGGCGGACTTGAAAGCGAGGCAGAATAGCAGGAAACAGATTTCAAGAGGTACGTTGGAATCGCCTTTAAAGCACAGGAAGAGGGGCACAACTTCGACAATGATGCACTTGGCCAAAAAGGGCATATGCGTTTTCTCCTGAATATATTCAGGAGAAAACGCATACGCCCTTTTTGGCCAAGCAAGCAAGCGGGCAATGCAAATCTGCACTACAAAGAAGTATCACTTCCCACCGGTCAAAAGGGACATCCACAAAATGTGTAAGAACAAGAAAGGCAAGACAGGCCCTGGAGAACAGGGAGCCTTGTTATGCTGATGGGCGGGATGTAAATTGCCAACTGCCTCTCTGGAGGAGTGCATTCTGTTCCCTAAAACAAGTAAAGAACAGAGCTACAGAGCCAAGGGCACTACCAGCCTAGGGAATATACCTTGGGAAAACTGAAAATCAATAAGACAGAGCCACCCCAAAATTTAGGGCTGCACTGCATACAAGGACCTCAACTTGGATACACCTTAAGTATCCCAGAAAATATAAACATGGTTCAAAAAATTGTGGTACTTACGTACGATGGAATATCCCTCAGCCATGAAATCAATGTCATAAGACCAGTAGCAGCAAAATGGGTGGATTCAGGTACGATGATTCTAAGTGAAATAAGTCACACAGAAAAAGAAACTTATCATAAGATATCACTTATGAAGATCCTGTAAACATGGCTACACTTGAACTGAGTTAGGAAAGAGAACAGTGTCTCACATTTAGAAAACACTCTTATACCTGCTTAAGGGGGAAGGAGAGGTGGGGTGATGCATAAAACCAGAGTTTGATATAAGCACAGGTACCGTTCCAAAAACCAACTATGGAATAGAAAAGACCTACACCGTCCTCAGCGAAAGGGACTCAAAACCCCATATTTCCCGCAGAGGAAAATATCTGACTAGTAAGAATCTTAAAACCTATGTATTGATATGTCTCCATAAGGGAATCAAGTGTGTCTAGACTGGCATAAACATGGCAGCGAGAATCAGCTCAAACCCACTATAAAAAGGAATTTCAAAAACAAAACAAAAAAACTGGGAAATTCTTTACAATTCCTTCAGAGTCTCTGATGAAAGCTGGAATGACCCTATCTACAACGACAGCTGGATGTGGCATAAGGAGGGACACTTGGGACTGAGACGATTGGTGAGATTGGGTGAGCAAATGCAGACCCTTTAAAGCAATAATGCATGACACCCATTCCATGGGTCCGAACTCTCCAGGTTGAAGGGAATATTACTACAGCTATAACATGTGCGGGAAACCTAGAGAACGGACACACTGTGAATACGAAAGGTTTCTAAAACTCAACGCATAGTCCCTCTCCTGGTGCTCCGGTTTGACTTTCCGTCTGCTTTACTATCAACCTCCCAACTTGGAGAGACAGCCCCTTTAACCTCTTGGTTCGCACAGGTTGCCAATTTGGCAGAGGATGAAAGGGAAGAGGGAGAACCAATGAGAGAGTAGCTGTTAGGCATTTGGACGGGCACATATCACTGTAATTTCCCGGCAGGAAGAAGAATTAACCAAATTCTCAGCCACCCACCGGGAACCAGTATAGGTCCTGAACCAAAATTTTGGACTTGCGGTCAGCTCACCAAAAACGAGTTGAAAAATGGAGCTCAGGGGCACAGCAATTCACAAACTGGCCGAGTAATAAAGGACAACTATCGTCCAAAAATCTGTTGAGGGAAGGCAACGAGGCGGACTTGAAAGCGAGGCAGAATAGCAGGAAACAGATTTCAAGAGGTACGTTGGAATCGCCTTTAAAGCACAGGAAGAGGGGCACAACTTCGACAATGATGCACTTGGCCAAAAAGGGCGTATGCGTTTTCTCCTGAATATATTCAGGAGAAAACGCATACGCCCTTTTTGGCCAAGCAAGCAAGCGGGCAATGCAAATCTGCACTACAAAGAAGTATCACTTCCCACCGGTCAAAAGGGACATCCACAAAATGTGTAAGAACAAGAAAGGCAAGACAGGCCCTGGAGAACAGGGAGCCTTGTTATGCTGATGGGCGGGATGTAAATTGCCAACTGCCTCTCTGGAGGAGTGCATTCTGTTCCCTAAAACAAGTAAAGAACAGAGCTACAGAGCCAAGGGCACTACCAGCCTAGGGAATATACCTTGGGAAAACTGAAAATCAATAAGACAGAGCCACCCCAAAATTTAGGGCTGCACTGCATACAAGGACCTCAACTTGGATACACCTTAAGTATCCCAGAAAATATAAACATGGTTCAAAAAATTGTGGTACTTACGTACGATGGAATATCCCTCAGCCATGAAATCAATGTCATAAGACCAGTAGCAGCAAAATGGGTGGATTCAGGTACGATGATTCTAAGTGAAATAAGTCACACAGAAAAAGAAACTTATCATAAGATATCACTTATGAAGATCCTGTAAACATGGCTACACTTGAACTGAGTTAGGAAAGAGAACAGTGTCTCACATTTAGAAAACACTCTTATACCTGCTTAAGGGGGAAGGAGAGGTGGGGTGATGAATAAAACCAGAGTTTGATATAAGCACAGGTACCGTTCCAAAAACCAACTATGGAATAGAAAAGACCTACACCGTCCTCAGCGAAAGGGACTCAAAACCCCATATTTCCCGCAGAGGAAAATATCTGACTAGTAAGAATCTTAAAACCTATGTATTGATATGTCTCCATAAGGGAATCAAGTGTGTCTAGACTGGCATAAACATGGCAGCGAGAATCAGCTCAAACCCACTATAAAAAGGAATTTCAAAAACAAAACAAAAAAACTGGGAAATTCTTTACAATTCCTTCAGAGTCTCTGATGAAAGCTGGAATGACCCTATCTACAACGACAGCTGGATGTGGCATAAGGAGGGACACTTGGGACTGAGACGATTGGTGAGATTGGGTGAGCAAATGCAGACCCTTTAAAGCAATAATGCATGGCACCCATTCCATGGGTCCGAACTCTCCAGGTTGAAGGGAATATTACTACAGCTATAACATGTGCGGGAAACCTAGAGAACGGACACACTGTGAATACGAAAGGTTTCTAAAACTCAACGCATAGTCCCTCTCCTGGTGCTCCGGTTTGACTTTCCGTCTGCTTTACTATCAACCTCCCAACTTGGAGAGACAGCCCCTTTAACCTCTTGGTTCGCACAGGTTGCCAATTTGGCAGAGGATGAAAGGGAAGAGGGAGAACCAATGAGAGAGTAGCTGTTAGGCATTTGGACGGGCACATATCACTGTAATTTCCCGGCAGGAAGAAGAATTAACCAAATTCTCAGCCACCCACCGGGAACCAGTATAGGTCCTGAACCAAAATTTTGGACTTGCGGTCAGCTCACCAAAAACGAGTTGAAAAATGGAGCTCAGGGGCACAGCAATTCACAAACTGGCCGAGTAATAAAGGACAACTATCATCCAAAAATCTGTTGAGGGAAGGCAACGAGGCGGACTTGAAAGCGAGGCAGAATAGCAGGAAACAGATTTCAAGAGGTACGTTGGAATCGCCTTTAAAGCACAGGAAGAGGGGCACAACTTCGACAATGATGCACTTGGCCAAAAAGGGCGTATGCGTTTTCTCCTGAATATATTCAGGAGAAAACGCATACGCCCTTTTTGGCCAAGCAAGCAAGCGGGCAATGCAAATCTGCACTACAAAGAAGTATCACTTCCCACCGGTCAAAAGGGACATCCACAAAATGTGTAAGATCAAGAAAGGCAAGACAGGCCCTGGAGAACAGGGAGCCTTGTTATGCTGATGGGCGGGATGTAAATTGCCAACTGCCTCTCTGGAGGAGTGCATTCTGTTCCCTAAAACAAGTAAAGAACAGAGCTACAGAGCTAAGGGCACTACCAGCCTAGGGAATATACCTTGGGAAAACTGAAAATCAATAAGACAGAGCCACCCCAAAATTTAGGGCTGCACTGCATACAAGGACCTCAACTTGGATACACCTTAAGTATCCCAGAAAATATAAACATGGTTCAAAAAATTGTGGTACTTACGTACGATGGAATATCCCTCAGCCATGAAATCAATGTCATAAGACCAGTAGCAGCAAAATGGGTGGATTCAGGTACGATGATTCTAAGTGAAATAAGTCACACAGAAAAAGAAACTTATCATAAGATATCACTTATGAAGATCCTGTAAACATGGCTACACTTGAACTGAGTTAGGAAAGAGAACAGTGTCTCACATTTAGAAAACACTCTTATACCTGCTTAAGGGGGAAGGAGAGGTGGGGTGATGCATAAAACCAGAGTTTGATATAAGCACAGGTACCGTTCCAAAAACCAACTATGGAATAGACAAGACCTACACCGTCCTCAGCGAAAGGGACTCAAAACCCCATATTTCCCGCAGAGGAAAATATCTGACTAGTAAGAATCTTAAAACCTATGTATTGATATGTCTCCGTAAGGGAATCAAGTGTGTCTAGACTGGCATAAACATGGCAGCGAGAAAAAGCTCAAACCCACTATAAAAAGGAATTTCAAAAACAAAACAAAAAAACTGGGAAATTCTTTACAATTCCTTCAGGGTCTCTGATGAAAGCTGGAATGACCCTATCTACAACGACAGCTGGATGTGGCATAAGGAGGGACACTTGCGACTGAGACGATTGGTGAGATTGGGTGAGCAAATGCAGACCCTTTAAAGCAATAATGCATGGCACCCATTCCATGGGTCCGAACTCTCCAGGTTGAAGGGAATATTACTACAGCTATAACATGTGCGGGAAACCTAGAGAACGGACACACTGTGAATACGAAAGGTTTCTAAAACTCAACGCATAGTCCCTCTCCTGGTGCTCCGGTTTGACTTTCCGTCTGCTTTACTATCAACCTCCCAACTTGGAGAGACAGCCCCTTTAACCTCTTGGTTCGCACAGGTTGCCAATTTGGCAGAGGATGAAAGGGAAAAGGGAGAACCAATGAGAGAGTAGCTGTTAGGCATTTGGACGGGCACATATCACTGTAATTTCCCGGCAGGAAGAAGAATTAACCAAATTCTCAGCCACCCACCGGGAACCAGTATAGGTCCTGAACCAAAATTTTGGACTTGCGGTCAGCTCACCAAAAACGAGTTGAAAAATGGAGCTCAGGGGCACAGCAATTCACAAACTGGCCGAGTAATAAAGGACAACTATCGTCCAAAAATCTGTTGAGGGAAGGCAACGAGGCGGACTTGAAAGCGAGGCAGAATAGCAGGAAACAGATTTCAAGAGGTACGTTGGAATCGCCTTTAAAGCACAGGAAGAGGGGCACAACTTCGACAATGATGCACTTGGCCAAAAAGGGCGTATGCGTTTTCTCCTGAATATATTCAGGAGAAAACGCATACGCCCTTTTTGGCCAAGCAAGCAAGCGGGCAATGCAAATCTGCACTACAAAGAAGTATCACTTCCCACCGGTCAAAAGGGACATCCACAAAATGTGTAAGAACAAGAAAGGCAAGACAGGCCCTGGAGAACAGGGAGCCTTGTTATGCTGATGGGCGGGATGTAAATTGCCAACTGCCTCTCTGGAGGAGTGCATTCTGTTCCCTAAAACAAGTAAAGAACAGAGCTACAGAGCCAAGGGCACTACCAGCCTAGGGAATATACCTTGGGAAAACTGAAAATCAATAAGACAGAGCCACCCCAAAATTTAGGGCTGCACTGCATACAAGGACCTCAACTTGGATACACCTTAAGTATCCCAGAAAATATAAACATGGTTCAAAAAATTGTGGTACTTACGTACGATGGAATATCCCTCAGCCATGAAATCAATGTCATAAGACCAGTAGCAGCAAAATGGGTGGATTCAGGTACGATGATTCTAAGTGAAATAAGTCACACAGAAATAGAAACTTATCATAAGATATCACTTATGAAGATCCTGTAAACATGGCTACACTTGAACTGAGTTAGGAAAGAGAACAGTGTCTCACATTTAGAAAACACTCTTATACCTGCTTAAGGGGGAAGGAGAGGTGGGGTGATGAATAAAACCAGAGTTTGATATAAGCACAGGTACCGTTCCAAAAACCAACTATGGAATAGACAAGACCTACACCGTCCTCAGCGAAAGGGACTCAAAACCCCATATTTCCCGCAGAGGAAAATATCTGACTAGTAAGAATCTTAAAACCTATGTATTGATATGTCTCCATAAGGGAATCAAGTGTGTCTAGACTGGCATAAACATGGCAGCGAGAATCAGCTCAAACCCACTATAAAAAGGAATTTCAAAAACAAAACAAAAAAACTGGGAAATTCTTTACAATTCCTTCAGGGTCTCTGATGAAAGCTGGAATGACCCTATCTACAACGACAGCTGGATGTGGCATAAGGAGGGACACTTGCGACTGAGACGATTGGTGAGATTGGGTGAGCAAATGCAGACCCTTTAAAGCAATAATGCATGGCACCCATTCCATGGGTCCGAACTCTCCAGGTTGAAGGGAATATTACTACAGCTATAACATGTGCGGGAAACCTAGAGAACGGACACACTGTGAATACGAAAGGTTTCTAAAACTCAACGCATAGTCCCTCTCCTGGTGCTCCGGTTTGACTTTCCGTCTGCTTTACTATCAACCTCCCAACTTGGAGAGACAGCCCCTTTAACCTCTTGGTTCGCACAGGTTGCCAATTTGGCAGAGGATGAAAGGGAAAAGGGAGAACCAATGAGAGAGTAGCTGTTAGGCATTTGGACGGGCACATATCACTGTAATTTCCCGGCAGGAAGAAGAATTAACCAAATTCTCAGCCACCCACCGGGAACCAGTATAGGTCCTGAACCAAAATTTTGGACTTGCGGTCAGCTCACCAAAAACGAGTTGAAAAATGGAGCTCAGGGGCACAGCAATTCACAAACTGGCCGAGTAATAAAGGACAACTATCGTCCAAAAATCTGTTGAGGGAAGGCAACGAGGCGGACTTGAAAGCGAGGCAGAATAGCAGGAAACAGATTTCAAGAGGTACGTTGGAATCGCCTTTAAAGCACAGGAAGAGGGGCACAACTTCGACAATGATGCACTTGGCCAAAAAGGGCGTATGCGTTTTCTCCTGAATATATTCAGGAGAAAACGCATACGCCCTTTTTGGCCAAGCAAGCAAGCGGGCAATGCAAATCTGCACTACAAAGAAGTATCACTTCCCACCGGTCAAAAGGGACATCCACAAAATGTGTAAGAACAAGAAAGGCAAGACAGGCCCTGGAGAACAGGGAGCCTTGTTATGCTGATGGGCGGGATGTAAATTGCCAACTGCCTCTCTGGAGGAGTGCATTCTGTTCCCTAAAACAAGTAAAGAACAGAGCTACAGAGCCAAGGGCACTACCAGCCTAGGGAATATACCTTGGGAAAACTGAAAATCAATAAGACAGAGCCACCCCAAAATTTAGGGCTGCACTGCATACAAGGACCTCAACTTGGATACACCTTAAGTATCCCAGAAAATATAAACATGGTTCAAAAAATTGTGGTACTTACGTACGATGGAATATCCCTCAGCCATGAAATCAATGTCATAAGACCAGTAGCAGCAAAATGGGTGGATTCAGGTACGATGATTCTAAGTGAAATAAGTCACACAGAAAAAGAAACTTATCATAAGATATCACTTATGAAGATCCTGTAAACATGGCTACACTTGAACTGAGTTAGGAAAGAGAACAGTGTCTCACATTTAGAAAACACTCTTATACCTGCTTAAGGGGGAAGGAGAGGTGGGGTGATGAATAAAACCAGAGTTTGATATAAGCACAGGTACCGTTCCAAAAACCAACTATGGAATAGAAAAGACCTACACCGTCCTCAGCGAAAGGGACTCAAAACCCCATATTTCCCGCAGAGGAAAATATCTGACTAGTAAGAATCTTAAAACCTATGTATTGATATGTCTCCATAAGGGAATCAAGTGTGTCTAGACTGGCATAAACATGGCAGCGAGAATCAGCTCAAACCCACTATAAAAAGGAATTTCAAAAACAAAACAAAAAAACTGGGAAATTCTTTACAATTCCTTCAGGGTCTCTGATGAAAGCTGGAATGACCCTATCTACAACGACAGCTGGATGTGGCATAAGGAGGGACACTTGGGACTGAGACGATTGGTGAGATTGGGTGAGCAAATGCAGACCCTTTAAAGCAATAATGCATGGCACCCATTCCATGGGTCCGAACTCTCCAGGTTGAAGGGAATATTACTACAGCTATAACATGTGCGGGAAACCTAGAGAACGGACACACTGTGAATACGAAAGGTTTCTAAAACTCAACGCATAGTCCCTCTCCTGGTGCTCCGGTTTGACTTTCCGTCTGCTTTACTATCAACCTCCCAACTTGGAGAGACAGCCCCTTTAACCTCTTGGTTCGCACAGGTTGCCAATTTGGCAGAGGATGAAAGGGAAGAGGGAGAACCAATGAGAGAGTAGCTGTTAGGCATTTGGACGGGCACATATCACTGTAATTTCCCGGCAGGAAGAAGAATTAACCAAATTCTCAGCCACCCACCGGGAACCAGTATAGGTCCTGAACCAAAATTTTGGACTTGCGGTCAGCTCACCAAAAACGAGTTGAAAAATGGAGCTCAGGGGCACAGCAATTCACAAACTGGCCGAGTAATAAAGGACAACTATCGTCCAAAAATCTGTTGAGGGAAGGCAACGAGGCAGACTTGAAAGCGAGGCAGAATAGCAGGAAACAGATTTCAAGAGGTACGTTGGAATCGCCTTTAAAGCACAGGAAGAGGGGCACAACTTCGACAATGATGCACTTGGCCAAAAAGGGCGTATGCGTTTTCTCCTGAATATATTCAGGAGAAAACGCATACGCCCTTTTTGGCCAAGCAAGCAAGCGGGCAATGCAAATCTGCACTACAAAGAAGTATCACTTCCCACCGGTCAAAAGGGACATCCACAAAATGTGTAAGAACAAGAAAGGCAAGACAGGCCCTGGAGAACAGGGAGCCTTGTTATGCTGATGGGCGGGATGTAAATTGCCAACTGCCTCTCTGGAGGAGTGCATTCTGTTCCCTAAAACAAGGAAACACCAGAGCTACAGAGCCAAGGGCACTACCAGCCTAGGGAATATACCTTGGGAAAACTGAAAATCAATAAGACAGAGCCACCCCAAAATTTAGGGCTGCACTGCATACAAGGACCTCAACTTGGATACACCTTAAGTATCCCAGAAAATATAAACATGGTTCAAAAAATTGTGGTACTTACGTACGATGGAATATCCCTCAGCCATGAAATCAATGTCATAAGACCAGTAGCAGCAAAATGGGTGGATTCAGGTACGATGATTCTAAGTGAAATAAGTCACACAGAAATAGAAACTTATCATAAGATATCACTTATGAAGATCCTGTAAACATGGCTACACTTGAACTGAGTTAGGAAAGAGAACAGTGTCTCACATTTAGAAAACACTCTTATACCTGCTTAAGGGGGAAGGAGAGGTGGGGTGATGAATAAAACCAGAGTTTGATATAAGCACAGGTACCGTTCCAAAAACCAACTATGGAATAGACAAGACCTACACCGTCCTCAGCGAAAGGGACTCAAAACCCCATATTTCCCGCAGAGGAAAATATCTGACTAGTAAGAATCTTAAAACCTATGTATTGATATGTCTCCATAAGGGAATCAAGTGTGTCTAGACTGGCATAAACATGGCAGCGAGAATCAGCTCAAACCCACTATAAAAAGGAATTTCAAAAACAAAACAAAAAAACTGGAAAATTCTTTAAAATTCCTTCAGGGTCTCTGATGAAAGCTGGAATGACCCTATCTACAACGACAGCTGGATGTGGCATAAGGAGGGACACTTGGGACTGAGACGATTGGTGAGATTGGGTGAGCAAATGCAGACCCTTTAAAGCAATAATGCATGGCACCCATTCCATGGGTCCGAACTCTCCAGGTTGAAGGGAATATTACTACAGCTATAACATGTGCGGGAAACCTAGAGAACGGACACACTGTGAATACGAAAGGTTTCTAAAACTCAACGCATAGTCCCTCTCCTGGTGCTCCGGTTTGACTTTCCGTCTGCTTTACTATCAACCTCCCAACTTGGAGAGACAGCCCCTTTAACCTCTTGGTTCGCACAGGTTGCCAATTTGGCAGAGGATGAAAGGGAAGAGGGAGAACCAATGAGAGAGTAGCTGTTAGGCATTTGGACGGGCACATATCACTGTAATTTCCCGGCAGGAAGAAGAATTAACCAAATTCTCAGCCACCCACCGGGAACCAGTATAGGTCCTGAACCAAAATTTTGGACTTGCGGTCAGCTCACCATAAACGAGTTGAAAAATGGAGCTCAGGGGCACAGCAATTCACAAACTGGCCGAGTAATAAAGGACAACTATCGTCCAAAAATCTGTTGAGGGAAGGCAATGAGGCGGACTTGAAAGCGAGGCAGAATAGCAGGAAACAGATTTCAAGAGGTACGTTGGAATCGCCTTTAAAGCACAGGAAGAGGGGCACAACTTCGACAATGATGCACTTGGCCAAAAAGGGCGTATGCGTTTTATCCTGAATATATTCAGGAGAAAACGCATGCGCCCTTTTTGGACAAGCAAGCAAGCGGGCAATGCAAATCTGCACTACAAAGAAGTATCACTTCCCACCGGTCAAAAGGGACATCCACAAAATGTGTAAGAACAAGAAAGGCAAGACAGGCCCTGGAGAACAGGGAGCCTTGTTATGCTGATGGGCGGGATGTAAATTGCCAACTCCCTCTCTGGAGGAGTGCATTCTGTTCCCTAAAACAAGTAAACAACAGAGCTACAGAGCCAAGGGCACTACCAGTCTAGGGAATATACCTTGGGAAAACTGAAAATCAATAAGACAGAGCCACCCCAAAATTTAAGGCTGCACTGCATACAAGGACCTCAACTTGGATACACCTTAAGTATCCCAGAAAATATAAACATGGTTCAAAAAATTGTGGTACTTACGTACGATGGAATATCCCTCAGCCATGAAATCAATGTCATAAGACCAGTAGCAGCAAAATGGGTGGATTCAGGTACGATGATTCTAAGTGAAATAAGTCACACAGAAAAAGAAACTTATCATAAGATATCACTTATGAAGATCCTGTAAACATGGCTACACTTGAACTGAGTTAGGAAAGAGGACAGTGTCTCACATTTAGAAAACACTCTTATACCTGCTTAAGGGGGAAGGAGAGGTGGGGTGATGCATAAAACCAGAGTTTGATATAAGCACAGGTACCGTTCCAAAAACCAACTATGGAATAGACAAGACCTACACCGTCCTCAGCGAAAGGGACTCAAAACCCCATATTTCCCGCAGAGGAAAATATCTGACTAGTAAGAATCTTAAAACCTATGTATTGATATGTCTCCGTAAGGGAATCAACTGTGTCTAGACTGGCATAAACATGGCAGCGAGAATCAGCTCAAACCCACTATAAAAAGGAATTTCAAAAACAAAACAAAAAAACTGGGAAATTCTTTACAATTCCTTCAGGGTCTCTGATGAAACTGGAATGACCCTATCTACAACGACAGCTGGATGTGGCATAAGGAGGGACACTTGGGACTGAGACGGTTGGTGAGATTGGGTGAGCAAATGCAGACCCTTTAAAGCAATAATGCATGGCACCCATTCCATGGGTCCGAACTCTCCAGGTTGAAGGGAATATTACTACAGCTATAACATGTGCGGGAAACCTAGAGAACGGACACACTGTGAATACGAAAGGTTTCTAAAACTCAACGCATAGTTCCTCTCCTGGTGCTCCGGTTTGACTTTCCGTCTGCTTTACTATCAACCTCCCAACTTGGAGAGACAGCCCCTTTAACCTCTTGGTTCGCACAGGTTGCCAATTTGGCAGAGGATGAAAGGGAAGAGGGAGAACCAATGAGAGAGTAGCTGTTAGGCATTTGGACGGGCACATATCACTGTAATTTCCCGGCAGGAAGAAGAATTAACCAAATTCTCAGCCACCCACCGGGAACCAGTATAGGTCCTGAACCAAAATTTTGGACTTGCGGTCAGCTCACCAAAAGCGAGTTGAAAAATGGAGCTCAGGGGCACAGCAATTCACAAACTGGCCGAGTAATAAAGGACAACTATCGTCCAAAAATCTGTTGAGGGAAGGCAACGAGGCGGACTTGAAAGCGAGGCAGAATAGCAGGAAACAGATTTCAAGAGGTACGTTGGAATCGCCTTTAAAGCACAGGAAGAGGGGCACAACTTCGACAATGATGCACTTGGCCAAAAAGGGCGTATGCGTTTTCTCCTGAATATATTCAGGAGAAAACGCATGCGCCCTTTTTGGCCAAGCAAGCAAGCGGGCAATGCAAATCTGTACTACAAAGAAGTATCACTTCCCACCGGTCAAAAGGGACATCCACAAAATGTGTAAGAACAAGAAAGGCAAGACAGGCCCTGGAGAACAGGGAGCCTTGTTATGCTGATGGGCGGGATGTAAATTGCCAACTCCCTCTCTGGAGGAGTGCATTCTGTTCCCTAAAACAAGTAAACAACAGAGCTACAGAGCCAAGGGCACTACCAGTCTAGGGAATATACCTTGGGAAAACTGAAAATCAATAAGACAGAGCCACCCCAAAATTTAAGGCTGCACTGCATACAAGGACCTCAACTTGGATACACCTTAAGTATCCCAGAAAATATAAACATGGTTCAAAAAATTGTGGTACTTACGTACGATGGAATATCCCTCAGCCATGAAATCAATGTCATAAGACCAGTAGCAGCAAAATGGGTGGATTCAGGTACGATGATTCTAAGTGAAATAAGTCACACAGAAAAAGAAACTTATCATAAGATATCACTTATGAAGATCCTGAAACATGGCTACACTTGAACTGAGTTAGGAAAGAGGACAGTGTCTCACATTTAGAAAACACTCTTATACCTGCTTAAGGGGGAAGGAGAGGTGGGGTGATGCATAAAACCAGAGTTTGATATAAGCACAGGTACGTTCCAAAAACCAACTATGGAATAGACAAGACCTACACCGTCCTCAGCGAAAGGGACTCAAAACCCCATATTGCCCGCAGAGGAAAATATCTGACTAGTAAGAATCTTAAAACCTATGTATTGATATGTCTCCGTAAGGGAATCAACTGTGTCTAGACTGGCATAAACATGGCAGCGAGAATCAGCTCAAACCCACTATAAAAAGGAATTTCAAAAACAAAACAAAAAAACTGGGAAATTCTTTACAATTCCTTCAGGGTCTCTGATGAAAGCTGGAATGACCCTATCTACAACGACAGCTGGATGTGGCATAAGGAGGGACACTTGGGACTGAGACGGTTGGTGAGATTGGGTGAGCAAATGCAGACCCTTTAAAGCAATAATGCATGGCACCCATTCCATGGGTCCGAACTCTCCAGGTTGAAGGGAATATTACTACAGCTATAACATGTGCGGGAAACCTAGAGAACGGACACACTGTGAATACGAAAGGTTTCTAAAACTCAACGCATAGTGCCCCTCCTGGTGCTCTGGTTTGACTTTCCGTCTGCTTTACTATCAACCTCCCAACTTGGAGAGACAGCCCCTTTAACCTCTTGGTTCGCACAGGTTGCCAATTTGGCAGAGGATGAAAGGGAAGAGGGAGAACCAATGAGAGAGTAGCTGTTAGGCATTTGGACGGGCACATATCACTGTAATTTCCCGGCAGGAAGAAGAATTAACCAAATTCTCAGCCACCCACCGGGAACCAGTATAGGTCCTGAACCAAAATTTTGGACTTGCGGTCAGCTCACCAAAAACGAGTTGAAAAATGGAGCTCAGGGGCACAGCAATTCACAAACTGGCTGAGTAATAAAGGACAACTATCGTCCAAAAATCTGTTGAGGGAAGGCAACGAGGCGGACTTGAAAGCGAGGCAGAATAGCAGGAAACAGATTTCAAGAGGTACGTTGGAATCGCCTTTAAAGCACAGGAAGAGGGGCACAAGTTCGACAATGATGCACTTGGCCAAAAAGGGCGTATGCGTTTTCTCCTGAATATATTCAGGAGAAAACGCATACGCCCTTTTTGGCCAAGCAAGCAAGCGGGCAATGCAAATCTGCACTACAAAGAAGTATCACTTCCCACCGGTCAAAAGGGACATCCACAAAATGTGTAAGAACAAGAAAGGCAAGACAGGCCCTGGAGAACAGGGAGCCTTGTTATGCTGATGGGCGGGATGTAAATTGCCAACTGCCTCTCTGGAGGAGTGCATTCTGTTCCCTAAAACAAGTAAAGAACAGAGCTACAGAGCCAAGGGCACTACCAGTCTAGGGAATATACCTTGGGAAAACTGAAAATCAATAAGACAGAGCCACCCCAAAATTTAGGGCTGCACTGCATACAAGGACCTCAACTTGGATACACCTTAAGTATCCCAGAAAATATAAACATGGTTCAAAAAATTGTGGTACTTACGTACGATGGAATATCCCTCAGCCATGAAATCAATGTCATAAGACCAGTAGCAGCAAAATGGGTGGATTCAGGTACGATGATTCTAAGTGAAATAAGTCACACAGAAAAAGAAACTTATCATAAGATATCACTTATGAAGATCCTGTAAACATGGCTACACTTGAACTGAGTTAGGAAAGAGAACAGTGTCTCACATTTAGAAAACACTCTTATACCTGCTTAAGGGGGAAGGAGAGGTGGGGTGATGAATAAAACCAGAGTTTGATATAAGCACAGGTACCGTTCCAAAAACCAACTATGGAATAGACAAGACCTACACCGTCCTCAGCGAAAGGGACTCAAAACCCCATATTTCCCGCAGAGGAAAATATCTGACTAGTAAGAATATTAAAACCTATGTATTGATATGTCTCCGTAAGGGAATCAAGTGTGTCTAGACTGGCATAAACATGGCAGTGAGAATCAGCTCAAACCCACTATAAAAAGGAATTTCAAAAACAAAACAAAAAAACTGGGAAATTCTTTACAATTCCTTCAGGGTCTCTGATGAAAGCTGGAATGACCCTATCTACAACGACAGCTGGATGTGGCATAAGGAGGGACACTTGGGACCGAGACGATTGGTGAGATTGGGTGAGCAAATGCAGACCCTTTAAAGCAATAATGCATGGCACCCATTCCATGGGTCCGAACTCTCCAGGTTGAAGGGAATATTATTACAGCTATAACATGTGCGGGAAACCTAGAGAACGGACACACTGTGAATACGAAAGGTTTCTAAAACTCAACGCATAGTCCCTCTCCTGGTGCTCCGGTTTGACTTTCCGTCTGCTTTACTATCAACCTCCCAACTTGGAGAGACAGCGCCTTTAACCTCCTGGTTCGCACAGCTTGCCAATTTGGCAGAGGATGAAAGGGAAGAGGGAGAACCAATGAGAGAGTAGCTGTTAGGCATTTGGACGGGCACATATCACTGTAATTTCCCGGCAGGAAGAAGAATTAACCAAATTCTCAGCCACCCACCGGGAACCAGTATAGGTCCTGAACCAAAATTTTGGACTTGCGGTCAGCTCACCAAAAACGAGTTGAAAAATGGAGCTCAGGGGCACAGCAATTCACAAACTGGCCGAGTAATAAAGGACAACTATCGTCCAAAAATCTGTTGAGGGAAGGCAACGAGACGGACTTGAAAGCGAGTCAGAATAGCAGGAAACAGATTTCAAGAGGTACGTTGGAATCGCCTTTAAAGCACAGGAAGAGGGGCACAACTTCGACAATGATGCACTTGGCCAAAAAGGGCGTATGCGTTTTCTCCTGAATATATTCAGGAGAAAACGCATACGCCCTTTTTGGCCAAGCAAGCAAGCGGGCAATGCAAATCTGCACTACAAAGAAGTATCACTTCCCACCGGTCAAAAGGGACATCCACAAAATGTGTAAGAACAAGAAAGGCAAGACAGGCCCTGGAGAACAGGGAGCCTTGTTATGCTGATGGGCGGGATGTAAATTGCCAACTGCCTCTCTGGAGGAGTGCATTCTGTTCCCTAAAACAAGTAAACAACAGAGCTACAGAGCCAAGGGCACTACCAGTCTAGGGAATATACCTTGGGAAAACTGAAAATCAATAAGACAGAGCCACCCCAAAATTTAGGGCTGCACTGCATACAAGGACCTCAACTTGGATACACCTTAAGTATCCCAGAAAATATAAACATGGTTCAAAAAATTGTGGTACTTACGTACGATGGAATATCCCTCAGCCATGAAATCAATGTCATAAGACCAGTAGCAGCAAAATGGGTGGATTCAGGTACGATGATTCTAAGTGAAATAAGTCACACAGAAAAAGAAACTTATCATAAGATATCACTTATGAAGATCCTGTAAACATGGCTACACTTGAACTGAGTTAGGAAAGAGAACAGTGTCTCACATTTAGAAAACACTCTTATACCTGCTTAAGGGGGAAGGAGAGGTGGGGTGATGAATAAAACCAGAGTTTGATAAAAGCACAGGTACCGTTTCAAAAACCAACTATGGAATAGACAAGACCTACACCGTCCTCAGCGAAAGGGACTCAAAATCCCATATTTCCCGCAGAGGAAAATATCTGACTAGTAAAAATCTTAAAACCTATGTATTGATATGTCTCCGTAAGGGAATCAACTGTGTCTAGACTGGCATAAACATGGCAGCGAGAATCAGCTCAAACCCACTATAAAAAGGAATTTCAAAAACAAAACAAAAAAACTGGGAAATTCTTTACAATTCCTTCAGGGTCTCTGATGAAGGCTGGAATGACCCTATCTACAACGACAGCTGGATGTGGCATAAGGAGGGACACTTGGGACTGAGACGATTGGTGAGATTGGGTGAGCAAATGCAGACCCTTTAAAGCAATAATGCATGGCACCCATTCCATGGGTCCGAACTCTCCAGGTTGAAGGGAATATTACTACAGCTATAACATGTGCAGGAAACCTAGAGAACGGACACACTGTGAATACGAAAGGTTTCTAAAACTCAACGCATAGTCCCTCCCCTGGTGCTCCGGTTTGACTTTCCGTCTGCTTTACTATCAACCTCCCAACTTGGAGAGACAGCCCCTTTAACCTCTTGGTTCGCACAGGTTGCCAATTTGGCAGAGGATGAAAGGGAAGAGGGAGAACCAATGAGAGAGTAGCTGTTAGGCATTTGGACGGGCACATATCACTGTAATTTCCCGGCAGGAAGAAGAATTAACCAAATTCTCAGCCACCCACCGGGAACCAGTATAGGTCCTGAACCAAAATTTTGGACTTTCGGTCAGCTCACCAAAAGCGAGTTGAAAAATGGAGCTCAGGGGCACAGCAATTCACAAACTGGCCGAGTAATAAAGGACAACTATCGTCCAAAAATCTGTTGAGGGAAGGCAACGAGGCAGACTTGAAAGCGAGGCAGAATAGCAGGAAACAGATTTCAAGAGGTACGTTGGAATCGCCTTTAAAGCACAGGAAGAGGGGCACAACTTCGACAATGATGCACTTGGCCAAAAAGGGCGTATGCGTTTTCTCCTGAATATATTCAGGAGAAAACGCATACGCCCTTTTTGGCCAAGCAAGCAAGCGGGCAATGCAAATCTGCACTACAAAGAAGTATCACTTCCCACCAGTCAAAAGGGACATCCACAAAATGTGTAAGAACAAGAAAGGCAAGACAGGCCCTGGAGAACAGGGAGCCTTGTTATGCTGATGGGCGGGATGTAAATTGCCAACTGCCTCTCTGGAGGAGTGCATTCTGTTCCCTAAAACAAGTAAAGAACAGAGCTACAGAGCCAAGGGCACTACCAGCCTAGGGAATATACCTTGGGAAAACTGAAAATCAATAAGACAGAGCCACCCCAAAATTTAGGGCTGCACTGCATACAAGGACCTCAACTTGGATACACCTTAAGTATCCCAGAAAATATAAACATGGTTCAAAAAATTGTGGTACTTACGTACGATGGAATATCCCTCAGCCATGAAATCAATGTCATAAGACCAGTAGCAGCAAAATGGGTGGATTCAGGTACGATGATTCTAAGTGAAATAAGTCACACAGAAAAAGAAACTTATCATAAGATATCACTTATGAAGATCCTGTAAACATGGCTACACTTGAACTGAGTTAGGAAAGAGGACAGTGTCTCACATTTAGAAAACACTCTTATACCTGCTTAAGGGGGAAGGAGAGGTGGGGTGATGCATAAAACCAGAGTTTGATATAAGCACAGGTACCGTTCCAAAAACCAACTATGGAATAGACAAGACCTACACCGTCCTCAGCGAAAGGGACTCAAAACCCCATATTTCCCGCAGAGGAAAATATCTGACTAGTAAGAATCTTAAAACCTATGTATTGATATGTCTCCGTAAGGGAATCAAGTGTGTCTAGACTGGCATAAACATGGCAGCGAGAATCAGCTCAAACCCACTATAAAAAGGAATTTCAAAAACAAAACAAAAAAACTGGGAAATTCTTTACAATTCCTTCAGGGTCTCTGATGAAGGCTGGAATGACCCTATCTACAACGACAGCTGGATGTGGCATAAGGAGGGACACTTGGGACTGAGACGATTGGTGAGATTGGGTGAGCAAATGCAGACCCTTTAAAGCAATAATGCATGGCACCCATTCCATGGCTCCGTACTCTCCAGGTTGAAGGGAATATTACTACAGCTATAAAATGTGCGGGAAACCTAGAGAACGGACACACTGTGAATACGAATGGTTTCTAAAACTCAACGCATAGTCCCTCCCCTGGTGCTCCGGTTTGACTTTCCGTCTGCTTTACTATCAACCTCCCAACTTGGAGAGACAGCCCCTTTAACCTCTTGGTTCGCACAGGTTGCCAATTTGGCAGAGGATGAAAGGGAAGAGGGAGAACCAATGAGAGAGTAGCTGTTAGGCATTTGGACGGGCACATATCACTGTAATTTCCCGGCAGGAAGAAGTATTAACCAAATTCTCAGCCACCCACCAGGAACCAGTATAGGTCCTGAACCAAAATTTTGGACTTGCGGTCAGCTCACCAAAAACGAGTTGAAAAATGGAGCTCAGGGGCACAGCAATTCACAAACTGCCCGAGTAATAAAGGACAACTATCGTCCAAAAATCTGTTGAGGGAAGGCAACGAGGCGGACTTGAAAGCGAGGCAGAATAGCAGGAAACAGATTTCAAGAGGTACGTTGGAATCGCCTTTAAAGCACAGGAAGAGGGGCACAACTTCGACAATGATGCACTTGGCCAAAAAGGGCGTATGCGTTTTCTCCTGAATATATTCAGGAGAAAACGCATACGCCCTTTTTGGCCAAGCAAGCAAGCGGGCAATGCAAATCTGCACTACAAAGAAGTATCACTTCCCACCGGTCAAAAGGGACATCCACAAAATGTGTAAGAACAAGAAAGGCAAGACAGGCCCTGGAGAACAGGGAGCCTTGTTATGCTGATGGGCGGGATGTAAATTGCCAACTGCCTCTCTGGAGGAGTGCATTCTGTTCCCTAAAACAAGTAAAGAACAGAGCTACAGAGCCAAGGGCACTACCAGTCTAGGGAATATACCTTGGGAAAACTGAAAATCAATAAGACAGAGCCACCCCAAAATTTAGGGCTGCACTGCATACAAGGACCTCAACTTGGATACACCTTAAGTATCCCAGAAAATATAAACATGGTTCAAAAAATTGTGGTACTTACGTACGATGGAATATCCCTCAGCCATGAAATCAATGTCATAAGACCAGTAGCAGCAAAATGGGTGGATTCAGGTACGATGATTCTAAGTGAAATAAGTCACACAGAAAAAGAAACTTATCATAAGATATCACTTATGAAGATCCTGTAAACATGGCTACACTTGAACTGAGTTAGGAAAGAGGACAGTGTCTCACATTTAGAAAACACTCTTATACCTGCTTAAGGGGGAAGGAGAGGTGGGGTGATGCATAAAACCAGAGTTTGATATAAGCACAGGTACCGTTCCAAAAACCAACTATGGAATAGACAAGACCTACACCGTCCTCAGCGAAAGGGACTCAAAACCCCATATTTCCCGCAGAGGAAAATATCTGACTAGTAAGAATCTTAAAACCTATGTATTGATATGTCTCCGTAAGGGAATCAAGTGTGTCTAGACTGGCATAAACATGACAGCGAGACTCAGCTCAAACCCACTATAAAAAGGAATTTCAAAAACAAAACAAAAAAACTGGGAAATTCTTTACAATTCCTTCAGGGTCTGTGATGAAGGCTGGAATGACCCTATCTACAACGACAGCTGGATGTGGCATAAGGAGGGACACTTGGGACTGAGACGATTGGTGAGATTGGGTGAGCAAATGCAGACCCTTTAAAGCAATAATGCATGGCACCCATTCCATGGCTCCGAACTCTCCAGGTTGAAGGGAATATTACTACAGCTATAACATGTGCGGGAAACCTAGAGAACGGACACACTGTGAATACGAAAGGTTTCTAAAACTCAACGCATAGTCCCTCCCCTGGTGCTCCGGTTTGACATTCCGTCTGCTTTACTATCAACCTCCCAACTTGGAGAGACAGCCCCTTTAACCTCTTGGTTCGCACAGGTTGCCAATTTGGCAGAGGATGAAAGGGAAGAGGGAGAACCAATGAGAGAGTAGCTGTTAGGCATTTGGACGGGCACATATCACTGTAATTTCCCGGCAGGAAGAAGTATTAACCAAATTCTCAGCCACCCACCGGGAACCAGTATAGGTCCTGAACCAAAATTTTGGACTTGCGGTCAGCTCACCAAAAACGAGTTGAAAAATGGAGCTCAGGGGCACAGCAATTCACAAACTGGCCGAGTAATAAAGGACAACTATCGTCCAAAAATCTGTTGAGGGAAGGCAACGAGGCGGACTTGAAAGCGAGGCAGAATAGCAGGAAACAGATTTCAAGAGGTACGTTGGAATCGCCTTTAAAGCACAGGAAGAGGGGCACAACTTCGACAATGATGCACTTGGCCAAAAAGGGCATATGCGTTTTCTCCTGAATATATTCAGGAGAAAACGCATACGCCCTTTTTGGCCAAGCAAGCAAGCGGGCAATGCAAATCTGCACTACAAAGAAGTATCACTTCCCACCGGTCAAAAGGGACATCCACAAAATGTGTAAGAACAAGAAAGGCAAGACAGGCCCTGGAGAACAGGGAGCCTTGTTATGCTGATGGGCGGGATGTAAATTGCCAACTGCCTCTCTGGAGGAGTGCATTCTGTTCCCTAAAACAAGTAAAGAACAGAGCTACAGAGCCAAGGGCACTACCAGCCTAGGGAATATACCTTGGGAAAACTGAAAATCAATAAGACAGAGCCACCCCAAAATTTAGGGCTGCACTGCATACAAGGACCTCAACTTGGATACACCTTAAGTATCCCAGAAAATATAAACATGGTTCAAAAAATTGTGGTACTTACGTACGATGGAATATCCCTCAGCCATGAAATCAATGTCATAAGACCAGTAGCAGCAAAATGGGTGGATTCAGGTACGATGATTCTAAGTGAAATAAGTCACACAGAAAAAGAAACTTATAAGATATCACTTATGAAGATCCTGTAAACATGGCTACACTTGAACTGAGTTAGGAAAGAGAACAGTGTCTCACATTTAGAAAACACTCTTATACCTGCTTAAGGGGGAAGGAGAGGTGGGGTGATGCATAAAACCAGAGTTTGATATAAGCACAGGTACCGTTCCAGAAACCAACTATGGAATAGACAAGACCTACACCGTCCTCAGCGAAAGGGACTCAAAACCCCATATTTCCCGCAGAGGAAAATATCTGACTAGTAAGAATCTTAAAACCTATGTATTGATATGTCTCCGTAAGGGAATCAAGTGTGTCTAGACTGGCATAAACATGGCAGCGAGAATCAGCTCAAACCCACTATAAAAAGGAATTTCAAAAACAAAACAAAAAAACTGGGAAATTCTTGACAATTCCTTCAGGGTCTCTGATGAAGGCTGGAATGACCCTATCTACAACGACAGCTGGATGTGGCATAAGGAGGGACACTTGGGACTGAGACGATTGGTGAGATTGGGTGAGCAAATGCAGACCCTTTAAAGCAATAATGCATGGCACCCATTCCATGGCTCCGAACTCTCCAGGTTGAAGGGAATATTACTACAGCTATAAAATGTGCGGGAAACCTAGAGAACGGACACACTGTGAATACGAAAGGTTTCTAAAACTCAACGCATAGTCCCTCCCCTGGTGCTCCGGTTTGACTTTCCGTCTGCTTTACTATCAACCTCCCAACTTGGAGAGACAGCCCCTTTAACCTCTTGGTTCGCACAGGTTGCCAATTTGGCAGAGGATGAAAGGGAAGAGGGAGAACCAATGAGAGAGTAGCTGTTAGGCATTTGGACGGGCACATATCACTGTAATTTCCCGGCAGGAAGAAGAATTAACCAAATTCTCAGCCACCCACCGGGAACCAGTATAGGTCCTGAACCAAAATTTTGGACTTGCGGTCAGCTCACCAAAAGCGAGTTGAAAAATGGAGCTCAGGGGCACAGCAATTCACAAACTGGCCGAGTAATAAAGGACAACTATCGTCCAAAAATCTGTTGAGGGAAGGCAACGAGGCAGACTTGAAAGCGAGGCAGAATAGCAGGAAACAGATTTCAAGAGGTACGTTGGAATCGCCTTTAAAGCACAGGAAGAGGGGCACAACTTCGACAATGATGCACTTGGCCAAAAAGGGCGTATGCGTTTTCTCCTGAATATATTCAGGAGAAAACGCATACGCCCTTTTTGGCCAAGCAAGCAAGCGGGCAATGCAAATCTGCACTACAAAGAAGTATCACTTCCCACCAGTCAAAAGGGACATCCACAAAATGTGTAAGAACAAGAAAGGCAAGACAGGCCCTGGAGAACAGGGAGCCTTGTTATGCTGATGGGCGGGATGTAAATTGCCAACTGCCTCTCTGGAGGAGTGCATTCTGTTCCCTAAAACAAGTAAAGAACAGAGCTACAGAGCCAAGGGCACTACCAGCCTAGGGAATATACCTTGGGAAAACTGAAAATCAATAAGACAGAGCCACCCCAAAATTTAGGGCTGCACTGCATACAAGGACCTCAACTTGGATACACCTTAAGTATCCCAGAAAATATAAACATGGTTCAAAAAATTGTGGTACTTACGTACGATGGAATATCCCTCAGCCATGAAATCAATGTCATAAGACCAGTAGCAGCAAAATGGGTGGATTCAGGTACGATGATTCTAAGTGAAATAAGTCACACAGAAAAAGAAACTTATCATAAGATATCACTTATGAAGATCCTGTAAACATGGCTACACTTGAACTGAGTTAGGAAAGAGGACAGTGTCTCACATTTAGAAAACACTCTTATACCTGCTTAAGGGGGAAGGAGAGGTGGGGTGATGCATAAAACCAGAGTTTGATATAAGCACAGGTACCGTTCCAAAAACCAACTATGGAATAGACAAGACCTACACCGTCCTCAGCGAAAGGGACTCAAAACCCCATATTTCCCGCAGAGGAAAATATCTGACTAGTAAGAATCTTAAAACCTATGTATTGATATGTCTCCGTAAGGGAATCAAGTGTGTCTAGACTGGCATAAACATGGCAGCGAGAATCAGCTCAAACCCACTATAAAAAGGAATTTCAAAAACAAAACAAAAAAACTGGGAAATTCTTTACAATTCCTTCAGGGTCTCTGATGAAGGCTGGAATGACCCTATCTACAACGACAGCTGGATGTGGCATAAGGAGGGACACTTGGGACTGAGACGATTGGTGAGATTGGGTGAGCAAATGCAGACCCTTTAAAGCAATAATGCATGGCACCCATTCCATGGCTCCGTACTCTCCAGGTTGAAGGGAATATTACTACAGCTATAAAATGTGCGGGAAACCTAGAGAACGGACACACTGTGAATACGAATGGTTTCTAAAACTCAACGCATAGTCCCTCCCCTGTTGCTCCGGTTTGACTTTCCGTCTGCTTTACTATCAACCTCCCAACTTGGAGAGACAGCCCCTTTAACCTCTTGGTTCGCACAGGTTGCCAATTTGGCAGAGGATGAAAGGGAAGAGGGAGAACCAATGAGAGAGTAGCTGTTAGGCATTTGGACGGGCACATATCACTGTAATTTCCCGGCAGGAAGAAGTATTAACCAAATTCTCAGCCACCCACCAGGAACCAGTATAGGTCCTGAACCAAAATTTTGGACTTGCGGTCAGCTCACCAAAAACGAGTTGAAAAATGGAGCTCAGGGGCACAGCAATTCACAAACTGCCCGAGTAATAAAGGACAACTATCGTCCAAAAATCTGTTGAGGGAAGGCAACGAGGCGGACTTGAAAGCGAGGCAGAATAGCAGGAAACAGATTTCAAGAGGTACGTTGGAATCGCCTTTAAAGCACAGGAAGAGGGGCACAACTTCGACAATGATGCACTTGGCCAAAAAGGGCGTATGCGTTTTCTCCTGAATATATTCAGGAGAAAACGCATACGCCCTTTTTGGCCAAGCAAGCAAGCGGGCAATGCAAATCTGCACTACAAAGAAGTATCACTTCCCACCGGTCAAAAGGGACATCCACAAAATGTGTAAGAACAAGAAAGGCAAGACAGGCCCTGGAGAACAGGGAGCCTTGTTATGCTGATGGGCGGGATGTAAATTGCCAACTGCCTCTCTGGAGGAGTGCATTCTGTTCCCTAAAACAAGTAAAGAACAGAGCTACAGAGCCAAGGGCACTACCAGTCTAGGGAATATACCTTGGGAAAACTGAAAATCAATAAGACAGAGCCACCCCAAAATTTAGGGCTGCACTGCATACAAGGACCTCAACTTGGATACACCTTAAGTATCCCAGAAAATATAAACATGGTTCAAAAAATTGTGGTACTTACGTACGATGGAATATCCCTCAGCCATGAAATCAATGTCATAAGACCAGTAGCAGCAAAATGGGTGGATTCAGGTACGATGATTCTAAGTGAAATAAGTCACACAGAAAAAGAAACTTATCATAAGATATCACTTATGAAGATCCTGTAAACATGGCTACACTTGAACTGAGTTAGGAAAGAGGACAGTGTCTCACATTTAGAAAACACTCTTATACCTGCTTAAGGGGGAAGGAGAGGTGGGGTGATGCATAAAACCAGAGTTTGATATAAGCACAGGTACCGTTCCAAAAACCAACTATGGAATAGACAAGACCTACACCGTCCTCAGCGAAAGGGACTCAAAACCCCATATTTCCCGCAGAGGAAAATATCTGACTAGTAAGAATCTTAAAACCTATGTATTGATATGTCTCCGTAAGGGAATCAAGTGTGTCTAGACTGGCATAAACATGACAGCGAGACTCAGCTCAAACCCACTATAAAAAGGAATTTCAAAAACAAAACAAAAAAACTGGGAAATTCTTTACAATTCCTTCAGGGTCTGTGATGAAGGCTGGAATGACCCTATCTACAACGACAGCTGGATGTGGCATAAGGAGGGACACTTGGGACTGAGACGATTGGTGAGATTGGGTGAGCAAATGCAGACCCTTTAAAGCAATAATGCATGGCACCCATTCCATGGCTCCGAACTCTCCAGGTTGAAGGGAATATTACTACAGCTATAACATGTGCGGGAAACCTAGAGAACGGACACACTGTGAATACGAAAGGTTTCTAAAACTCAACGCATAGTCCCTCCCCTGGTGCTCCGGTTTGACATTCCGTCTGCTTTACTATCAACCTCCCAACTTGGAGAGACAGCCCCTTTAACCTCTTGGTTCGCACAGGTTGCCAATTTGGCAGAGGATGAAAGGGAAGAGGGAGAACCAATGAGAGAGTAGCTGTTAGGCATTTGGACGGGCACATATCACTGTAATTTCCCGGCAGGAAGAAGTATTAACCAAATTCTCAGCCACCCACCGGGAACCAGTATAGGTCCTGAACCAAAATTTTGGACTTGCGGTCAGCTCACCAAAAACGAGTTGAAAAATGGAGCTCAGGGGCACAGCAATTCACAAACTGGCCGAGTAATAAAGGACAACTATCGTCCAAAAATCTGTTGAGGGAAGGCAACGAGGCGGACTTGAAAGCGAGGCAGAATAGCAGGAAACAGATTTCAAGAGGTACGTTGGAATCGCCTTTAAAGCACAGGAAGAGGGGCACAACTTCGACAATGATGCACTTGGCCAAAAAGGGCATATGCGTTTTCTCCTGAATATATTCAGGAGAAAACGCATACGCCCTTTTTGGCCAAGCAAGCAAGCGGGCAATGCAAATCTGCACTACAAAGAAGTATCACTTCCCACCGGTCAAAAGGGACATCCACAAAATGTGTAAGAACAAGAAAGGCAAGACAGGCCCTGGAGAACAGGGAGCCTTGTTATGCTGATGGGCGGGATGTAAATTGCCAACTGCCTCTCTGGAGGAGTGCATTCTGTTCCCTAAAACAAGTAAAGAACAGAGCTACAGAGCCAAGGGCACTACCAGCCTAGGGAATATACCTTGGGAAAACTGAAAATCAATAAGACAGAGCCACCCCAAAATTTAGGGCTGCACTGCATACAAGGACCTCAACTTGGATACACCTTAAGTATCCCAGAAAATATAAACATGGTTCAAAAAATTGTGGTACTTACGTACGATGGAATATCCCTCAGCCATGAAATCAATGTCATAAGACCAGTAGCAGCAAAATGGGTGGATTCAGGTACGATGATTCTAAGTGAAATAAGTCACACAGAAAAAGAAACTTATAAGATATCACTTATGAAGATCCTGTAAACATGGCTACACTTGAACTGAGTTAGGAAAGAGAACAGTGTCTCACATTTAGAAAACACTCTTATACCTGCTTAAGGGGGAAGGAGAGGTGGGGTGATGCATAAAACCAGAGTTTGATATAAGCACAGGTACCGTTCCAGAAACCAACTATGGAATAGACAAGACCTACACCGTCCTCAGCGAAAGGGACTCAAAACCCCATATTTCCCGCAGAGGAAAATATCTGACTAGTAAGAATCTTAAAACCTATGTATTGATATGTCTCCGTAAGGGAATCAAGTGTGTCTAGACTGGCATAAACATGGCAGCGAGAATCAGCTCAAACCCACTATAAAAAGGAATTTCAAAAACAAAACAAAAAAACTGGGAAATTCTTGACAATTCCTTCAGGGTCTCTGATGAAGGCTGGAATGACCCTATCTACAACGACAGCTGGATGTGGCATAAGGAGGGACACTTGGGACTGAGACGATTGGTGAGATTGGGTGAGCAAATGCAGACCCTTTAAAGCAATAATGCATGGCACCCATTCCATGGCTCCGAACTCTCCAGGTTGAAGGGAATATTACTACAGCTATAAAATGTGCGGGAAACCTAGAGAACGGACACACTGTGAATACGAAAGGTTTCTAAAACTCAACGCATAGTCCCTCCCCTGGTGCTCCGGTTTGACTTTCCGTCTGCTTTACTATCAACCTCCCAACTTGGAGAGACAGCCCCTTTAACCTCTTGGTTCGCACAGGTTGCCAATTTGGCAGAGGATGAAAGGGAAGAGGGAGAACCAATGAGAGAGTAGCTGTTAGGCATTTGGACGGGCACATATCACTGTAATTTCCCGGCAGGAAGAAGAATTAACCAAATTCTCAGCCACCCACCGGGAACCAGTATAGGTCCTGAACCAAAATTTTGGACTTGCGGTCAGCTCACCAAAAGCGAGTTGAAAAATGGAGCTCAGGGGCACAGCAATTCACAAACTGGCCGAGTAATAAAGGACAACTATCGTCCAAAAATCTGTTGAGGGAAGGCAACGAGGCGGACTTGAAAGCGAGGCAGAATAGCAGGAAACAGATTTCAAGAGGTACGTTGGAATCGCCTTTAAAGCACAGGAAGAGGGGCACAACTTCGACAATGATGCACTTGGCCAAAAAGGGCGTATGCGTTTTCTCCTGAATATATTCAGGAGAAAACGCATACGCCCTTTTTGGCCAAGCAAGCAAGCGGGCAATGCAAATCTGCACTACAAAGAAGTATCACTTCCCACCGGTCAAAAGGGACATCCACAAAATGTGTAAGAACAAGAAAGGCAAGACAGGCCCTGGAGAACAGGGAGCCTTGTTATGCTGATGGGCGGGATGTAAATTGCCAACTGCCTCTCCGGAGGAGTGCATTCTGTTCCCTAAAACAAGTAAAGAACAGAGCTACAGAGCCAAGGGCACTACCAGTCTAGGGAATATACCTTGGGAAAACTGAAAATCAATAAGACAGAGCCACCCCAAAATTTAGGGCTGCACTGCATACAAGGACCTCAACTTGGATACACCTTAAGTATCCCAGAAAATATAAACAGGGTTCAAAAAATTGTGGTACTTACGTACGATGGAATATCCCTCAGCCATGAAATCAATGTCATAAGACCAGTAGCAGCAAAATGGGTGGATTCAGGTACGATGATTCTAAGTGAAATAAGTCACACAGAAAAAGAAACTTATCATAAGATATCACTTATGAAGATCCTGTAAACATGGCTACACTTGAACTGAGTTAGGAAAGAGAACAGTGTCTCACATTTAGAAAACACTCTTATACCTGCTTCAGGGGGAAGGAGAGGTGGGGTGATGCATAAAACCAGAGTTTGATATAAGCACAGGTACCGTTCCAAAAACCAACTATGGAATAGACAAGACCTACACCGTCCTCAGCGAAAGGGACTCAAAACCCCATATTTCCCGCAGAGGAAAATATCTGACTAGTAAGAATCTTAAAACCTATGTATTGATATGTCTCCGTAAGGGAATCAAGTGTGTCTAGACTGGCATAAACATGGCAGCGAGAATCAGCTCAAACCCACTATAAAAAGGAATTTCAAAAACAAAACAAAAAAACTGGGAAATTCTTTACAATTCCTTCAGGGTCTCTGATGAAAGCTGGAATGACCCTATCTACAACGACAGCTGGATGTGGCATAAGGAGGGACACTTGGGACTGAGACGATTGGTGAGATTGGGTGAGCAAATGCAGACCCTTTAAAGCAATAATGCATGGCACCCATTCCATGGGTCCGAACTCTCCAGGTTGAAGGGAATATTACTACAGCTATAACATGTGCGGGAAACCTAGAGAACGGACACACTGTGAATACGAAAGGTTTCTAAAACTCAACGCATAGTCCCTCTCCTGGTGCTCCGGTTTGACTTTCCGTCTGCTTTACTATCAACCTCCCAACTTGGAGAGACAGCCCCTTTAACCCCTTGGTTCGCACAGGTTGCCAATTTGGCAGAGGATGAAAGGGAAGAGGGAGAACCAATGAGAGAGTAGCTGTTAGGCATTTGGATGGGCACATATCACTGTAATTTCCCGGCAGGAAGAAGAATTAACCAAATTCTCAGCCCCCCACCAGGAACCAGTATAGGTCCTGAACCAAAATTTTGGACTTGCGGTCAGCTCACCAAAAACGAGTTGAAAAATGGAGCTCAGGGGCACAGCAATTCACAAACTGGCCGAGTAATAAAGGACAACTATCGTCCAAAAATCTGTTGAGGGAAGGCAACGAGGCGGACTTGAAAGCGAGGCAGAATAGCAGGAAACAGATTTCAAGAGGTACGTTGGAATCGCCTTTAAAGCACAGGAAGAGGGGCACAACTTCGACAATGATGCACTTGGCCAAAAAGGGCGTATGCGTTTTCTCCTGAATATATTCAGGAGAAAACGCATACGCCCTTTTTGGCCAAGCAAGCAAGCGGGCAATGCAAATCTGCACTACAAAGAAGTATCACTTCCCACCGGTCAAAAGGGACATCCACAAAATGTGTAAGAACAAGAAAGGCAAGACAGGCCCTGGAGAACAGGGAGCCTTGTTATGCTGATGGGCGGGATGTAAATTGCCAACTGCCTCTCTGGAGGAGTGCATTCTGTTCCCTAAAACAAGTAAAGAACAGAGCTACAGAGCCAAGGGCACTACCAGCCTAGGGAATATACCTTGGGAAAACTGAAAATCAATAAGACAGAGCCACCCCAAAATTTAGGGCTGCACTGCATACAAGGACCTCAACTTGGATACACCTTAAGTATCCCAGAAAATATAAACATGGTTCAAAAAATTGTGGTACTTACGTACGATGGAATATCCCTCAGCCATGAAATCAATGTCATAAGACCAGTAGCAGCAAAATGGGTGGATTCAGGTACGATGATTCTAAGTGAAATAAGTCACACAGAAAAAGAAACTTATCATAAGATATCACTTATGAAGATCCTGTAAACATGGCTACACTTGAACTGAGTTAGGAAAGAGAACAGTGTCTCACATTTAGAAAACACTCTTATACCTGCTTAAGGGGGAAGGAGAGGTGGGGTGATGCATAAAACCAGAGTTTGATATAAGCACAGGTACCGTTCCAAAAACCAACTATGGAATAGACAAGACCTACACCGTCCTCAGCGAAAGGGACTCAAAACCCCATATTTCCCGCAGAGGAAAATATCTGACTAGTAAGAATCTTAATACCTATGTATTGATATGTTTCCGTAAGGGAATCAAGTGTGTCTAGACTGGCATAAACATGGCAGCGAGAATCAGCTCAAACCCACTATAAAAAGGAATTTCAAAAACAAAACAAAAAAACTGGGAAATTCTTTGCAATTCCTTCAGGGTCTCTGATGAAGGCTGGAATGACCCTATCTACAACGACAGCTGGATGTGGCATAAGGAGGGACACTTGGGACTGAGACGATTGGTAAGATTGGGTGAGCAAATGCAGACCCTTTAAAGCAATAATGCATGGCACCCATTCCATGGGTCCGAACTCTCCAGGTTGAAGGGAATATTACTAAAGCTATAACATGTGCGGGAAACCTAGAGAACGGACACACTGTGAATACGAAAGGTTTCTAAAACTCAACGCATAGTCCCTCCCCTGGTGCTCCTGTTTGACTTTCCGTCTGCTTTACTATCAACCTCCCAACTTGGAGAGACAGCCCCTTTAACCTCTTGGTTCGCACAGGTTGCCAATTTGGCAGAGGATGAAAGGGAAGAGGGAGAACCAATGAGAGAGTAGCTGTTAGGCATTTGGACAGGCACATATCACTGTAATTTCCCGGCAGGAAGAAGAATTAACCAAATTCTCAGCCACCGACCGGGAACCAGTATAGGTCCTGAACCAAAATTTTGGACTTGCGGTCAGCTCACCAAAAACGAGTTGAAAAATGGAGCTCAGGGGCACAGCAATTCACAAACTGGCCGAGTAATAAAGGACAACTATCGTCCAAAAATCTGTTGAGGGAAGGCAACGAGGCGGACTTGAAAGCGAGGCAGAATAGCAGGAAACAGATTTCAAGAGGTACGTTGGAATCACCTTTAAAGCACAGGAAGAGGGGCACAACTTCGACAATGATGCACTTGGCCAAAAAGGGCGTATGCGTTTTCTCCTGAATATATTCAGGAGGAAACGCATACGCCCTTTTTGGCCAAGCAAGCAAGCGGGCAATGCAAATCTGCACTACAAAGAAGTATCACTTCCCACCGGTCAAAAGGGACATCCACAAAATGTGTAAGAACAATAAAGGCAAGACAGGCCCTGGAGAACAGGGAGCCTTGTTATGCTGATGGGCGGGATGTAAATTGCCAACTGCCTCTCTGGAGGAGTGCATTCTGTTCCCTAAAACAAGTAAAGAACAGAGCTACAGAGCCAAGGGCACTACCAGCCTAGGGAATATACCTTGGGAAAACTGAAAATCAATAAGACAGAGCCACCCCAAAATTTAGGGCTGCACTGCATACAAGGACCTCAACTTGGATACACCTTAAGTATCCCAGAAAATATAAACATGGTTCAAAAAATTGTGGTACTTACGTACGATGGAATATCCCTCAGCCATGAAATCAATGTCATAAGACCAGTAGCAGCAAAATGGGTGGATTCAGGTACGATGATTCTAAGTGAAATAAGTCACACAGAAAAAGAAACTTATCATAAGATATCACTTATGAAGATCCTGTAAACATGGCTACACTTGAACTGAGTTAGGAAAGAGGACAGTGTCTCACATTTAGAAAACACTCTTATACCTGCTTAAGGGGGAAGGAGAGGTGGGGTGATGCATAAAACCAGAGTTTGATATAAGCACAGGTACCGTTCCAAAAACCAACTATGGAATAGACAAGACCTACACCGTCCTCAGCGAAAGGGACTCAAAACCCCATATTTCCCGCAGAGGAAAATATCTGACTAGTAAGAATCTTAAAACCTATGTATTGATATGTCTCCGTAAGGGAATCAAGTGTGTCTAGACTGGCATAAACATGGCAGCGAGACTCAGCTCAAACCCACTATAAAAAGGAATTTCAAAAACAAAACAAAAAAACTGGGAAATTCTTTACAATTCCTTCAGGGTCTGTGATGAAGGCTGGAATGACCCTATCTACAACGACAGCTGGATGTGGCATAAGGAGGGACACTTGGGACTGAGACGATTGGTGAGATTGGGTGAGCAAATGCAGACCCTTTAAAGCAATAATGCATGGCACCCATTCCATGGCTCCGAACTCTCCAGGTTGAAGGGAATATTACTACAGCTATAACATGTGCGGGAAACCTAGAGAACGGACACACTGTGAATACGAAAGGTTTCTAAAACTCAACGCATAGTCCCTCCCCTGGTGCTCCGGTTTGACATTCCGTCTGCTTTACTATCAACCTCCCAACTTGGAGAGACAGCCCCTTTAACCTCTTGGTTCGCACAGGTTGCCAATTTGGCAGAGGATGAAAGGGAAGAGGGAGAACCAATGAGAGAGTAGCTGTTAGGCATTTGGACGGGCACATATCACTGTAATTTCCCGGCAGGAAGAAGTATTAACCAAATTCTCAGCCACCCACCGGGAACCAGTATAGGTCCTGAACCAAAATTTTGGACTTGCGGTCAGCTCACCAAAAACGAGTTGAAAAATGGAGCTCAGGGGCACAGCAATTCACAAACTGGCCGAGTAATAAAGGACAACTATCGTCCAAAAATCTGTTGAGGGAAGGCAACGAGGCGGACTTGAAAGCGAGGCAGAATAGCAGGAAACAGATTTCAAGAGGTACGTTGGAATCGCCTTTAAAGCACAGGAAGAGGGGCACAACTTCGACAATGATGCACTTGGCCAAAAAGGGCATATGCGTTTTCTCCTGAATATATTCAGGAGAAAACGCATACGCCCTTTTTGGCCAAGCAAGCAAGCGGGCAATGCAAATCTGCACTACAAAGAAGTATCACTTCCCACCGGTCAAAAGGGACATCCACAAAATGTGTAAGAACAAGAAAGGCAAGACAGGCCCTGGAGAACAGGGAGCCTTGTTATGCTGATGGGCGGGATGTAAATTGCCAACTGCCTCTCTGGAGGAGTGCATTCTGTTCCCTAAAACAAGTAAAGAACAGAGCTACAGAGCCAAGGGCACTACCAGCCTAGGGAATATACCTTGGGAAAACTGAAAATCAATAAGACAGAGCCACCCCAAAATTTAGGGCTGCACTGCATACAAGGACCTCAACTTGGATACACCTTAAGTATCCCAGAAAATATAAACATGGTTCAAAAAATTGTGGTACTTACGTACGATGGAATATCCCTCAGCCATGAAATCAATGTCATAAGACCAGTAGCAGCAAAATGGGTGGATTCAGGTACGATGATTCTAAGTGAAATAAGTCACACAGAAAAAGAAACTTATAAGATATCACTTATGAAGATCCTGTAAACATGGCTACACTTGAACTGAGTTAGGAAAGAGAACAGTGTCTCACATTTAGAAAACACTCTTATACCTGCTTAAGGGGGAAGGAGAGGTGGGGTGATGCATAAAACCAGAGTTTGATATAAGCACAGGTACCGTTCCAGAAACCAACTATGGAATAGACAAGACCTACACCGTCCTCAGCGAAAGGGACTCAAAACCCCATATTTCCCGCAGAGGAAAATATCTGACTAGTAAGAATCTTAAAACCTATGTATTGATATGTCTCCGTAAGGGAATCAAGTGTGTCTAGACTGGCATAAACATGGCAGCGAGAATCAGCTCAAACCCACTATAAAAAGGAATTTCAAAAACAAAACAAAAAAACTGGGAAATTCTTGACCATTCCTTCAGGGTCTCTGATGAAGGCTGGAATGACCCTATCTACAACGACAGCTGGATGTGGCATAAGGAGGGACACTTGGGACTGAGACGATTGGTGAGATTGGGTGAGCAAATGCAGACCCTTTAAAGCAATAATGCATGGCACCCATTCCATGGCTCCGAACTCTCCAGGTTGAAGGGAATATTACTACAGCTATAAAATGTGCGGGAAACCTAGAGAACGGACACACTGTGAATACGAAAGGTTTCTAAAACTCAACGCATAGTCCCTCCCCTGGTGCTCCGGTTTGACTTTCCGTCTGCTTTACTATCAACCTCCCAACTTGGAGAGACAGCCCCTTTAACCTCTTGGTTCGCACAGGTTGCCAATTTGGCAGAGGATGAAAGGGAAGAGGGAGAACCAATGAGAGAGTAGCTGTTAGGCATTTGGACGGGCACATATCACTGTAATTTCCCGGCAGGAAGAAGAATTAACCAAATTCTCAGCCACCCACCGGGAACCAGTATAGGTCCTGAACCAAAATTTTGGACTTGCGGTCAGCTCACCAAAAGCGAGTTGAAAAATGGAGCTCAGGGGCACAGCAATTCACAAACTGGCCGAGTAATAAAGGACAACTATCGTCCAAAAATCTGTTGAGGGAAGGCAACGAGGCGGACTTGAAAGCGAGGCAGAATAGCAGGAAACAGATTTCAAGAGGTACGTTGGAATCGCCTTTAAAGCACAGGAAGAGGGGCACAACTTCGACAATGATGCACTTGGCCAAAAAGGGCGTATGCGTTTTCTCCTGAATATATTCAGGAGAAAACGCATACGCCCTTTTTGGCCAAGCAAGCAAGCGGGCAATGCAAATCTGCACTACAAAGAAGTATCACTTCCCACCGGTCAAAAGGGACATCCACAAAATGTGTAAGAACAAGAAAGGCAAGACAGGCCCTGGAGAACAGGGAGCCTTGTTATGCTGATGGGCGGGATGTAAATTGCCAACTGCCTCTCCGGAGGAGTGCATTCTGTTCCCTAAAACAAGTAAAGAACAGAGCTACAGAGCGAAGGGCACTACCAGTCTAGGGAATATACCTTGGGAAAACTGAAAATCAATAAGACAGAGCCACCCCAAAATTTAGGGCTGCACTGCATACAAGGACCTCAACTTGGATACACCTTAAGTATCCCAGAAAATATAAACAGGGTTCAAAAAATTGTGGTACTTACGTACGATGGAATATCCCTCAGCCATGAAATCAATGTCATAAGACCAGTAGCAGCAAAATGGGTGGATTCAGGTACGATGATTCTAAGTGAAATAAGTCACACAGAAAAAGAAACTTATCATAAGATATCACTTATGAAGATCCTGTAAACATGGCTACACTTGAACTGAGTTAGGAAAGAGAACAGTGTCTCACATTTAGAAAACACTCTTATACCTGCTTCAGGGGGAAGGAGAGGTGGGGTGATGCATAAAACCAGAGTTTGATATAAGCACAGGTACCGTTCCAAAAACCAACTATGGAATAGACAAGACCTACACCGTCCTCAGCGAAAGGGACTCAAAACCCCATATTTCCCGCAGAGGAAAATATCTGACTAGTAAGAATCTTAAAACCTATGTATTGATATGTCTCCGTAAGGGAATCAAGTGTGTCTAGACTGGCATAAACATGGCAGCGAGAATCAGCTCAAACCCACTATAAAAAGGAATTTCAAAAACAAAACAAAAAAACTGGGAAATTCTTTACAATTCCTTCAGGGTCTCTGATGAAAGCTGGAATGACCCTATCTACAACGACAGCTGGATGTGGCATAAGGAGGGACACTTGGGACTGAGACGATTGGTGAGATTGGGTGAGCAAATGCAGACCCTTTAAAGCAATAATGCATGGCACCCATTCCATGGGTCCGAACTCTCCAGGTTGAAGGGAATATTACTACAGCTATAACATGTGCGGGAAACCTAGAGAACGGACACACTGTGAATACGAAAGGTTTCTAAAACTCAACGCATAGTCCCTCTCCTGGTGCTCCGGTTTGACTTTCCGTCTGCTTTACTATCAACCTCCCAACTTGGAGAGACAGCCCCTTTAACCCCTTGGTTCGCACAGGTTGCCAATTTGGCAGAGGATGAAAGGGAAGAGGGAGAACCAATGAGAGAGTAGCTGTTAGGCATTTGGATGGGCACATATCACTGTAATTTCCCGGCAGGAAGAAGAATTAACCAAATTCTCAGCCACCCACCAGGAACCAGTATAGGTCCTGAACCAAAATTTTGGACTTGCGGTCAGCTCACCAAAAACGAGTTGAAAAATGGAGCTCAGGGGCACAGCAATTCACAAACTGGCCGAGTAATAAAGGACAACTATCGTCCAAAAATCTGTTGAGGGAAGGCAACGAGGCGGACTTGAAAGCGAGGCAGAATAGCAGGAAACAGATTTCAAGAGGTACGTTGGAATCGCCTTTAAAGCACAGGAAGAGGGGCACAACTTCGACAATGATGCACTTGGCCAAAAAGGGCGTATGCGTTTTCTCCTGAATATATTCAGGAGAAAACGCATACGCCGTTTTTGGCCAAGCAAGCAAGCGGGCAATGCAAATCTGCACTACAAAGAAGTATCACTTCCCACCGGTCAAAAGGGACATCCACAAAATGTGTAAGAACAAGAAAGGCAAGACAGGCCCTGGAGAACAGGGAGCCTTGTTATGCTGATGGGCGTGATGTAAATTGCCAACTGCCTCTCTGGAGGAGTGCATTCTGTTCCCTAAAACAAGTAAAGAACAGAGCTACAGAGCCAAGGGCACTACCAGCCTAGGGAATATACCTTGGGAAAACTGAAAATCAATAAGACAGAGCCACCCCAAAATTTAGGGCTGCACTGCATACAAGGACCTCAACTTGGATACACCTTAAGTATCCCAGAAAATATAAACATGGTTCAAAAAATTGTGGTACTTACGTACGATGGAATATCCCTCAGCCATGAAATCAATGTCATAAGACCAGTAGCAGCAAAATGGGTGGATTCAGGTACGATGATTCTAAGTGAAATAAGTCACACAGAAAAAGAAACTTATCATAAGATATCACTTATGAAGATCCTGTAAACATGGCTACACTTGAACTGAGTTAGGAAAGAGAACAGTGTCTCACATTTAGAAAACACTCTTATACCTGCTTAAGGGGGAAGGAGAGGTGGGGTGATGCATAAAACCAGAGTTTGATATAAGCACAGGTACCGTTCCAAAAACCAACTATGGAATAGACAAGACCTACACTGTCCTCAGCGAAAGGGACTCAAAACCCCATATTTCCCGCAGAGGAAAATATCTGACTAGTAAGAATCTTAATACCTATGTATTGATATGTTTCCGTAAGGGAATCAAGTGTGTCTAGACTGGCATAAACATGGCAGCGAGAATCAGCTCAAACCCACTATAAAAAGGAATTTCAAAAACAAAACAAAAAAACTGGGAAATTCTTTGCAATTCCTTCAGGGTCTCTGATGAAGGCTGGAATGACCCTATCTACAACGACAGCTGGATGTGGCATAAGGAGGGACACTTGGGACTGAGACGATTGGTAAGATTGGGTGAGCAAATGCAGACCCTTTAAAGCAATAATGCATGGCACCCATTCCATGGGTCCGAACTCTCCAGGTTGAAGGGAATATTACTAAAGCTATAACATGTGCGGGAAACCTAGAGAACGGACACACTGTGAATACGAAAGGTTTCTAAAACTCAACGCATAGTCCCTCCCCTGGTGCTCCTGTTTGACTTTCCGTCTCCTTTACTATCAACCTCCCAACTTGGAGAGACAGCCCCTTTAACCTCTTGGTTCGCACAGGTTGCCAATTTGGCAGAGGATGAAAGGGAAGAGGGAGAACCAATGAGAGAGTAGCTGTTAGGCATTTGGACAGGCACATATCACTGTAATTTCCCGGCAGGAAGAAGAATTAACCAAATTCTCAGCCACCGACCGGGAACCAGTATAGGTCCTGAACCAAAATTTTGGACTTGCGGTCAGCTCACCAAAAACGAGTTGAAAAATGGAGCTCAGGGGCACAGCAATTCACAAACTGGCCGAGTAATAAAGGACAACTATCGTCCAAAAATCTGTTGAGGGAAGGCAACGAGGCGGACTTGAAAGCGAGGCAGAATAGCAGGAAACAGATTTCAAGAGGTACGTTGGAATCACCTTTAAAGCACAGGAAGAGGGGCACAACTTCGACAATGATGCACTTGGCCAAAAAGGGCGTATGCGTTTTCTCCTGAATATATTCAGGAGGAAACGCATACGCCCTTTTTGGCCAAGCAAGCAAGCGGGCAATGCAAATCTGCACTACAAAGAAGTATCACTTCCCACCGGTCAAAAGGGACATCCACAAAATGTGTAAGAACAATAAAGGCAAGACAGGCCCTGGAGAACAGGGAGCCTTGTTATGCTGATGGGCGGGATGTAAATTGCCAACTGCCTCTCTGGAGGAGTGCATTCTGTTCCCTAAAACAAGTAAAGAACAGAGCTACAGAGCCAAGGGCACTACCAGCCTAGGGAATATAACTTGGGAAAACTGAAAATCAATAAGACAGAGCCACCCCAAAATTTAGGGCTGCACTGCATACAAGGACCTCAACTTGGATACACCTTAAGTATCCCAGAAAATATAAACATGGTTCAAAAAATTGTGGTACTTACGTACGATGGAATATCCCTCAGCCATGAAATCAATGTCATAAGACCAGTAGCAGCAAAATGGGTGGATTCAGGTACGATGATTCTAAGTGAAATAAGTCACACAGAAAAAGAAACTTATCATAAGATATCACTTATGAAGATCCTGTAAACATGGCTACACTTGAACTGAGTTAGGAAAGAGAACAGTGTCTCACATTTAGAAAACACTCTTATACCTGCTTAAGGGGGAAGGAGAGGTGGGGTGATGCATAAAACCAGAGTTTGATATAAGCACAGGTACCGTTCCAAAACCAACTATGGAATAGACAAGACCTACACCGTCCTCAGTGAAAGGGACTCAAAACCCCATATTTCCCACAGAGGAAAGTATCTGACTAGTAAGAATCTTAAAACCTATGTATTGATATGTCTCCGTAAGGGAATCAAGTGTGTCTAGACTGGCATAAACATGTCAGCGAGAATCAGCTCAAACCCACTATAAAAAGGAATTTCAAAAACAAAACAAAAAAACTGGGAAATTCTTTGCAATTCCTTCAGGGTCTCTGATGAAAGCTGGAATGACCCTATCTACAACGACAGCTGGATGTGGCATAAGGAGGGACACTTGGGACTGAGACGATTGGTGAGATTGTGTGAGCAAATGCAGACCCTTTAAAGCAATAATGCATGGCACCCATTCCATGGGTCCGAACTCTCCAGGTTGAAGGGAATATTACTACAGCTATAACATGTGCGGGAAACCTAGAGAACGGACACACTGTGAATACGAAAGGTTTCTAAAACTCAACGCATAGTCCCTCTCCTGGTGCTCCGGTTTGACTTTCCGTCTGCTTTACTATCAACCTCCCAACTTGGAGAGACAGCCCCTTTAACCTCTTGGTTCGCACAGGTTGCCAATTTGGCAGAGGATGAAAGGGAAGAGGGAGAACCAATGAGAGAGTAGCTGTTAGGCATTTGGAGGGGCACATATCACTGTAATTTCCCGGCAGGAAGAAGAATTAACCAAATTCTCAGCCACCCACCGGGAACCAGTATAGGTCTTGAACCAAAATTTTGGACTTGCGGTCAGCTCACCAAAAACGAGTTGAAAAATGGAGCTCAGGGGCACAGCAATTCACAAACTGGCCGAGTAATAAAAGACAACTATCGTCCAAAAATCTGTTGAGGGAAGGCAACGAGGGGGACTTGAAAGCGAGGCAGAATAGCAGGAAGCAGATTTCAAGAGGTACGTTGGAATCGCCTTTAAAGCACAAGAAGAGGGGCCCAACTTCGACAATGATGCACATGGCCAATAAGGGCGTATGCGTTTTCTCCTGAATATATTCAGGAGAAAACGCATACGCCCTTTTTGGCCAAGCAAGCAAGCGGGCAATGCAAATCTGCACTACAAAGAAGTATCACTTCCCACCGGTCAAAAGGGACATCCACAAAATGTGTAAGAACAAGAAAGGCAAGACAGGCCCTGGAGAACAGGGAGCCTTGTTATGCTGATGGGCGGGATGTAAATTGCCAACTGCCTCTCTGGAGGAGTGCATTCTGTTCCCTAAAACAAGTAAAGAACAGAGCTACAGAGCCAAGGGCACTACCAGTCTAGGGAATATACCTTGGGAAAACTGAAAATCAATAAGACAGAGCCACCCCAAAATTTAGGGCTGCACTGCATACAAGGACCTCAACTTGGATACACCTTAAGTATCCCAGAAAATATAAACATGGTTCAAAAAATTGTGGTACTTACGTACGATGGAATATCCCTCAGCCATGAAATCAATGTCATAAGACCAGTAGCAGCAAAATGGGTGGATTCAGGTACGATGATTCTAAGTGAAATAAGTCACACAGAAAAAGAAACTTATCATAAGATATCACTTATGAAGATCCTGTAAACATGGCTACACTTGCACTGAGTTAGGAAAGAGAACAGTGTCTCACATTTAGAAAACACTCTTATACCTGCTTAAGGGGGAAGGAGAGGTGGGGTGATGCATAAAACCAGAGTTTGATATAAGCACAGGTACCGTTCCAAAAACCAACTATGGAATAGAGAAGACCTACACCATCCTCAGCGAAATGGACTCAAAACCCCATATTTCCCGCATAGGAAAATATCTGACTAGTAAGAATCTTAAAACCTATGTATTGATATGTCTCCGTAAGGGAATCAAGTGTGTCTAGACTGGCATACAAATGGCAGCGAGAATCAGCTCAAACCCACTATAAAAAGGAATTTCAAAAACAAAACAAAAAAACTGGGAAATTCTTTACAATTCCTTCAGGGTCTCTGATGAAGGCTGGAATGACCCTATCTACAACGACAGCTGGATGTGGCATAAGGAGGGACACTTGGGACTGAGACGATTGGTGAGATTGGGTGAGCAAATGCAGACCCTTTAAAGCAATAATGCATGGCACCCATTCCATGGGTCCGAACTCTCCAGGTTGAAGGGAATATTACTACAGCTATAACATGTGCGGGAAACCTAGAGAACGGACACACTGTGAATACGAAAGGTTTCTAAAACTCAACGCATAGTCCCTCTCCTGGTGCTCCGGTTTGACTTTCCGTCTGCTTTACTATCAACCTCCCAACTTGGAGAGACAGCCCCTTTAACCTCTTGGTTCGCACAGGTTGCCAATTTGGCAGAGGATGAAAGGGAAGAGGGAGAACCAATGAGAGAGTAGCTGTTAGGCATTTGGACGGGCACATATCACTGTAATTTCCCGGCAGGAAGAAGAATTAACCAAATTCTCAGCCACCCACCGGGAACCAGTATAGGTCCTGAACCAAAATTTTGGACTTGCGGTCAGCTCACCAAAAACGAGTTGAAAAATGGAGCTCAGGGGCACAGCAATTCACAAACTGGCCGAGTAATAAAGGACAACTATCGTCCAAAAATCTGTTGAGGGAAGGCAACGAGGCGGACTTGAAAGCGAGGCAGAATAGCAGGAAACAGATTTCAAGAGGTACGTTGGAATCGCCTATAAAGCACAGGAAGAGGGGCACAACTTCGACAATGATGCACTTGGCCAAAAAGGGCGTATGCGTTTTCTCCTGAATATATTCAGGAGAAAACGCATACGCCCTTTTTGGCCAAGCAAGCAAGCGGGCAATGCAAATCTGCACTACAAAGAAGTATCACTTCCCACCGGTCAAAAGGGACATCCACAAAATGTGTAAGAACAAGAAAGGCAAGACAGGCCCTGGAGAACAGGGAGCCTTGTTATGCTGATGGGCGGGATGTAAATTGCCAACTGCCTCTCTGGAGGAGTGCATTCTGTTCCCTAAAACAAGTAAAGAACAGAGCTACAGAGCCAAGGGCACTACCAGCCTAGGGAATATACCTTGGGAAAACTGAAAATCAATAAGACAGAGCCACCCCAAAATTTAGGGCTGCACTGCATACAAGGACCTCAACTTGGATACACCTTAAGTATCCCAGAAAATATAAACATGGTTCAAAAAATTGTGGTACTTACGTACGATGGAATATCCCTCAGCCATGAAATCAATGTCATAAGACCAGTAGCAGCAAAATGGGTGGATTCAAGTACGATGATTCTAAGTGAAATAAGTCACACAGAAAAAGAAACTTATCATAAGATATCACTTATGAAGATCCTGTAAACATGGCTACACTTGAACTGAGTTAGGAAAGAGGACAGTGTCTCACATTTAGAAAACACTCTTATACCTGCTTAAGGGGGAAGGAGAGGTGGGGTGATGCATAAAACCAGAGTTTGATATAAGCACAGGTACCGTTCCAAAAACCAACTATGGAATAGAAAAGACCTACACCGTCCTCAGTGAAAGGGACTCAAAACCCCATATTTCCCGCAGAGGAAAATATCTGACTAGTAAGAATCTTAAAACCTATGTATTGATATGTCTCCGTAAGGGAATCAAGTGTGTCTAGACTGGCATAAACATGGCAGCGAGAATCAGCTCAAACCCACTATAAAAAGGAATTTCAAAAACAAAACAAAAAAACTGGGAAATTGTTTACAATTCCTTCAGGGTCTCTGATGAAGGCTGGAATGACCCTATCTACAACGACAGCTGGATGTGGCATAAGGAGGGACACTTGGGACTGAGACGATTGGTGAGATTGGGTGAGCAAATGCAGACCCTTTAAAGCAATAATGCATGGCACCCATTCCATGGGTCCGAACTCTCCAGGTTGAAGGGAATATTACTACAGCTATAACATGTGCGGGAAACCTAGAGAACGGACACACTGTGAATACGAAAGGTTTCTGAAACTCAACGAATAGTCCCTCTCCTGGTGCTCCGGTTTGACTTTCCGTCTGCTTTACTATCAACCTCCCAATTTGGAGAGACAGCCCCTTTAACCTCTTGGTTCGCACAGGTTGCCAATTTGGCAGAGGATGAAAGGGAAGAGGGAGAACCAATGAGAGAGTAGCTGTTAGGCATTTGGACGGGCACATATCACTGTAATTTCCCGGCAGGAAGAAGAATTAAACAAATTCTCAGCCACCCATCGGGCACCAGTATAGGTCCTGAACCAAAATTTTGGACTTGCGTTCAGCTCACCAAAAACGAGTTGAAAAATGGAGCTCAGGGGCACAGCAATTCACAAACTGGCCGAGTAATAAAGGACAACTATCGTCCAAAAATCTGTTGAGGGAAGGCAACGAGGCGGACTTGAAAGCGAGGCAGAATAGCAGGAAACAGATTTCAAGAGGTACGTTGGAATCGCCTTTAAAGCACAGGAAGAGGGGCACAACTTCGACAATGATGCACTTGGCCAAAAAGGGCGTATGCGTTTTCTCCTGAATATATTCAGGAGAAAACGCATACGCCCTTTTTGGCCAAGCAAGCAAGCGGGCAATGCAAATCTGCACTACAAAGAAGTATCACTTCCCACCGGTCAAAAGGGACATCCACAAAATGTGTAAGAACAAGAAAGGCAAGACAGGCCCTGGAGAACAGGGAGCCTTGTTATGCTGATGGGCGGGATGTAAATTGCCAACTGCCTCTCTGGAGGAGTGCATTCTGTTCCCTAAAACAAGTAAAGAACAGAGCTACAGAGCCAAGGGCACTACCAGTCTAGGGAATATACCTTGGGAAAACTGAAAATCAATAAGACAGAGCCACCCCAAAATTTAGGGCTGCACTGCATACAAGGACCTCAACTTGGATACACCTTAAGTATCCCAGAAAATATAAACATGGTTCAAAAAATTGTGGTACTTACGTACGATGGAATATCCCTCAGCCATGAAATCAATGTCATAAGACCAGTAGCAGCAAAATGGGTGGATTCAGGTACGATGATTCTAAGTGAAATAAGTCACACAGAAAAAGAAACTTATCATAAGATATCACTTATGAAGATCCTGTAAACATGGCTACACTTGAACTGAGTTAGGAAAGAGAACAGTGTCTCACATTTAGAAAACACTCTTATACCTGCTTAAGGGGGAAGGAGAGGTGGGGTGATGCATAAAACCAGAGTTTGATATAAGCACAGGTACCATTCCAAAAACCAACTATGGAATAGACAATACCTACACCGTCCTCAGCGAAAGGGACTCAAAACCCCATATTTCCCGCAGAGGAAAATATCTGACTAGTAAGAATCTTAAAACCTATGTATTGATATGTCTCCGTAAGGGAATCAAGTGTGTCTAGACTGGCATAAACATGGCAGCGAGAATCAGCTCAAACCCACTATAAAAAGGAATTTCAAAAACAAAACAAAAAAACTGGGAAATTCTTTGCAATTCCTTCAGGGTCTCTGATGAAAGCTGGAATGACCCTATCTACAACGACAGCTGGATGTGGCATAAGGAGGGACACTTGGGACTGAGACGATTGGTGAGATTGGGTGAGCAAATGCAGACCCTTTAAAGCAATAATGCATGGCACCCATTCCATGGGTCCGAACTCTCCAGGTTGAAGGGAATATTACTACAGCTATAACATGTGCGGGAAACCTAGAGAACGGACACACTGTGAATACGAAAGGTTTCTAAAACTCAACGCATAGTCCCTCTCCTGGTGCTCCGGTTTGACTTTCCGTCTGCTTTACTATCAACCTCCCAAATTGGAGAGACAGCCCCTTTAACCTCTTGGTTCGCACAGGTTGCCAATTTGGCAGAGGATGAAAGGGAAGAGGGAGAACCAATGAGAGAGTAGCTGTTAGGCATTTGGACGGGCACATATCACTGTAATTTCCCGGCAGGAAGAAGAATTAAACAAATTCTCAGCCACCCACCGGGAACCAGTATAGGTCCTGAACCAAAATTTTGGACTTGCGGTCAGCTCACCAAAAACGAGTTGAAAAATGGAGCTCAGGGGCACAGCAATTCACAAACTGGCCGAGTAATAAAAGACAACTATCGTCCAAAAATCTGTTGAGGGAAGGCAACGAGGCGGACTTGAAAGCGAGGCAGAATAGCAGGAAACAGATTTCAAGAGGTACGTTGGAATCGCCTTTAAAGCACAAGAAGAGGGGCACAACTTCGACAATGATGCACTTGGCCAAAAAGGGCATATGCGTTTTCTCCTGAATATATTCAGGAGAAAACGCATACGCCCTTTTTGGCCAAGCAAGCAAGCGGGCAATGCAAATCTGCACTACAAAGAAGTATCACTTCCCACCGGTCAAAAGGGACATCCACAAAATGTGTAAGAACAAGAAAGGCAAGACAGGCCCTGGAGAACAGGGAGCCTTGTTATGCTGATGGGCGGGATGTAAATTGCCAACTGCCTCTCCGGAGGAGTGCATTCTGTTCCCTAAAACAAGTAAAGAACAGAGCTACAGAGCCAAGGGCACTACCAGTCTAGGGAATATACCTTGGGAAAACTGAAAATCAATAAGACAGAGCCACCCCAAAATTTAGGGCTGCACTGCATACAAGGACCTCAACTTGGATACACCTTAAGTATCCCAGAAAATATAAACAGGGTTCAAAAAATTGTGGTACTTACGTACGATGGAATATCCCTCAGCCATGAAATCAATGTCATAAGACCAGTAGCAGCAAAATGGGTGGATTCAGGTACGATGATTCTAAGTGAAATAAGTCACACAGAAAAAGAAACTTATCATAAGATATCACTTATGAAGATCCTGTAAACATGGCTACACTTGAACTGAGTTAGGAAAGAGAACAGTGTCTCACATTTAGAAAACACTCTTATACCTGCTTAAGGGGGAATGAGAGGTGGGGTGATGCATAAAACCAGAGTTTGATATAAGCACAGGTACCGTTCCAAAAACCAACTATGGAATAGACAAGAACTACACCATCCTCAGCGAAAGGGACTCAAAACCCCATATTTCCCGCAGAGGAAAATATCTGACTAGTAAGAATCTTAAAACCTATGTATTGATATGTCTCCGTAAGGGAATCAAGTGTGTCTAGACTGGCATAAACATGGCAGCGAGAATCAGCTCAAACCCACTATAAAAAGGAATTTCAAAAACAAAACAAAAAAACTGGAAATTGTTTACAATTCCTTCAGGGTCTCTGATGAAGGCTGGAATGACCCTATCTACAACGACAGCTGGATGTGGCATAAGGAGGGACACTTGGGACTGAGACGATTGGTGAGATTGGGTGAGCAAATGCAGACCCTTTAAAGCAATAATGCATGGCACCCATTCCATGGGTCCGAACTCTCCAGGTTGAAGGGAATATTACTACAGCTATAACATGTGCGGGAAACCTAGAGAACGGACACACTGTGAACACGAAAGGTTTCTAAAACTCAACGCATAGTCCCTCTCCTGGTGCTCCGGTTTGACTTTCCGTCTGCTTTACTATCAACCTCCCAACTTGGAGAGACAGCCCCTTTAACCTCTTGGTTCGCACAGGTTGCCAATTTGGCAGAGGATGAAAGGGAAGAGGGAGAACCAATGAGAGAGTAGCTGTTAGGCATTTGGACGGGCACATATCACTGTAATTTCCCGGCAGGAAGAAGAATTAACCAAATTCTCAGCCACCCACCGGGAACCAGTATAGGTCCTGAACCAAAATTTTGGACTTGCGGTCAGCTCACCAAAAACGAGTTGAAAAATGGAGCTCAGGGGCACAGCAATTCACAAACTGGCCGAGTAATAAAGGACAACTATCGTCCAAAAATCTGTTGAGGGAAGGCAACGAGGCGGACTTGAAAGCGAGGCAGAATAGCAGGAAACAGATTTCAAGAGGTACGTTGGAATCGCCTTTAAAGCACAGGAAGAGGGGCACAACTTCGACAATGATGCACTTGGCCAAAAAGGGCATATGCGTTTTCTCCTGAATATATTCAGGAGAAATCGCATACGCCCTTTTTGGCCAAGCAAGCAAGCGGGCAATGCAAATCTGCACTACAAAGAAGTATCACTTCCCACCGGTCAAAAGGGACATCCACAAAATGTGTAAGAACAAGAAAGGCAAGACAGGCCCTGGAGAACAGGGAGCCTTGTTATGCTGATGGGCGGGATGTAAATTGCCAACTGCCTCTCTGGAGGAGTGCATTCTGTTCCCTAAAATAAGTAAAGAACAGAGCTACAGAGCCAAGGGCACTACCAGTCTAGGGAATATACCTTGGGAAAACTGAAAATCAATAAGACAGAGCCACCCCAAAATTTAGGGCTGCACTGCATACAAGGACCTCAACTTGGATACACCTTAAGTATCCCAGAAAATATAAACATGGTTCAAAAAATTGTGGTACTTACGTACGATGGAATATCCCTCAGCCATGAAATCAATGTCATAAGACCAGTAGCAGCAAAATGGGTGGATTCAGGTACGATGATTCTAAGTGAAATAAGTCACACAGAAAAAGAAACTTATCATAAGATATCACTTATGAAGATCCTGTAAACATGGCTACACTTGAACTGAGTTAGGAAAGAGAACAGTGTCTCACATTTAGAAAACACTCTTATACCTGCTTAAGGGGGAAGGAGAGGTGGGGTGATGCATAAAACCAGAGTTTGATATAAGCACAGGTACCGTTCCAAAAACCAACTATGGAATAGACAAGACCTACACCGTCCTCAGCGAAAGGGACTCAAAACCCCATATTTCCCGCAGAGGAAAATATCTGACTAGTAAGAAACTTAAAACCTATGTATTGATATGTCTCCGTAAGGGAATCAAGTGTGTCTAGACTGGCATAAACATGGCAGCGAGAATCAGCTCAAACCCACTATAAAAAGGAATTTCAAAAACAAAACAAAAAAACTGGGAAATTCTTTACAATTCCTTCAGGGTCTCTGATGAAAGCTGGAATGACCCTATCTACAACGACAGCTGGATGTGGCATAAGGAGGGACACTTGGGACTGAGACGATTGGTGAGATTGGGTGAGCAAATGCAGACCCTTTAAAGCAATAATGCATGGCACCCATTCCATGGGTCCAAACTCTCCAGGTTGAAGGGAATATTACTACAGCTATAACATGTGCGGGAAACCTAGAGAACGGACACACTGTGAATACGAAAGGTTTCTAAAACTCAACGCATAGTCCCTCCCCTGGTGCTCTGGTTTGACTTTCCATCTGCTTTACTATCAACCTCCCAACTTGGAGAGACAGCCCCTTTAACCTCTTGGTTCGCACAGGTTGCCACTTTGGCAGAGGATGAAAGGGAAGAGGGAGAACCAATGAGAGAGTAGCTGTTAGGCATTTGGACGGGCACATATCACTGTAATTTCCCGGCAGGAAGAAGAATTAAACAAATTCTCAGCCACCCACCGGGAACCAGTATAGGTCCTGAACCAAAATTTTGGACTTGCGGTCAGCTCACCAAAAACGAGTTGAAAAATGGAGCTCAGGGGCACAGCAATTCACAAACTGGCCGAGTAATAAAGGACAACTATCGTCCAAAAATCTGTTGAGGGAAGGCAACGAGGCGGACTTGAAAGCGATGCAGAATAGCAGGAAACAGATTTCAAGAGGTACGTTGGAATCGCCTTTAAAGCACAGGAAGAGGGGCACAACTTCGACAATGATGCACTTGGCCAAAAAGGGCGTATGCGTTTTCTCCTGAATATATTCAGGAGAAAACGCATACGCCCTTTTTGGCCAAGCAAGCAAGCGGGCAATGCAAATCTGCACTACAAAGAAGTATCACTTCCCACCGGTCAAAAGGGACATCCACAAAATGTGTAAGAACAAGAAAGGCAAGACAGGCCCTGGAGAACAGGGAGCCTTGTTATGCTGATGGGCGGGATGTAAATTGCCAACTGCCTCTCTGGAGGAGTGCATTCTGTTCCCTAAAAGAAGTAAAGAACAGAGCTACAGAGACAAGGGCACTACCAGTCTAGGGAATATACCTTGGGAAAACTGAAAATCAATAAGACAGAGCCACCCCAAAATTTAGGGCTGCACTGCATACAAGGACCTCAACTTGGATACACCTTAAGTATCCCAGAAAATATAAACATGGTTCAAAAAATTGTGGTACTTACGTACGATGGAATATCCCTCAGCCATGAAATCAATGTCATAAGACCAGTAGCAGCAAAATGGGTGGATTCAGGTACGATGATTCTAAGTGAAATAAGTCACACAGAAAAAGAAACTTATCATAAGATATCACTTATGAAGATCCTGTAAACATGGCTACACTTGAACTGAGTTAGGAAAGAGAACAGTGTCTCACATTTAGAAAACACTCTTATACCTGCTTAAGGGGGAAGGAGAGGTGGGGTGATGCATAAAACCAGAGTTTGATATAAGCACAGGTACCGTTCCAAAAACCAACTATGGAATAGACAAGACCTACACCGTCCTCAGCGAAAGGGACTCAAAACCCCATATTTCCCGCAGAGGAAAATATCTGACTAGTAAGAATCTTAAAACCTATGTATTGATATGTCTCCATAAGGGAATCAAGTGTGTCTAGACTGGCATAAACATGGCAGCGAGAATCAGCTCAAACCCACTATAAAAAGGAATTTCAAAAACAAAACAAAAAAACTGGGAAATTCTTTACAATTCCTTCAGGGTCTCTGATGAAGGCTGGAATGACCCTATCTACAACGACAGCTGGATGTGGCATAAGGAGGGACACTTGGGACTGAGACGATTGGTGAGATTGGGTGAGCAAATGCAGACCCTTTAAAGCAATAATGCATGGCACCCATTCCATGGGTCCGAACTCTCCAGGTTGAAGGGAATATTACTACAGCTATAACATGTGCGGGAAACCTAGAGAACGGACACACTGTGAACACGAAAGGTTTCTAAAACTCAACGCATAGTCCCTCTCCTGGTGCTCCGGTTTGACTTTCCGTCTGCTTTACTATCAACCTCCCAACTTGGAGAGACAGCCCCTTTAACCTCTTGGTTCGCACAGGTTGCCAATTTGGCAGAGGATGAAAGGGAAGAGGGAGAACCAATGAGAGAGTAGCTGTTAGGCATTTGGACGGGCACATATCACTGTAATTTCCCGGCAGGAAGAAGAATTAACCAAATTCTCAGCCACCCACCGGGAACCAGTATAGGTCCTGAACCAAAATTTTGGACTTGCGGTCAGCTCACCAAAAACGAGTTGAAAAATGGAGCTCAGGGGCACAGCAATTCACAAACTGGCCGAGTAATAAAGGACAACTATCGTCCAAAAATCTGTTGAGGGAAGGCAACGAGGCGGACTTGAAAGCGAGGCAGAATAGCAGGAAACAGATTTCAAGAGGTACGTTGGAATCGCCTTTAAAGCACAGGAAGAGGGGCACAACATCGACAATGATGCACTTGGCCAAAAAGGGCGTATGCGTTTTCTCCTGAATATATTCAGGAGAAAACGCATACGCCCTTTTTGGCCAAGCAAGCAAGCGGGCAATGCAAATCTGCACTACAAAGAAGTATCACTTCCCACCGGTCAAAAGGGACATCCACAAAATGTGTAAGAACAAGAAAGGCAAGACAGGCCCTGGAGAACAGGGAGCCTTGTTATGCTGATGGGCGGGATGTAAATTGCCAACTGCCTCTCTGGAGGAGTGCATTCTGTTCCCTAAAACAAGTAAAGAACAGAGCTACAGAGACAAGGGCACTAGCAGTCTAGGGAATATACCTTGGGAAAACTGAAAATCAATAAGACAGAGCCACCCCAAAATTTAGGGCTGCACTGCATACAAGGACCTCAACTTGGATACACCTTAAGTATCCCAGAAAATATAAACATGGTTCAAAAAATTGTGGTACTTACGTACGATGGAATATCCCTCAGCCATGAAATCAATGTCATAAGACCAGTAGCAGCAAAATGGGTGGATTCAGGTACGATGATTCTAAGTGAAATAAGTCACACAGAAAAAGAAACTTATCATAAGATATCACTTATGAAGATCCTGTAAACATGGCTACACTTGAACTGAGTTAGGAAAGAGAACAGTGTCTCACATTTAGAAAACACTCTTATACCTGCTTAAGGGGGAAGGAGAGGTGGGGTGATGCATAAAACCAGAGTTTGATATAAGCACAGGTACCGTTCCAAAAACCAACTATGGAATAGAAAAGACCTACACCGTCCTCAGTGAAAGGGACTCAAAACCCCATATTTCCCGCAGAGGAAAATATCTGACTAGTAAGAATCTTAAAACCTATGTATTGATATGTCTCCGTAAGGGAATCAAGTGTGTCTAGACTGGCATAAACATGGCAGCGAGAATCAGCTCAAACCCACTATAAAAAGGAATTTCAAAAACAAAACAAAAAAACTGGGAAATTCTTTACAATTCCTTCAGCGTCTCTGATGAAGGCTGGAATGACCCTATCTACAACGACAGCTGGATGTGGCATAAGGAGGGACACTTGGGACTGAGACGATTGGTGAGATTGGGTGAGCAAATGCAGACCCTTTAAAGCAATAATGCATGGCACCCATTCCATGGGTCCGAACTCTCCAGGTTGAAGGGAATATTACTACAGCTATAACATGTGCGGGAAACCTAGAGAACGGACACACTGTGAATACGAAAGGTTTCTGAAACTCAACGAATAGACACTCTCCTGGTGCTCCGGTTTGACTTTCCGTCTGCTTTACTATCAACCTCCCAACTTGGAGAGACAGCCCCTTTAACCTCTTGGTTCGCACAGGTTGCCAATTTGGCAGAGGATGAAAGGGAAGAGGGAGAACCAATGAGAGAGTAGCTGTTAGGCATTTGGACGGGCACATATCACTGTAATTTCCCGGCAGGAAGAAGAATTAACCAAATTCTCAGCCACCCACCGGGAACCAGTATAGGTCCTGAACCAAAATTTTGGACTTGCGGTCAGCTCACCAAAAACGAGTTGAAAAATGGAGCTCAGGGGCACAGCAATTCACAAACTGGCCGAGTAATAAAGGACAACTATCGTCCAAAAATCTGTTGAGGGAAGGCAACGAGGCGGACTTGAAAGCGAGGCAGAATAGCAGGAAACAGATTTCAAGAGGTACGTTGGAATCGCCTTTAAAGCACAGGAAGAGGGGCACAACTTCGACAATGATGCACTTGGCCAAAAAGGGCGTATGCGTTTTCTCCTGAATATATTCAGGAGAAAACGCATACGCCCTTTTTGGCCAAGCAAGCAAGCGGGCAATGCAAATCTGCACTACAAAGAAGTATCACTTCCCACCGGTCAAAAGGGACATCCACAAAATGTGTAAGAACAAGAAAGGCAAGACAGGCCCTGGAGAACAGGGAGCCTTGTTATGCTGATGGGCGGGATGTAAATTGCCAACTGCCTCTCTGGAGGAGTGCATTCTGTTCCCTAAAACAAGTAAAGAACAGAGCTGCAGAGCCAAGGGCACTACCAGTCAAGGGAATATACCTTGGGAAAACTGAAAATCAATAAGACAGAGCCACCCCAAAATTTAGGGCTGCACTGCATACAAGGACCTCAACTTGGATACACCTTAAGTATCCCAGAAAATATAAACATGGTTCAAAAAATTGTGGTACTTACGTACGATGGAATATCCCTCAGCCATGAAATCAATGTCATAAGACCAGTAGCAGCAAAATGGGTGGATTCAGGTACGATGATTCTAAGTGAAATAAGTCACACAGAAAAAGAAACTTATCATAAGATATCACTTATGAAGATCCTGTAAACATGGCTACACTTGAACTGAGTTAGGAAAGAGAACAGTGTCTCACATTTAGAAAACACTCTTATACCTGCTTAAGGGGGAATGAGAGGTGGGGTGATGCATAAAACCAGAGTTTGATATAAGCACAGGTACCGTTCCAAAAACCAACTATGTAATAGACAAGACCTACACCATCCTCAGCGAAAGGGACTCAAAACCCCATATTTCCCGCAGAGGAAAATATCTGACTAGTAAAAATCTTAAAACCTATGTATTGATATGTCTCCGTAAGGGAATCAAGTGTGTCTAGACTGGCATAAACATGGCAGCGAGAATCAGCTCAAACCCACTATAAAAAGGAATTTCAAAAACAAAACAAAAAAACTGGGAAATTGTTTACAATTCCTTCTGGGTAGCTGATGAAGGCTGGAATGACCCTATCTACAACGACAGCTGGATGTGGCATAAGGAGGGACACTTGGGACTGAGACGATTGGTGAGATTGGGTGAGCAAATGCAGACCCTTTAAAGCAATAATGCATGGCACCCATTCCATGGGTCCGAACTCTCCAGGTTGAAGGGAATATTACTACAGCTATAACATGTGCGGGAAACCTAGAGAACGGACACACTGTGAATACGAAAGGTTTCTAAAACTCAACGCATAGTCCCTCTCCTGGTGCTCCGGTTTGACTTTCCGTCTGCTTTACTATCAACCTCCCAACTTGGAGAGACAGCCCCTTTAACCTCTTGGTTCGCACAGGTTGCCAATTTGGCAGAGGATGAAAGGGAAGAGGGAGAACCAATGAGAGAGTAGCTGTTAGGCATTTGGACGGGCACATATCACTGTAATTTCCCGGCAGGAAGAAGAATTAAACAAATTCTCAGCCACCCACCGGGAACCAGTATAGGTCCTGAACCAAAATTTTGGACTTGCGGTCAGCTCACCAAAAACGAGTTGAAAAATGGAGCTCAGGGGCACAGCAATTCACAAACTGGCCGAGTAATAAAAGACAACTATCGTCCAAAAATCTGTTGAGGGAAGGCAACGAGGCGGACTTGAAAGCGAGGCAGAATAGCAGGAAACAGATTTCAAGAGGTACGTTGGAATCGCCTTTAAAGCACAAGAAGAGGGGCACAACTTCGACAATGATGCACTTGGCCAAAAAGGGCATATGCGTTTTCTCCTGAATATATTCAGGAGAAAACGCATACGCCCTTTTTGGCCAAGCAAGCAAGCGGGCAATGCAAATCTGCACTACAAAGAAGTATCACTTCCCACCGGTCAAAAGGGACATCCACAAAATGTGTAAGAACAAGAAAGGCAAGACAGGCCCTGGAGAACAGGGAGCCTTGTTATGCTGATGGGCGGGATGTAAATTGCCAACTGCCTCTCCGGAGGAGTGCATTCTGTTCCCTAAAACAAGTAAAGAACAGAGCTACAGAGCCAAGGGCACTACCAGTCTAGGGAATATACCTTGGGAAAACTGAAAATCAATAAGACAGAGCCACCCCAAAATTTAGGGCTGCACTGCATACAAGGACCTCAACTTGGATACACCTTAAGTATCCCAGAAAATATAAACAGGGTTCAAAAAATTGTGGTACTTACGTACGATGGAATATCCCTCAGCCATGAAATCAATGTCATAAGACCAGTAGCAGCAAAATGGGTGGATTCAGGTACGATGATTCTAAGTGAAATAAGTCACACAGAAAAAGAAACTTATCATAAGATATCACTTATGAAGATCCTGTAAACATGGCTACACTTGAACTGAGTTAGGAAAGAGAACAGTGTCTCACATTTAGAAAACACTGTTATACCTGCTTAAGGGGGAAGGAGAGGTGGGGTGATGCATAAAACCAGAGTTTGATATAAGCACAGGTACCGTTCCAAAAACCAACTATGGAATAGACAAGAACTACACCATCCTCAGCGAAAGGGACTCAAAACCCCATATTTCCCGCAGAGGAAAATATCTGACTAGTAAGAATCTTAAAACCTATGTATTGATATGTCTCCGTAAGGGAATCAAGTGTGTCTAGACTGGCATAAACATGGCAGCGAGAATCAGCTCAAACCCACTATAAAAAGGAATTTCAAAAACAAAACAAAAAAACTGGAAATTGTTTACAATTCCTTCAGGGTCTCTGATGAAGGCTGGAATGACCCTATCTACAACGACAGCTGGATGTGGCATAAGGAGGGACACTTGGGACTGAGACGATTGGTGAGATTGGGTGAGCAAATGCAGACCCTTTAAAGCAATAATGCATGGCACCCATTCCATGGGTCCGAACTCTCCAGGTTGAAGGGAATATTACTACAGCTATAACATGTGCGGGAAACCTAGAGAACGGACACACTGTGAACACGAAAGGTTTCTAAAACTCAACGCATAGTCCCTCTCCTGGTGCTCCGGTTTGACTTTCTGTCTGCTTTACTATCAACCTCCCAACTTGGAGAGACAGCCCCTTTAACCTCTTGGTTCGCACAGGTTGCCAATTTGGCAGAGGATGAAAGGGAAGAGGGAGAACCAATGAGAGAGTAGCTGTTAGGCATTTGGACGGGCACATATCACTGTAATTTCCCGGCAGGAAGAAGAATTAACCAAATTCTCAGCCACCCACCGGGAACCAGTATAGGTCCTGAACCAAAATTTTGGACTTGCGGTCAGCTCACCAAAAACGAGTTGAAAAATGGAGCTCAGGGGCACAGCAATTCACAAACTGGCCGAGTAATAAAGGACAACTATCGTCCAAAAATCTGTTGAGGGAAGGCAACGAGGCGGACTTGAAAGCGAGGCAGAATAGCAGGAAACAGATTTCAAGAGGTACGTTGGAATCGCCTTTAAAGCACAGGAAGAGGGGCACAACTTCGACAATGATGCACTTGGCCAAAAAGGGCATATGCGTTTTCTCCTGAATATATTCAGGAGAAATCGCATACGCCCTTTTTGGCCAAGCAAGCAAGCGGGCAATGCAAATCTGCACTACAAAGAAGTATCACTTCCCACCGGTCAAAAGGGACATCCACAAAATGTGTAAGAACAAGAAAGGCAAGACAGGCCCTGGAGAACAGGGAGCCTTTTTATGCTGATGGGCGGGATGTAAATTGCCAACTGCCTCTCTGGAGGAGTGCATTCTGTTCCCTAAAATAAGTAAAGAACAGAGCTACAGAGCCAAGGGCACTACCAGTCTAGGGAATATACCTTGGGAAAACTGAAAATCAATAAGACAGAGCCACCCCAAAATTTAGGGCTGCACTGCATACAAGGACCTCAACTTGGATACACCTTAAGTATCCCAGAAAATATAAACATGGTTCAAAAAATTGTGGTACTTACGTACGATGGAATATCCCTCAGCCATGAAATCAATGTCATAAGACCAGTAGCAGCAAAATGGGTGGATTCAGGTACGATGATTCTAAGTGAAATAAGTCACACAGAAAAAGAAACTTATCATAAGATATCACTTATGAAGATCCTGTAAACATGGCTACACTTGAACTGAGTTAGGAAAGAGAACAGTGTCTCACATTTAGAAAACACTCTTATACCTGCTTAAGGGGGAAGGAGAGGTGGGGTGATGCATAAAACCAGAGTTTGATATAAGCACAGGTACCGTTCCAAAAACCAACTATGGAATAGACAAGACCTACACCGTCCTCAGCGAAAGGGACTCAAAACCCCATATTTCCCGCAGAGGAAAATATCTGACTAGTAAGAAACTTAAAACCTATGTATTGATATGTCTCCGTAAGGGAATCAAGTGTGTCTAGACTGGCATAAACATGGCAGCGAGAATCAGCTCAAACCCACTATAAAAAGGAATTTCAAAAACAAAACAAAAAAACTGGGAAATTCTTTACAATTCCTTCAGGGTCTCTGATGAAAGCTGGAATGACCCTATCTACAACGACAGCTGGATGTGGCATAAGGAGGGACACTTGGGACTGAGACGATTGGTGAGATTGGGTGAGCAAATGCAGACCCTTTAAAGCAATAATGCATGGCACCCATTCCATGGGTCCGAACTCTCCAGGTTGAAGGGAATATTACTACAGCTATAACATGTGCGGGAAACCTAGAGAACGGACACACTGTGAATACGAAAGGTTTCTAAAACTCAACGCATAGTCCCTCCCCTGGTGCTCTGGTTTGACTTTCCATCTGCTTTACTATCAACCTCCCAACTTGGAGAGACAGCCCCTTTAACCTCTTGGTTCGCACAGGTTGCCACTTTGGCAGAGGATGAAAGGGAAGAGGGAGAACCAATGAGAGAGTAGCTGTTAGGCATTTGGACGGGCACATATCACTGTAATTTCCCGGCAGGAAGAAGAATTAAACAAATTCTCAGCCACCCACCGGGAACCAGTATAGGTCCTGAACCAAAATTTTGGACTTGCGGTCAGCTCACCAAAAACGAGTTGAAAAATGGAGCTCAGGGGCACAGCAATTCACAAACTGGCCGAGTAATAAAGGACAACTATCGTCCAAAAATCTGTTGAGGGAAGGCAACGAGGCGGACTTGAAAGCGATGCAGAATAGCAGGAAACAGATTTCAAGAGGTACGTTGGAATCGCCTTTAAAGCACAGGAAGAGGGGCACAACTTCGACAATGATGCACTTGGCCAAAAAGGGCGTATGCGTTTTCTCCTGAATATATTCAGGAGAAAACGCATACGCCCTTTTTGGCCAAGCAAGCAAGCGGGCAATGCAAATCTGCACTACAAAGAAGTATCACTTCCCACCGGTCAAAAGGGACATCCACAAAATGTGTAAGAACAAGAAAGGCAAGACAGGCCCTGGAGAACAGGGAGCCTTGTTATGCTGATGGGCGGGATGTAAATTGCCAACTGCCTCTCTGGAGGAGTGCATTCTGTTCCCTAAAAGAAGTAAAGAACAGAGCTACAGAGACAAGGGCACTACCAGTCTAGGGAATATACCTTGGGAAAACTGAAAATCAATAAGACAGAGCCACCCCAAAATTTAGGGCTGCACTGCATACAAGGACCTCAACTTGGATACACCTTAAGTATCCCAGAAAATATAAACATGGTTCAAAAAATTGTGGTACTTACGTACGATGGAATATCCCTCAGCCATGAAATCAATGTCATAAGACCAGTAGCAGCAAAATGGGTGGATTCAGGTGCGATGATTCTAAGTGAAATAAGTCACACAGAAAAAGAAACTTATCATAAGATATCACTTATGAAGATCCTGTAAACATGGCTACACTTGAACTGAGTTAGGAAAGAGAACAGTGTCTCACATTTAGAAAACACTCTTATACCTGCTTAAGGGGGAAGGAGAGGTGGGGTGATGCATAAAACCAGAGTTTGATATAAGCACAGGTACCGTTCCAAAAACCAACTATGGAATAGACAAGACCTACACCGTCCTCAGCGAAAGGGACTCAAAACCCCATATTTCCCGCAGAGGAAAATATCTGACTAGTAAGAATCTTAAAACCTATGTATTGATATGTCTCCATAAGGGAATCAAGTGTGTCTAGACTGGCATAAACATGGCAGCGAGAATCAGCTCAAACCCACTATAAAAAGGAATTTCAAAAACAAAACAAAAAAACTGGGAAATTCTTTACAATTCCTTCAGGGTCTCTGATGAAGGCTGGAATGACCCTATCTACAACGACAGCTGGATGTGGCATAAGGAGGGACACTTGGGACTGAGACGATTGGTGAGATTGGGTGAGCAAATGCAGACCCTTTAAAGCAATAATGCATGGCACCCATTCCATGGGTCCGAACTCTCCAGGTTGAAGGGAATATTACTACAGCTATAACATGTGCGGGAAACCTAGAGAACGGACACACTGTGAACACGAAAGGTTTCTAAAACTCAACGCATAGTCCCTCTCCTGGTGCTCCGGTTTGACTTTCCGTCTGCTTTACTATCAACCTCCCAACTTGGAGAGACAGCCCCTTTAACCTCTTGGTTCGCACAGGTTGCCAATTTGGCAGAGGATGAAAGGGAAGAGGGAGAACCAATGAGAGAGTAGCTGTTAGGCATTTGGACGGGCACATATCACTGTAATTTCCCGGCAGGAAGAAGAATTAACCAAATTCTCAGCCACCCACCGGGAACCAGTATAGGTCCTGAACCAAAATTTTGGACTTGCGGTCAGCTCACCAAAAACGAGTTGAAAAATGGAGCTCAGGGGCACAGCAATTCACAAACTGGCCGAGTAATAAAGGACAACTATCGTCCAAAAATCTGTTGAGGGAAGGCAACGAGGCGGACTTGAAAGCGAGGCAGAATAGCAGGAAACAGATTTCAAGAGGTACGTTGGAATCGCCTTTAAAGCACAGGAAGAGGGGCACAACATCGACAATGATGCACTTGGCCAAAAAGGGCGTATGCGTTTTCTCCTGAATATATTCAGGAGAAAACGCATACGCCCTTTTTGGCCAAGCAAGCAAGCGGGCAATGCAAATCTGCACTACAAAGAAGTATCACTTCCCACCGGTCAAAAGGGACATCCACAAAATGTGTAAGAACAAGAAAGGCAAGACAGGCCCTGGAGAACAGGGAGCCTTGTTATGCTGATGGGCGGGATGTAAATTGCCAACTGCCTCTCTGGAGGAGTGCATTCTGTTCCCTAAAACAAGTAAAGAACAGAGCTACAGAGACAAGGGCACTAGCAGTCTAGGGAATATACCTTGGGAAAACTGAAAATCAATAAGACAGAGCCACCCCAAAATTTAGGGCTGCACTGCATACAAGGACCTCAACTTGGATACACCTTAAGTATCCCAGAAAATATAAACATGGTTCAAAAAATTGTGGTACTTACGTACGATGGAATATCCCTCAGCCATGAAATCAATGTCATAAGACCAGTAGCAGCAAAATGGGTGGATTCAGGTACGATGATTCTAAGTGAAATAAGTCACACAGAAAAAGAAACTTATCATAAGATATCACTTATGAAGATCCTGTAAACATGGCTACACTTGAACTGAGTTAGGAAAGAGAACAGTGTCTCACATTTAGAAAACACTCTTATACCTGCTTAAGGGGGAAGGAGAGGTGGGGTGATGCATAAAACCAGAGTTTGATATAAGCACAGGTACCGTTCCAAAAACCAACTATGGAATAGAAAAGACCTACACCGTCCTCAGTGAAAGGGACTCAAAACCCCATATTTCCCGCAGAGGAAAATATCTGACTAGTAAGAATCTTAAAACCTATGTATTGATATGTCTCCGTAAGGGAATCAAGTGTGTCTAGACTGGCATAAACATGGCAGCGAGAATCAGCTCAAACCCACTATAAAAAGGAATTTCAAAAACAAAACAAAAAAACTGGGAAATTCTTTACAATTCCTTCAGGGTCTCTGATGAAGGCTGGAATGACCCTATCTACAACGACAGCTGGATGTGGCATAAGGAGGGACACTTGGGACTGAGACGATTGGTGAGATTGGGTGAGCAAATGCAGACCCTTTAAAGCAATAATGCATGGCACCCATTCCATGGGTCCGAACTCTCCAGGTTGAAGGGAATATTACTACAGCTATAACATGTGCGGGAAACCTAGAGAACGGACACACTGTGAATACGAAAGGTTTCTGAAACTCAACGAATAGACACTCTCCTGGTGCTCCGGTTTGACTTTCCGTCTGCTTTACTATCAACCTCCCAACTTGGAGAGACAGCCCCTTTAACCTCTTGGTTCGCACAGGTTGCCAATTTGGCAGAGGATGAAAGGGAAGAGGGAGAACCAATGAGAGAGTAGCTGTTAGGCATTTGGACGGGCACATATCACTGTAATTTCCCGGCAGGAAGAAGAATTAACCAAATTCTCAGCCACCCACCGGAAACCAGTATAGGTCCTGAACCAAAATTTTGGACTTGCGGTCAGCTCACCAAAAACGAGTTGAAAAATGGAGCTCAGGGGCACAGCAATTCACAAACTGGCCGAGTAATAAAGGACAACTATCGTCCAAAAATCTGTTGAGGGAAGGCAACGAGGCGGACTTGAAAGCGAGGCAGAATAGCAGGAAACAGATTTCAAGAGGTACGTTGGAATCGCCTTTAAAGCACAGGAAGAGGGGCACAACTTCGACAATGATGCACTTGGCCAAAAAGGGCGTATGCGTTTTCTCCTGAATATATTCAGGAGAAAACGCATACGCCCTTTTTGGCCAAGCAAGCAAGCGGGCAATGCAAATCTGCACTACAAAGAAGTATCACTTCCCACCGGTCAAAAGGGACATCCACAAAATGTGTAAGAACAAGAAAGGCAAGACAGGCCCTGGAGAACAGGGAGCCTTGTTATGCTGATGGGCGGGATGTAAATTGCCAACTGCCTCTCTGGAGGAGTGCATTCTGTTCCCTAAAACAAGTAAAGAACAGAGCTGCAGAGCCAAGGGCACTACCAGTCTAGGGAATATACCTTGGGAAAACTGAAAATCAATAAGACAGAGCCACCCCAAAATTTAGGGCTGCACTGCATACAAGGACCTCAACTTGGATACACCTTAAGTATCCCAGAAAATATAAACATGGTTCAAAAAATTGTGGTACTTACGTACGATGGAATATCCCTCAGCCATGAAATCAATGTCATAAGACCAGTAGCAGCAAAATGGGTGGATTCAGGTACGATGATTCTAAGTGAAATAAGTCACACAGAAAAAGAAACTTATCATAAGATATCACTTATGAAGATCCTGTAAACATGGCTACACTTGAACTGAGTTAGGAAAGAGAACAGTGTCTCACATTTAGAAAACACTCTTATACCTGCTTAAGGGGGAATGAGAGGTGGGGTGATGCATAAAACCAGAGTTTGATATAAGCACAGGTACCGTTCCAAAAACCAACTATGGAATAGACAAGACCTACACCATCCTCAGCGAAAGGGACTCAAAACCCCATATTTCCCGCAGAGGAAAATATCTGACTAGTAAAAATCTTAAAACCTATGTATTGATATGTCTCCGTAAGGGAATCAAGTGTGTCTAGACTGGCATAAACATGGCAGCGAGAATCAGCTCAAACCCACTATAAAAAGGAATTTCAAAAACAAAACAAAAAAACTGGGAAATTGTTTACAATTCCTTCAGGGTAGCTGATGAAGGCTGGAATGACCCTATCTACAATGACAGCTGGATGTGGCATAAGGAGGGACACTTGGGACTGAGACGATTGGTGAGATTGGGTGAGCAAATGCAGACCCTTTAAAGCAATAATGCATGGCACCCATTCCATGGGTCCGAACTCTCCAGGTTGAAGGGAATATTACTACAGCTATAACATGTGCGGGAAACCTAGAGAACGGACACACTGTGAATACGAAAGGTTTCTAAAACTAAACGCATAGTCCCTCTCCTGGTGCTCCGGTTTGACTTTCCGTCTGCTTTACTATCAACCACCCAACTTGGAGAGACAGCCCCTTTAACCTCTTGGTTCGCACAGGTTGCCAATTTGGCAGAGGATGAAAGGGAAGAGGGAGAACCAATGAGAGAGTAGCTGTTAGGCATTTGGACGGGCACATATCACTGTAATTTCCCGGCAGGAAGAAGAATTAAACAAATTCTCAGCCACCCACCGGGAACCAGTATAGGTCCTGAACCAAAATTTTGGACTTGCGGTCAGCTCACCAAAAACGAGTTGAAAAATGGAGCTCAGGGGCACAGCAATTCACAAACTGGCCGAGTAATAAAGGACAACTATCGTCCAAAAATCTGTTGAGGGAAGGCAACGAGGCGGACTTGAAAGCGAGGCAGAATAGCAGGAAACAGATTTCAAGAGGTACGTTGGAATCGCCTTTAAAGCACAGGAAGAGGGGCACAACTTCGACAATGATGCACTTGGCCAAAAAGGGCGTATGCATTTTCTCCTGAATATATTCAGGAGAAAACGCATACGCCCTTTTTGGCCAAGCAAGCAAACGGGCAATGCAAATCTGCACTACAAAGAAGTATCACTTCCCACCGGTCAAAAGGGACATCCACAAAATGTGTAAGAACAAGAAAGGCAAGACAGGCCCTGGAGAACAGGGAGCCTTGTTATGCTGATGGGCGGGATGTAAATTGCCAACTGCCTCTCTGGAGGAGTGCATTCTGTTCCCTAAAACAAGTAAAGAACAGAGCTACAGAGCCAAGGGCACTACCAGTCTAGGGAATATACCTTGGGAAAACTGAAAATCAATAAGACAGAGCCACCCCAAAATTTAGGGCTGCACTGCATACAAGGACCTCAACTTGGATACACCTTAAGTATCCCAGAAAATATAAACATGGTTCAAAAAATTGTGGTACTTACGTACGATGGAATATCCCTCAGCCATGAAATCAATGTCATAAGACCAGTAGCAGCAAAATGGGTGGATTCAGGTGCGATGATTCTAAGTGAAATAAGTCACACAGAAAAAGAAACTTATCATAAGATATCACTTATGAAGATCCTGTAAACATGGCTACACTTGAACTGAGTTAGGAAAGAGAACAGTGTCTCACATTTAGAAAACACTCTTATACCTGCTTAAGGGGGAAGGAGAGGTGGGGTGATGCATAAAACCAGAGTTTGATATAAGCACAGGTACCGTTCCAAAAACCAACTATGGAATAGACAAGACCTACACCATCCTCAGCGAAAGGGACTCAAAACCCCATATTTCCCGCAGAGGAAAATATCTGACTAGTAAAAATCTTAAAACCTATGTATTGATATGTCTCCGTAAGGGAATCAAGTGTGTCTAGACTGGCATAAACATGGCAGCGAGAATCAGCTCAAACCCACTATAAAAAGGAATTTCAAAAACAAAACAAAAAAACTGGGAAATTGTTTACAATTCCTTCAGGGTCTCTGATGAAGGCTGGAATGACCCTATCTACAATGACAGCTGGATGTGGCATAAGGAGGGACACTTGGGACTGAGACGATTGGTGAGATTGGTTGAGCAAATGCAGACCCTTTAAAGCAATAATGCATGGCACCCATTCCATGGGTCCGAACTCTCCAGGTTGAAGGGAATATTACTACAGCTATAACATGTGCGGGAAACCTAGAGAACGGACACACTGTGAATACGAAAGGTTTCTAAAACTCAACGCATAGTCCCTCTCCTGGTGCTCCGGTTTGACTTTCCGTCTGCTTTACTATCAACCTCCCAACTTGGAGAGACAGCCCCTTTAACCTCTTGGTTCGCACAGGTTGCCAATTTGGCAGAGGATGAAAGGGAAGAGGGAGAACCAATGAGAGAGTAGCTGTTAGGCATTTGGACGGGCACATATCACTGTAATTTCCCGGCAGGAAGAAGAATTAAACAAATTCTCAGCCACCCACCGGGAACCAGTATAGGTCCTGAAACAAAATTTTGGACTTGCGGTCAGCTCACCAAAAACGAGTTGAAAAATGGAGCTCAGGGGCACAGCAATTCACAAACTGGCCGAGTAATAAAGGACAACTATCGTCCAAAAATCTGTTGAGGGAAGGCAACGAGGCGGACTTGAAAGCGAGGCAGAATAGCAGGAAACAGATTTCAAGAGGTACGTTGGAATCACCTTTAAAGCACAGGAAGAGGGGCACAACTTCGACAATGATGCACTTGGCCAAAAAGGGCGTATGCGTTTTCTCCTGAATATATTCAGGAGAAAACGCATACGCCCTTTTTGGCCAAGCAAGCAAGCGGGCAATGCAAATCTGCACTACAAAGAAGTATCACTTCCCACCGGTCAAAAGGGACATCCACAAAATGTGTAAGAACAAGAAAGGCAAGACAGGCCCTGGAGAACAGGGAGCCTTGTTATGCTGATGGGCGGGATGTAAATTGCCAACTGCCTCTCTGGAGGAGTGCATTCTGTTCCCTAAAACAAGTAAAGAACAGAGCTACAGAGCCAAGGGCACTACCAGTCTAGGGAATATACCTTGGGAAAACTGAAAATCAATAAGACAGAGCCACCCCAAAATTTAGGGCTGCACTGCATACAAGGACCTCAACTTGGATACACCTTAAGTATCCCAGAAAATATAAACATGGTTCAAAAAATTGTGGTACTTACGTACGATGGAATATCCCTCAGCCATGAAATCAATGTCATAAGACCAGTAGCAGCAAAATGGGTGGATTCAGGTGCGATGATTCTAAGTGAAATAAGTCACACAGAAAAAGAAACTTATCATAAGATATCACTTATGAAGATCCTGTAAACATGGCTACACTTGAACTGAGTTAGGAAAGAGAACAGTGTCTCACATTTAGAAAACACTCTTATACCTGCTTAAGGGGGAAGGAGAGGTGGGGTGATGCATAAAACCAGAGTTTGATATAAGCACAGGTACCGTTCCAAAAACCAACTATGGAATAGACAAAACCTACACCGTCCTCAGCGAAAGGGACTCAAAACCCCATATTTCCCGCAGAGGAAAATATCTGACTAGTAAGAATCGTAAAACCTATGTATTGATATGTCTCCGTAAGGGAATCAAGTGTGTCTAGACTGGCATAAACATGGCAGCGAGAATCAGCTCAAACCCACTATAAAAAGGAATTTCAAAAACAAAACAAAAAAACTGGGAAATTCTTTACAATTCCTTCAGGGTCTCTGATGAAAGCTGGAATGACCCTATCTACAACGACAGCTGGATGTGGCATAAGGAGGGACACTTGGGACTGAGACGATTGGTGAGATTGGGTGAGCAAATGCAGATGCTTTAAAGCAATAATGCATGGCACCCATTCCATGGGTCCGAACTCTCCAGGTTGAAGGGAATATTACTACAGCTATAACATGTGCGGGAAACCTAGAGAACGGACACACTGTGAATACGAAAAGTTTCTAAAACTCAACGCATAGTCCCTCCCCTGGTGCTCTGGTTTGACTTTCCATCTGCTTTACTATCAACCTCCCAACTTGGAGAGACAGCCCCTTTAACCTCTTGGTTCGCACAGGTTGCCACTTTGGCAGAGGATGAAAGGGAAGAGGGAGAACCAATGAGAGAGTAGCTGTTAGGCATTTGGACGGGCACATATCACTGTAATTTCCCGGCAGGAAGAAGAATTAAACAAATTCTCAGCCACCCACCGGGAACCAGTATAGGTCCTGAACCAAAATTTTGGACTTGCGGTCAGCTCACCAAAAACGAGTTGAAAAATGGAGCTCAGGGGCACAGCAATTCACAAACTGGCCGAGTAATAAAGGACAACTATCGTCCAAAAATCTGTTGAGGGAAGGCAACGAGGCGGACTTGAAAGCGAGGCAGAATAGCAGGAAACAGATTTCAAGAGGTACGTTGGAATCGCCTTTAAAGCACAGGAAGAGGGGCACAACTTCGACAATGATGCACTTGGCCAAAAAGGGCGTATGCGTTTTCTCCTGAATATATTCAGGAGAAAACGCATACGCCCTTTTTGGCCAAGCAAGCAAGCGGGCAATGCAAATCTGCACTACAAAGAAGTATCACTTCCCACCGGTCAAAAGGGACATCCACAAAATGTGTAAGAACAAGAAAGGCAAGACAGGCCCTGGAGAACAGGGAGCCTTGTTATGCTGATGGGCGGGATGTAAATTGCCAACTGCCTCTCTGGAGGAGTGCATTCTGTTCCCTAAAACAAGTAAAGAACAGAGCTACAGAGACAAGGGCACTACCAGTCTAGGGAATATACCTTGGGAAACCTGAAAATCAATAAGACAGAGCCACCCCAAAATTTAGGGCTGCACTGCATACAAGGACCTCAACTTGGATACACCTTAAGTATCCCAGAAAATATAAACATGGTTCAAAAAATTGTGGTACTTACGTACGATGGAATATCCCTCAGCCATGAAATCAATGTCATAAGACCAGTAGCAGCAAAATGGGTGGATTCAGGTACGATGATTCTAAGTGAAATAAGTCACACAGAAAAAGAAACTTATCATAAGATATCACTTATGAAGATCCTGTAAACATGGCTACACTTGAACTGAGTTAGGAAAGAGAACAGTGTCTCACATTTAGAAAACACTCATACCTGCTTAAGGGGGAAGGAGAGGTGGGGTGATGCATAAAACCAGAGTTTGATATAAGCACAGGTACCGTTCCAAAAACCAACTATGGAATAGACAAGACCTACACCGTCCTCAGCGAAAGGGACTCAAAACCCCATATTTCCCGCAGAGGAAAATATCTGACTAGTAAGAATCTTAAAACCTATGTATTGATATGTCTCCGTAAGGGAATCAAGTGTGTCTAGACTGGCATAAACATGGCAGCGAGAATCAGCTCAAACCCACTATAAAAAGGAATTTCAAAAACAAAACAAAAAAACTGTGAAATTCTTTGCAATTCCTTCAGGGTCTCTGATGAAAGCTGGAATGACCCTATCTACAACGACAGCTGGATGTGGCATAAGGAGGGACACTTGGGACTGAGACGATTGGTGAGATTGGGTGAGCAAATGCAGACCCTTTAAAGCAATAATGCATGGCACCCATTCCATGGGTCCGAACTCTCCAGGTTGAAGGGAATATTACTACAGCTATAACATGTGCGGGAAACCTAGAGAACGGACACACTGTGAATACGAAAGGTTTCTAAAACTCAACGCATAGTCCCTCTCCTGGTGCTCCGGTTTGACTTTCCGTCTGCTTTACTATCAACCTCCCAACTTGGGGAGACAGCCCCCTTAACCTCTTGGTTCGCACAGGTTGCCAATTTGGCAGAGGATGAAAGGGAAGAGGGAGAACCAATGAGAGAGTAGCTGTTAGGCATTTGGACGGGCACATATCACTGTAATTTCCCGGCAGGAAGAAGAATTAACCAAATTCTCAGCCACCCACCGGGAACCAGTATAGGTCCTGAACCAAAATTTTGGACTTGCGGTCAGCTCTCCAAAAACGAGTTGAAAAATGGAACTCAGGGGCACAGCAATTCACAAACTGGCCGAGTAATAAAAGACAACTATCGTCCAAAAATCTGTTGAGGGAAGGCAACGAGGCGGACTTGAAAGCGAGGCAGAATAGCAGGAAACAGATTTCAAGAGGTACGTTGGAATCGCCTTTAAAGCACAAGAAGAGGGGCACAACTTCGACAATGATGCACTTGGCCAAAAAGGGCGTATGCGTTTTCTCCTGAATATATTCAGGAGACAACGCATACGCCCTTTTTGGCCAAGCAAGCAAGCGGGCAATGCAAATCTGCACTACAAAGAAGTATCACTTCCCACCGGTCAAAAGGGACATCCACAAAATGTGTAAGAACAAGAAAGGCAAGACAGGCCCTGGAGAACAGGGAGCCTTGTTATGCTGATGGGCGGGATGTAAATTGCCAACTGCCTCTCTGGAGGAGTGCATTCTGTTCCCTAAAACAAGTAAAGAACAGAGCTACAGAGCCAAGGGCACTACCAGTCTAGGGAATATACCTTGGAAAAACTGAAAATCAATAAGTCAGAGCCACCCCAAAATTTAGGGCTGCACTGCATACAAGGACCTCAACTTGGATACACCTTAAGTATCCCAGAAAATATAAACATGGTTCAAAAAATTGTGGTACTTACGTACGATGGAATATCCCTCAGCCATGAAATCAATGTCATAAGACCAGTAGCAGCAAAATGGGTGGATTCAGGTACGATGATTCTAAGTGAAATAAGTCACACAGAAAAAGAAACTTATCATAAGATATCACTTATGAAGATCCTGTAAACATGGCTACACTTGAACTGAGTTAGGAAAGAGAACAGTGTCTCACATTTAGAAAACACTCTTATACCTGCTTAAGGGGGAATGAGAGGTGGGGTGATGCATAAAACCAGAGTTTGATATAAGCACAGGTACCGTTCCAAAAACCAACTATGGAATAGACAAGACCTACACCATCCTCAGCGAAAGGGACTCAAAACCCCATATTTCCCGCAGAGGAAAATATCTGACTAGTAAGAATCTTAAAACCTATGTATTGATATGTCTCCGTAAGGGAATCAAGTGTGTCTAGACTGGCATAAACATGGCAGCGAGAATCAGCTCAAACCCACTATAAAAAGGAATTTCAAAAACAAAACAAAAAAACTGGGAAATTCTTTACAATTCCTTCCGGGTCTCTGATGAAGGCTGGAATGACCCTATCTACAACGACAGCTGGATGTGGCATAAGGAGGGACACTTGGGACTGAGACGATTGGTGAGATTGGGTGAGCAAATGCAGACCCTTTAAAGCAATAATGCATGGCACCCATTCCATGGGTCCGAACTCTCCAGGGTGAAGGGAATATTACTACAGCTATAACATGTGCGGGAAACCTAGAGAACGGACACACTGTGAATACGAAAGGTTTCTAAAACTCAACGCATAGTCCCTCTCCTGGTGCTCCGGTTTGACTTTCCGTCTGCTTTACTATCAACCTCCCAACTTGGAGAGACAGCCCCTTTAACCTCTTGGTTCGCACAGGTTGCCAATTTGGCAGAGGATGAAAGGGAAGAGGGAGAACCAATGAGAGAGTAGCTGTTAGGCATTTGGACGGGCACATATCACTGTAATTTCCCGGCAGGAAGAAGAATTAACCAAATTCTCAGCCACCCACCGGGAACCAGTATAGGTCCTGAACCAAAATTTTGGACTTGCGGTCAGCTCACCAAAAACGAGTTGAAAAATGGAGCTCAGGGGCACAGCAATTCACAAACTGGCCGAGTAATAAAGGACAACTATCGTCCAAAAATCTGTTGAGGGAAGGCAACGAGGCGGACTTGAAAGCGAGGCAGAATAGCAGGAAACAGATTTCAAGAGGTACGTTGGAATCGCCTTTAAAGCACAGGAAGAGGGGCACAACTTCGACAATGATGCACTTGGCCAAAAAGGGCGTATGCGTTTTCTCCTGAATATATTCAGGAGAAAACGCATACGCCCTTTTTGGCCAAGCAAGCAAGCGGGCAATGCAAATCTGCACTACAAAGAAGTATCACTTCCCACCGGTCAAAAGGGACATCCACAAAATGTGTAAGAACAAGAAAGGCAAGACAGGCCCTGGAGAACAGGGAGCCTTGTTATGCTGATGGGCGGGATGTAAATTGCCAACTGCCTCTCTGGAGGAGTGCATTCTGTTCCCTAAAACAAGTAAAGAACAGAGCTACAGAGCCAAGGGCACTACCAGTCTAGGGAATATACCTTGGGAAAACTGAAAATCAATAAGACAGAGCCACCCCAAAATTTAGGGCTGCACTGCATACAAGGACCTCAACTTGGATACACCTTAAGTATCCCAGAAAATATAAACATGGTTCAAAAAATTGTGGTACTTACGTACGATGGAATATCCCTCAGCCATGAAATCAATGTCATAAGACCAGTAGCAGCAAAATGGGTGGATTCAGGTACGATGATTCTAAGTGAAATAAGTCACACAGAAAAAGAAACTTATCATAAGATATCACTTATGAAGATCCTGTAAACATGGCTACACTTGAACTGAGTTAGGAAAGAGAACAGTGTCTCACATTTAGAAAACACTCTTATACCTGCTTAAGGGGGAAGGAGAGGTGGGGTGATGCATAAAACCAGAGTTTGATATAAGCACAGGTACCGTTCCAAAAACCAACTATGGAATAGACAAGACCTACACCGTCTTCAGTGAAAGGGACTCAAAACCCCATATTTCCCGCAGAGGAAAATATCTGACTAGTAAGAATCTTAAAACCTATGTATTGATATGTCTCCGTAAGGGAATCAAGTGTGTCTAGACTGGCATAAACATGGCAGCGAGAATCAGCTCAAACCCACTATAAAAAGGAATTTCAAAAACAAATCAAAAAAACGGGGAAATTCTTTACAATTCCTTCAGGGTTTCTGATGAAAGCTGGAATGACCCTATCTACAACGACAGCTGGATGTGGCATAAGGAGGGACACTTGGGACTGAGACGATTGGTGAGATTGGTTGAGCAAATGCAGACCCTTTAAAGCAATAATGCATGGCACCCATTCCATGGGTCCGAACTCTCCAGGTTGAAGGGAATGTTACTACAGCTATAACATGTGCAGGAAACCTAGAGAACGGACACACTGTGAATACGAAAGGTTTCTAAAACTCAACGAATAGTCCCTCTCCTGGTGCTCCGGTTTGACTTTCCGTCTGCTTTACTATCAACCTCCCAACTTGGAGATACAGCCCCTTTAACCTCTTGGTTCGCACAGGTTGCCAATTTGGCAGAGGATGAAAGGGAAGAGGGAGAACCAATGAGAGAGTAGCTGTTAGGCATTTGGACGGGCACATATCACTGTAATTTCCCGGCAGGAAGAAGAATTAACCAAATTCTCAGCCACCCACCGGGCACCAGTATAGGTCCTGAACCAAAATTTTGGACTTGCGTTCAGCTCACCAAAAACGAGTTGAAAAATGGAGCTCAGGGGCACAGCAATTCACAAACTGGCCGAGTAATAAAGGACAACTATCGTCCAAAAATCTGTTGAGGGAAGGCAACGAGGCGGACTTGAAAGTGAGGCAGAATAGCAGGAAACAGATTTCAAGAGGTACGTTGGAATCGCCTTTAAAGCACAAGAAGAGGGGCCCAACTTCGACAATGATGCACTTGGCCAAAAAGGGCGTATGCGTTTTCTCCTGAATATATTCAGGAGAAAACGCATACGCCCTTTTTGGCCAAGCAAGCAAGCGGGCAATGCAAATCTGCACTACAAAGAAGTATCACTTCCCACCGGTCAAAAGGGACATCCACAAAATGTGTAAGAACAAGAAAGGCAAGACAGGCCCTGGAGAACAGGGAGCCTTGTTATGCTGATGGGCGGGATGTAAATTGCCAACTGCCTCTCTGGAGGAGTGCATTCTGCTCCCTAAAACAAGTAAAGAACAGAGCTACAGAGCCAAGGGCACTACCAGTCTAGGGAATATACCTTGGGAAAACTGAAAATCAATAAGACAGAGCCACCCCAAAATTTAGGGCTGCACTGCATACAAGGACCTGAACTTGGATACACCTTAAGTATCCCAGAAAATATAAACATGGTTCAAAAAATTGTGGTACTTACATACGATGGAATATCCCTCAGCCATGAAATCAATGTCATAAGACCAGTAGCAGCAAAATGGGTGGATTCAGGTACGATGATTCTAAGTGAAATAAGTCACACAGAAAAAGAAACTTATCATAAGTTATCACTTATGAAGATCCTGTAAACATGGCTACACTTGAACTGAGTTAGGAAAGAGAACAGTGTCTCACATTTAGAAAACACTCTTATACCTGCTTAAGGGGGAAGGAGAGGTGGGGTGATGCATAAAACCAGAGTTTGATATAAGCACAGGTACCGTTCCAAAAACCAACTATGGAATAGACAAGACCTACACCGTCCTCAGTGAAAGGGACTCAAAACCCCGTATTTCCCGCAGAGGAAAATATCTGACTAGTAAGAATCTTAAAACCTATGTATTGATATGTCTCCGTAAGGGAATCAAGTGTGTCTAGACTGGCATAAACATGGCAGCGAGAATCAGCTCAAACCCACTCTAAAAAGGAATTTCAAAAACAAAACAAAAAAACTGGGAAATTCTTTACAATTCCTTCAGGGTCTCTGATGAAGGCTGGAATGACCCTATCTACAACGACAGCTGGATGTGGCATAAGGAGGGACACTTGGGACTGAGACGATTGGTGAGATTGGGTGAGCAAATGCAGACCCTTTAAAGCAATAATGCATGGCACCCATTCCATGGGTCCGAACTCTCCAGGGTGAAGGGAATATTACTACAGCTATAACATGTGCGGGAAACCTAGAGAACGGACACACTGTGAATACGAAAGGTTTCTAAAACTCAACGCATAGTCCCTCTCCTGGTGCTCCGGTTTGACTTTCCGTCTGCTTTACTATCAACCTCCCAACTTGGAGAGACAGCCCCTTTAACCTCTTGGTTCGCACAGGTTGCCAATTTGGCAGAGGATGAAAGGGAAGAGGGAGAACCAATGAGAGAGTAGCTGTTAGGCATTTGGACGGGCACATATCACTGTAATTTCCCGGCAGGAAGAAGAATTAACCAAATTCTCAGCCACCCACCGGGAACCAGTATAGGTCCTGAACCAAAATTTTGGACTTGCGGTCAGCTCACCAAAAACGAGTTGAAAAATGGAGCTCAGGGGCACAGCAATTCACAAACTGGCCGAGTAATAAAGGACAACTATCGTCCAAAAATCTGTTGAGGGAAGGCAACGAGGCGGACTTGAAAGCGAGGCAGAATAGCAGGAAACAGATTTCAAGAGGTACGTTGGAATCGCCTTTAAAGCACAGGAAGTGGGGCACAACTTCGACAATGATGCACTTGGCCAAAAAGGGCGTATGCGTTTTCTCCTGAATATATTCAGGAGAAAACGCATACGCCCTTTTTGGCCAAGCAAGCAAGCGGGCAATGCAAATCTGCACTACAAAGAAGTATCACTTCCCACCGGTCAAAAGGGACATCCACAAAATGTGTAAGAACAAGAAAGGCAAGACAGGCCCTGGAGAACAGGGAGCCTTGTTATGCTGATGGGCGGGATGTAAATTGCCAACTGCCTCTCTGGAGGAGTGCATTCTGTTCCCTAAAACAAGTAAAGAACAGAGCTACAGAGCCAAGGGCACTACCAGTCTAGGGAATATACCTTGGGAAAACTGAAAATCAATAAGACAGAGCCACCCCAAAATTTAGGGCTGCACTGCATACAAGGACCTCAACTTGGATACACCTTAAGTATCCCAGAAAATATAAACATGGTTCAAAAAACTGTGGTACTTACGTACGATGGAATATCCCTCAGCCATGAAATCAATGTCATAAGACCAGTAGCAGCAAAATGGGTGGATTCAGGTACGATGATTCTAAGTGAAATAAGTCACACAGAAAAAGAAACTTATCATAAGATATCACTTATGAAGATCCTGTAAACATGGCTACACTTGAACTGAGTTAGGAAAGAGAACAGTGTCTCACATTTAGAAAACACTCTTATACCTGCTTAAGGGGGAAGGAGAGGTGGGGTGATGCATAAAACCAGAGTTTGATATAAGCACAGGTACCGTTCCAAAAACCAACTATGGAATAGACAAGACCTACACCGTCTTCAGTGAAAGGGACTCAAAACCCCATATTTCCCGCAGAGGAAAATATCTGACTAGTAAGAATCTTAAAACCTATGTATTGATATGTCTCCGTAAGGGAATCAAGTGTGTCTAGACTGGCATAAACATGGCAGCGAGAATCAGCTCAAACCCACTATAAAAAGGAATTTCAAAAACAAAACAAAAAAACGGGGAAATTCTTTACAATTCCTTCAGGGTTTCTGATGAAAGCTGGAATGACCCTATCTACAACGACAGCTGGATGTGGCATAAGGAGGGACACTTGGGACTGAGACGATTGGTGAGATTGGTTGAGCAAATGCAGACCCTTTAAAGCAATAATGCATGGCACCCATTCCATGGGTCCGAACTCTCCAGGTTGAAGGGAATGTTACTACAGCTATAACATGTGCAGGAAACCTAGAGAACGGACACACTGTGAATACGAAAGGTTTCTAAAACTCAACGAATAGTCCCTCTCCTGGTGCTCCGGTTTGACTTTCCGTCTGCTTTACTATCAACCTCCCAACTTGGAGAGACAGCCCCTTTAACCTCTTGGTTCGCACAGGTTGCCAATTTGGCAGAGGATGAAAGGGAAGAGGGAGAACCAATGAGAGAGTAGCTGTTAGGCATTTGGACGGGCACATATCACTGTAATTTCCCGGCAGGAAGAAGAATTAACCAAATTCTCAGCCACCCACCGGGCACCAGTATAGGTCCTGAACCAAAATTTTGGACTTGCGTTCTGCTCACCAAAAACGAGTTGAAAAATGGAGCTCAGGGGCACAGCAATTCACAAACTGGCCGAGTAACAAAGGACAACTATCGTCCAAAAATCTGTTGAGGGAAGGCAACGAGGCGGACTTGAAAGCGAGGCAGAATAGCAGGAAACAGATTTCAAGAGGTACGTTGGAATCGCCTTTAAAGCACAAGAAGAGGGGCCCAACTTCGACAATGATGCACTTGGCCAAAAAGGGCGTATGCGTTTTCTCCTGAATATATTCAGGAGAAAACTCATACGCCCTTTTTGGCCAAGCAAGCAAGCGGGCAATGCAAATCTGCACTACAAAGAAGTATCACTTCCCACCGGTCAAAAGGGACATCCACAAAATGTGTAAGAACAAGAAAGGCAAGACAGGCTCTGGAGAACAGGGAGCCTTGTTATGCTGATGGGCGGGATGTAAATTGCCAACTGCCTCTCTGGAGGAGTGCATTCTGCTCCCTAAAACAAGTAAAGAACAGAGCTACAGAGCCAAGGGCACTACCAGTCTAGGGAATATACCTTGGGAAAACTGAAAATCAATAAGACAGAGCCACCCCAAAATTTAGGGCTGCACTGCATACAAGGACCTGAACTTGGATACACCTTAAGTATCCCAGAAAATATAAACATGGTTCAAAAAATTGTGGTACTTACATACGATGGAATATCCCTCAGCCATGAAATCAATGTCATAAGACCAGTAGCAGCAAAATGGGTGGATTCAGGTACGATGATTCTAAGTGAAATAAGTCACACAGAAAAAGAAACTTATCATAAGATATCACTTATGAAGATCCTGTAAACATGGCTACACTTGAACTGAGTTAGGAAAGAGAACAGTGTCTCACATTTAGAAAACACTCTTATACCTGCTTAAGGGGGAAGGAGAGGTGGGGTGATGCATAAAACCAGAGTTTGATATAAGCACAGGTACCGTTCCAAAAACCAACTATGGAATAGACAAGACCTACACCGTCCTCAGTGAAAGGGACTCAAAACCCCGTATTTCCCGCAGAGGAAAATATCTGACTAGTAAGAATCTTAAAACCTATGTATTGATATGTCTCCGTAAGGGAATCAAGTGTGTCTAGACTGGCATAAACATGGCAGCGAGAATCAGCTCAAACCCACTCTAAAAAGGAATTTCAAAAACAAAACAAAAAAACTGGGAAATTCTTTACAATTCCTTCAGGGTCTCTGATGAAGGCTGGAATGACCCTATCTACAATGACAGCTGGATGTGGCATAAGGAGGGACACTTGGGACTGAGACGATTGGTGAGATTGGGTGAGCAAATGCAGACCCTTTAAAGCAATAATGCATGGCACCCATTCCATGGGTCCGAACTCTCCAGGTTGAAGGGAATATTACTACAGCTATAACATGTGCGGGAAACCTAGAGAACGGACACACTGTGAATACGAAAGGTTTCTGAAACTCAACGCATAGTCCCTCTCCTGGTGCTCCGGTTTGACTTTCCGTCTGCTTTACTATCAACCTCCCAACTTGGAGAGACAGCCCCTTTAACCTCTTGGTTCGCACAGGTTGCCAATTTGGCAGAGGATGAAAGGGAAGAGGGAGAACCAATGAGAGAGTAGCTGTTAGGCATTTGGACGGGCACATATCACTGTAATTTCCCGGCAGGAAGAAGAATTAACCAAATTCTCAGCCACCCACCGGGAACCAGTATAGGTCCTGAACCAAAATTTTGGACTTGCGGTCAGCTCACCAAAAACGAGTTGAAAAATGGAGCTCAGGGGCACAGCAATTCACAAACTGGCCGAGTAATAAAGGACAACTATCGTCCAAAAATCTGTTGAGGTAAGGCAACGAGGCGGACTTGAAAGCGAGGCAGAATAGCAGGAAACAGATTTCAAGAGGTACGTTGGAATCGCCTTTAAAGCACAGGAAGAGGGGCACAACTTCGACAATGATGCACTTGGCCAAAAAGGGCGTATGCGTTTTCTCCTGAATATATTCAGGAGAAAACGCATACACCCTTTTTGGCCAAGCAAGCAAGCGGGCAATGCAAATCTGCACTACAAAGAAGCATCACTTCCCAACAGTCAAAGGGGACATCCACAAAATGTGTAAGAACAAGAAAGGCAAGACAGGCCCTGGAGAACAGGGAGCCTTGTTATGCTGATGGGCGGGATGTAAATTGCCAACTGCCTCTCTGGAGGAGTGCATTCTGTTCCCTAAAACAAGTAAAGAACAGAGCTACAGAGCCAAGGGCACTACCAGTCTAGGGAATATACCTTGGGAAAACTGAAAATCAATAAGACAGAGCCACCCCAAAATTTAGGGCTGCACTGCATACAAGGACCTCAACTTGGATACACCTTAAGTATCCCAGAAAATATAAACATGGTTCAAAAAACTGTGGTACTTACGTACGATGGAATATCCCTCAGCCATGAAATCAATGTCATAAGACCAGTAGCAGCAAAATGGGTGGATTCAGGTACGATGATTCTAAGTGAAATAAGTCACACAGAAAAAGAAACTTATCATAAGATATCACTTATGAAGATCCTGTAAACATGGCTACACTTGAACTGAGTTAGGAAAGAGAACAGTGTCTCACATTTAGAAAACACTCTTATACCTGCTTAAGGGGGAAGGAGAGGTGGGGTGATGCATAAAACCAGAGTTTGATATAAGCACAGGTACCGTTCCAAAAACCAACTATGGAATAGACAAGACCTACACCGTCCTCAGTGAAAGGGACTCAAAACCCCATATTTCCCGCAGAGGAAAATATCTGACTAGTAAGAATCTTAAAACCTATGTATTAATATGTCTCCGTAAGGGAATCAAGTGTGTCTAGACTGGCATAAACATGGCAGCGAGAATCAGCTCAAACCCACTATAAAAAGGAATTTCAAAAACAAAACAAAAAAACTGGGAAATTCTTTACAATTCCTTCAGGGTCTCTGTTGAAAGCTGGAATGACCCTATCTACAACGACAGCTGGATGTGGCATAAGGAGGGACACTTGGGACTGAGACGATTGGTGAGATTGGGTGAGCAAATGCAGACCCTTTAAAGCAATAATGCATGGCACCCATTCCATGGGTCCGAACTCTCCAGGTTGAAGGGAATATTACTACAGCTATAACATGTGCGGGAAACCTAGAGAACGGACACACTGTGAATACGAAAGGTTTCTAAAACTCAACGAATAAACCCTCTCCTGGTGCTCCGGATTGACTTTCTGGCTGCTTTACTATCAACCTCCCAACTTGGAGAGACAGCCCCTTTAACCTCTTGGTTCGCACAGGTTGCCAATTTGGCAGAGGATGAAAGGGAAGAGGGAGAACCAATGAGAGAGTAGCTGTTAGGCATTTGGACGGGCACATATCACTGTAATTTCCCGGCAGGAAGAAGAATTAACCAAATTCTCAGCCACCCACCGGGAACCAGTATAGGTCCTGAACCAAAATTTTTGACTTGCGGTCAGCTCTCCAAAAACGAGTTGAAAAATGGAGCTCAGGGACACAGCAATTCACAAACTGGCCGAGTAATAAAGGACAACTATCGTCCAAAAATCTGTTGAGGGAAGGCAACGAGGTGGACTTGAAAGCGAGGCAGAATAGCAGGAAACAGATTTCAAGAGGTACGTTGGAATCACCTTTAAAGCACAGGAAGAGGGGCACAACTTCGACAATGATGCACTTGGCCAAAAAGGGCGTTTGCGTTTTCTCCTGAATATATTCAGGAGAAAACGCATACGCCCTTTTTGGCCAAGCAAGCAAGCGGGCAATGCAAATCTGCACTACAAAGAAGTATCACTTCCCACCGGTCAAAAGGGACATCCACAAAATGTGTAAGAACAAGAAAGGCAAGACAGGCCCTGGAGAACAGGGAGCCTTGTTATGCTGATGGGCGGGATGTAAATTGCCAACTGCCTCTCTGGAGGAGTGCATTCTGTTCCCTAAAACAAGTAAAGAACAGAGCTACAGAGCCAAGGGCACTACCAGTCTAGGGAATATACCTTGGGAAAACTGAAAATCAATAAGACAGAGCCACCCCAAAATTTAGGGCTGCACTGCATACAAGGACCTCAACTTGGATACACCTTAAGTATCCCAGAAAATATAAACATGGTTCAAAAAATTGTGGTACTTACGTACGATGGAATATCCCTCAGCCATGAAATCAATGTCATAAGACCAGTAGCAGCAAAATGGGTGGATTCAGATACGATGATTCTAAGTGAAATAAGTCACACAGAAAAAGAAACTTATCATAAGATATCACTTATGAAGATCCTGTAAACATGGCTACAATTGAACTGAGTTAGGAAAGAGAACAGTGTCTCACATTTAGAAAACACTCTTATACCTGCTTAAGGGGGAAGGAGAGGTGGGGTGATGCATAAAACCAGAGTTTGATATAAGCACAGGTACCGTTCCAAAAACCAACTATGGAATAGACAAGACCTACACCGTCCTCAGCGAAAGGGACTCAAAACCCCATATTTCCCGCAGAGGAAAATATCTGACTAGTAAGAATCTTAAAACCTATGTATTGATATGTCTCCGTAAGGGAATCAAGTGTGTCTAGACTGGCATAAACATGGCAGCGAGAATCAGCTCAAACCCACTATAAAAAGGAATTTCAAAAACAAAACAAAAAAACTGGGAAATTCTTTACAATTCCTTCAGGGTCTCTGATGATGGCTGGAATGACCCTATCTACAACGACAGCTGGATGTGGCATAAGGAGGGACACTTGGGACTGAGACGATTGGTGAGATTGGGTGAGCAAATGCAGACCCTTTAAAGCAATAATGCATGGCACCCATTCCATGGGTCCGAACTCTCCAGGTTGAAGGGAATGTTACTACAGCTATAACATGTGCGGGAAACCTAGAGAACGGACACACTGTGAATACGAAAGGTTTCTAAAACTCAACGAATAGTCCCTATCCTCGTGCTCCGGTTTGACTTTCCGTCTGCTTTACTATCAACCTCCCAACTTGGAGAGACAGCCCCTTTAACCTCTTGGTTCGCACAGGTTGCCAATTTGGCAGAGGATGAAAGGGAAGAGGGAGAACCAATGAGAGAGTAGCTGTTAGGCATTTGGACGGGCACATATCACTGTAATTTTTCGGCAGGAAGAAGAATTAACCAAATTCTCAGCCACCCACTGGGAACCAGTATAGGTCCTGAACCAAAATTTTGGACTTGCGGTCAGCTCTCCAAAAACGAGTTGAAAAATGGAGCTCAGCGACACAGCAATTCACAAACTGGCTGAGTAATAAAGGACACCTTTCGTCCAAAAATCTGTTGACGGAAGGCAACGAGGCGGACTTGAAAGCGAGGCAGAATAGCAGGAAACAGATTTCAAGAGGTACGTTGGAATCGCCTTTAAAGCACAGGAAGAGGGGCACAACTTCGACAATGATGCACTTGGCCAAAAAGGGCGTATGCGTTTTCTCCTGAATATATTCAGGAGAAAATGCATACGCCCTTTTTGGCCAAGCAAGCAAGCGGGCAATGCAAATCTGCACTACAAAGAAGTATCACTTCCCACCGGTCAAAAGGGACATCCACAAAATGTGTAAGAACAAGAAAGGCAAGACTGGCCCTGGAGAACAGGGAGCCTTGTTATGCTGATGGGCGGGATGTAAATTGCCAACTGCCTCTCTGGAGGAGTGCATTCTGTTCCCTAAAACAAGTAAAGAACAGAGCTACAGAGCCAAGGGCACTACCAGTCTAGGGAATATACCTTTGGAAAACTGAAAATCAATAAGACAGAGCCACCCCAAAATTTAGGGCTGCACTGCATACAAGGACCTCAACTTGGATACACCTTAAGTATCCCAGAAAATATAAACATGGTTCAAAAAATTGTGGTACTTACGTACGATGGAATATCCCTCAGCCATGAAATCAATGTCATAAGACCAGTAGCAGCAAAATGGGTGGATTCAGGTACGATGATTCTAAGTGAAATAAGTCACACAGAAAAAGAAACTTATCATAAGATATCACTTATGAAGATCCTGTAAACATGGCTACACTTGAACTGAGTTAGGAAAGAGAACAGTGTCTCACATTTAGAAAACACTCTTATACCTGCTTAAGGGGGAAGGAGAGGTGGGGTGATGCATAAAACCAGAGTTTGATATAAGCACAGGTACCGTTCCAAAAACCAACTATGGAATAGACAAGACCTACACCTTCCTCAGTGAAAGGGACTCAAAACCCCATCTTTCCCGCAGAGGAAAGTATCTGACTAGTAAGAATCTTAAAACCTATGTATTGATATGTCTCCGTAAGGGAATCAAGTGTGTCTAGACTGGCATAAACATGGCAGCGAGAATCAGCTCAAACCCACTATAAAAAGGAATTTCAAAAACGAAACAAAAAAACTGGGAAATTCTTTACAATTCCTTCAGGGTCTCTGATGAAAGCTGGAATGACCCTATCTACAACGACAGCTGGATGTGGCATAAGGAGGGACACTTGGGACTGAGACGATTGGTGAGATTGGGTGAGCAAATGCAGACCCTTTAAAGCAATAATGCATGGCACGCATTCCATGGGTCCGAACTCTCCAGGTTGAAGGGAATATTACTACAGCTATAACATGTGCGGGAAACCTAGAGAACGGACACACTGTGAATACGAAAGGTTTCTAAAACTCAAAGAATAGACCCTCTCCTGGTGCTCCGGTTTGACTTTCCGTCTGCTTTACTATCAACCTCTCAACTTGGAGAGACAGCCCCTTTAACCTCTTGGTTCGCACAGGTTGCCAATTTGGCAGAGGATGAAAGGGAAGAGGGAGAACCAATGAGAGAGTAGCTGTTAGGCATTTGGACGGGCACATATCACTGTAATTTCCCGGCAGGAAGAAGAATTAACCAAATTCTCAGCCACCCACCGGGAACCAGTATAGGTCCTGACCCAAAATTTTGGACTTGCGGTCAGCTCACCAAAAACGAGTTGAAAAATGGAGCTCAGGGGCACAGCAATTCACAAACTGGCCGAGTAATAAAGGACAACTATCGTCCAAAAATCTGTTGAGGGAAGGCAACGAGGCGGACTTGAAAGCGAGGCAGAATAGCAGGAAACAGATTTCAAGAGGTACGTTGGAATCGCCTTTAAAGCACAGGAAGAGGGGCACATCTTCGACAATGACGCACTTGGCCAAAAAGGGCGTATGCGTTTTCTCCTGAATATATTCAGGAGAAAACGCATACGCCCTTTTTGGCTAAGCAAGCAAGCGGGCAATGCAAATCTGCACTACAAAGAAGTATCACTTCCCACCGGTCAAAAGGGACATCCACAAAATGTGTAAGAACAAGAAACGCAAGACAGGCCCTGGAGAACAGGGAGCCTTGTTATGCTGATGGGCGGGATGTAAATTGCCAACTGCCTCTCTGGAGGAGTGCATTCTGTTCCCTAAAACAAGTAAAGAACAGAGCTACAGAGCCAAGGGCACTACCAGTCTAGGGAATATACCTTGGGAAAATTGAAAATCAATAAGACAGAGCCACCCCAAAATTTAGGGCTGCACTGCGTACAAGGACCTCAACTTGGATACACCTTAAGTATCCCAGAAAATATAAACATGGTTCAAAAAATTGTGGTACTTACGTACGATGGAATATCCCTCAGCCATGAAATCAATGTCATAAGACCAGTAGCAGCAAAATGGGTGGATTCAGGTACGATGATTCTAAGTGAAATAAATCACACAGAAAAAGAAACTTATCATAAGATATCACTTATGAAGATCCTGTAAACATGGCTACACTTGAACTGAGTTAGGAAAGAGAACAGTGTCTCACATTTAGAAAACACTCTTATACCTGCTTAAGGTTGAAGGAGAGGTGGGGTGATGCATAAAACCAGAGTTTGATATAAGCACAGGTACCGTTCCAAAAACCAACTATGGAATAGACAAGACCTACACCGTCCTCAGTGAAAGGGACTCAAAACCCCATATTTCCCGCAGAGGAAAATATCTGACTAGTAAGAATCTTAAAACCTATGTATTGATATGTCTCCATAAGGGAATCAAGTGTGTCTAGACTGGCATAAACATGGCAGCGAGAATCAGCTCAAACCCACTATAAAAAGGAATTTCAAAAACAAAACAAAAAAACTGGGAAATTCTTTACAATTCCTTCAGGGTCTCTGATGAAAGCTGGAATGACCCTATCTACAATGACAGCTGGATGTGGCATAAGGAGGGACACTTGGGACTGAGACGATTGGTGAGATTGGGTGAGCAAATGCAGATCCTTTAAAGCAATAATGCATGGCACCCATTCCATGGGTCCGAACTCTCCAGGTTGAAGGGAATATTACTACAGCTATAACATGTGCGGGAAACCTAGAGAACGGACACACTGTGAATACGAAAGGTTTCTAAAACTCAAAGAATAAACCATCTCCTGGTGCTCCGGTTTGACTTTCCGTCTGCTTTACTATCAACCTCCCAACTTGGAGAGACAGCCCCTTTAACCTCTTGGTTCGCACAGGTTGCCAATTTGGCAGAGGATGAAAGGGAAGAGGGAGAACCAATGAGAGAGTAGCTGTTAGGCATTTGGACGGGCACATATCACTGTAATTTCCCGGCAGGAAGAAGAATTAACCAAATTCTCAGCCACCCACCGGGAACCAGTATAGGTCCTGAACCAAAATTTTGGACTTGCGGTCAGCTCTCCAAAAACGAGTTGAAAAATGGAGCTCAGGGACACAGCAATTCACAAACTGGCCGAGTAATAAAGGACAACTATCGTCCAAAAATCTGTTGAGGGAAGGCAACGAGGCAGACTTGAAAGTGAGGCAGAATAGCAGGAAACAGATTTCAAGAGGTACGTTGGAATCGCCTTTAAAGCACAGGAAGAGGGGCACAACTTCGACAATGACGCACTTGGCCAAAAAGGGCGTATGCGTTTTCTCCTGAATATATTCAGGAGAAAACGCATACGCCCTTTTTGGCCAAGCAAGCAAGCGGGCAATGCAAATCTGCACTACAAAGAAGTATCACTTCCCACCGGTCAAAAGGGACATCCACAAAATGTGTAAGAACAAGAAAGGCAAGACAGGCCCTGGAGAACAGGGAGCCTTGTTATGCTGATGGGCGGGATGTAAATTGCCAACTGCCTCTCTGGAGGAGTGCATTCTGTTCCCTAAAACAAGTAAAGAACAGAGCTACAGAGCCAAGGGCACTACCAGTCTAGGGAATATACCTTGGGAAAACTGAAAATCAATAAGACAGAGCCACCCCAAAACTTAGGGCTGCACTGCATACAAGGACCTCAACTTGGATACACCTTAAGTATCCCAGAAAATATAAACATGGTTCAAAAAATTGTGGTACTTACGTACGATGGAATATCCCTCAGCCAGGAAATCAATGTCATAAGACCAGTAGCAGCAAAATGGGTGGATTCAGGTACGATGATTCTAAGTGAAATAAGTCACACAGAAAAAGAAACTTATCATAAGATATCACTTATGAAGATCCTGTAAACATGGCTACACTTGAACTGAGTTAGGAAAGAGAACAGTGTCTCACATTTAGAAAACACTCTTATACCTGCTTAAGGGGGAAGGAGAGGTGGGGTGATGCATAAAACCAGAGTTTGATATAAGCACAGGTACCGTTCCAAAAACCAACTATGGAATAGACAAGACCTACACCTTCCTCAGTGAAAGGGACTCAAAACCCCATATTTCCCGCAGAGGAAAATATCTGACTAGTAAGAATCTTAAAACCTATGTATTGATATGTCTCCGTAAGGGAATCAAGTGTGTCTAGACTGGCATAAACATGGCAGCGAGAATCAGCTCAAACCCACTATAAAAAGGAATTTCAAAAACAAAACAAAAAAACTGGGAAATTCTTTACAATTCCTTCAGGGTCTCTGATGAAAGCTGGAATGACCCTATCTACAACGACAGCTGGATGTGGCATAAGGAGGGACACTTGGGACTGAGACGATTGGTGAGATTGGGTGAGCAATTGCAGACGCTTTAAAGCAATAATGCATGGCACCCATTCCATGGGTCCGAACTCTCCAGGTTGAAGGGAATATTACTACAGCTATAACATGTGCGGGAAACCTAGAGAACGGACACACTGTGAATACGAAAGGTTTCTAAAACTCAAAGAATAAACCCTCTCCTGGTGCTCCGGTTTGACTTTCCGTCTGCTTTACTATCAACCTCCCAACTTGGAGAGACAGCCCCTTTAACATCTTGGTTCGCACAGGTTGCCAATTTGGCAGAGGATGAAAGGGAAGAGGGAGAACCAATGAGAGAGTAGCTGTTAGGCATTTGGACGGGCACATATCACTGTAATTTCCCGGCAGGAAGAAGAATTAACCAAATTCTCAGCCACCCACCGGGAACCAGTATCGGTCCTGAACCAAAATTTTGGACTTGCGGTCAGCTCTCCAAAAACGAGTTGAAAAATGGAGCTCAGGGACACAGCAATTCACAAACTGGCCGAGTAATAAAGGACAACTATCGTCCAAAAATCTGTTGAGGGAAGGCAACGAGGCGGACTTGAAAGCGAGGCAGAATAGCAGGAAACAGATTTCAAGAGGTACGTTGGAATCGCCTTTAAAGCACAGGAAGAGGGGCACAACTTCGACAATGATGCACTTGGCCAAAAAGGGCGTATGCGTTTTCTCCTGAATATATTCAGGAGAAAACGCATACGCCCTTTTTGGCCAAGCAAGCAAGCGGGCAATGCAAATCTGCACTACAAAGAAGTATCACTTCCCACCGGTCAAAAGGGACATCCACAAAATGTGTAAGAACAAGAAAGGCAAGACAGGCCCTGGAGAACAGGGAGCCTTGTTATGCTGATGGGCGGGATGTAAATTGCCAACTGCCTCTCTGGAGGAGTGCATTCTGTTCCCTAAAACAAGTAAAGAACAGAGCTACAGAGCCAAGGGCACTACCAGTCTAGGGAATATACCTTGGGAAAACTGAAAATCAATAAGACAGAGCCACCCCAAAATTTAGGGCTGCACTGCATACAAGGACCTCAACTTGGATACACCTTAAGTATCCCAGAAAATATAAACATGGTTCAAAAAATTGTGGTACTTACGTACGATGGAATATCCCTCAGCCATGAAATCAATGTCATAAGACCAGTAGCAGCAAAATGGGTGGATTCAGGTACGATGATTCTAAGTGAAATAAGTCACACAGAAAAAGAAACTTATCATAAGATATCACTTATGAAGATCCTGTAAACATGGCTACACTTGAACTGAGTTAGGAAAGAGAACAGTGTCTCACATTTAGAAAACACTCTTATACCTGCTTAAGGGGGAAGGAGAGGTGGGGTGATGCATAAAACCAGAGTTTGATATAAGCACAGGTACCGTTCCAAAAACCAACTATGGAATAGACAAGACCTACACCGTCCTCAGCGAAAGGGACTCAAAACCCCATATTTCCCGCAGAGGAAAATATCTGACTAGTAAGAATCTTAAAACCTATGTATTGATATGTCTCCGTAAGGGAATCAAGTGTGTCTAGACTGGCATAAACATGGCAGCGAGAATCAGCTCAAACCCACTATAAAAAGGAATTTCAAAAACAAAACAAAAAAACTGGGAAATTCTTTACAATTCCTTCAGGGTCTCTGATGAAAGCTGGAATGACCCTATCTACAACGACAGCTGGATGTGGCATAAGGAGGGACACTTGGGACTGAGACGATTGGTGAGATTGGGTGAGCAAATGCAGACCCTTTAAAGCAATAATGCATGGCACCGATTCCATGGGTCCGAACTCTCCAGGTTGAAGGGAATATTACTACAGCTATAACATGTGCGGGAAACCTAGAGAACGGACACACTGTGAATACGAAAGGTTTCTAAAACTCAAAGAATAAACCCTCTCCTGGTGCTCCGGTTTGACTTTCCGTCTGCTTTACTATCAAGCTCCCAACTTGGAGAGACAGCCCCTTTAACCTCTTGGTTCCCACAGGTTGCCAATTTGGCAGAGGATGAAAGGGAAGAGGGAGAACCAATGAGAGAGTAGCTGTTAGGCATTTGGACGGGCACATATCACTGTAATTTCCCGGCAGGAAGAAGTATTAACCAAATTCTCAGCCACCCACCGGGAACCAGTATAGGTCCTGAACCAAAATTTTGGACTTGCGGTCAGCTCACCAAAAACGAGTTGAAAAATGGAGCTCAGGGGCACAGCAATTCACAAACTGGCCGAGTAATAAAGGACAACTATCGAACAAAAATCTGTTGAGGGAAGGCAACGAGGCGGACTTGAAAGCGAGGCAGAATAGCAGGAAACAGATTTCAAGAGGTACGTTGGAATCGCCTTTAAAGCACAGGAAGAGGGGCACAACTTCGACAATGATGCACTTAGCCAAAAAGGGCGTATGCGTTTTCTCCTGAATATATTCAGGAGAAAACGCATACGCCCTTTTTGGCCAAGCAAGCAAGCGGGCAATGCAAATCTGCACTACAAAGAAGTATCACTTCCCACCGGTCAAAAGGGACATCCACAAAATGTGTAAGAACAAGAAAGGCAAGACAGGCCCTGGAGAACAGGGAGCCTTGTTATGCTGATGGGCGGGATGTAAATTGCCAACTGCCTCTCTGGAGGAGTGCATTCTGTTCCCTAAAACAAGTAAAGAACAGAGCTACAGAGCCAAGGGCACTATCAGTCTAGGGAATATACCTTGGGAAAACTGAAAATCAATAAGACAGAGCCACCCCAAAACTTAGGGCTGCACTGCATACAAGGACCTCAACTTGGATACACCTTAAGTATCCCAGAAAATATAAACATGGTTCAAAAAATTGTGGTACTTACGTACGATGGAATATCACTCAGCCAGGAAATCAATGTCATAAGACCAGTAGCAGCAAAATGGGTGGATTCAGGTACGATGATTCTAAGTGAAATAAGTCACACAGAAAAAGAAACTTATCATAAGATATCACTTATGAAGATCCTGTAAACATGGCTACACTTGAACTGAGTTAGGAAAGAGAACAGTGTCTCACATTTAGAAAACACTCTTATACCTGCTTAAGGGGGAAGGAGAGGTGGGGTGATGCATAAAACCAGAGTTTGATATAAGCACAGGTACCGTTCCAAAAACCAACTATGGAATAGACAAGACCTACACCATCCTCAGTGAAAGGGACTCAAAACCCCATATTTCCCGCAGAGGAAAATATCTGACTAGTAAGAATCTTAAAACCTATGTATTGATATGTCTCCGTAAGGGAATCAAGTGTGTCTAGACTGGCATAAACATGGCAGCGAGAATCAGCTCAAACCCACTATAAAAAGGAATTTCAAAAACAAAACAAAAAAACTGGGAAATTCTTTACAATTCCTTCAGGGTCTCTGATGAAAGCTGGAATGACCCTATCTACAACGACAGCTGGATGTGGCATAAGGAGGGACACTTGGGACTGAGACGATTGGTGAGATTGGGTGAGCAAATGCAGACCCTTTAAAGCAATAATGCATGGCACCCATTCCATGGGTCCGAACTCTCCAGGTTGAAGGGAATATTACTACAGCTATAACATGTGCGGGAAACCTAGAGAACGGACACACTGTGAATACGAAAGGTTTCTAAAACTCAACGAATAGTCCCTCTCCTGGTGCTCCGGTTTGACTTTCCGTCTGCTTTACTATCAACCTCCCAACTTGGAGAGACAGCCCCTTTAACCTCTTGGTTCGCACAGGTTGCCAATTTGGCAGAGGATGAAAGGGAAGAGGGAGAACCAATGAGAGAGTAGCTGTTAGGCATTTGGACGGGCACATATCACTGTAATTTCCCGGCAGGAAGAAGAATTAACCAAATTCTCAGCCACCCACCGGGAACCAGTATAGGTCCTGAACCAAAATTTTGGACTTGCGTTCAGCTCACCAAAAACGAGTTGAAAAATGGAGCTCAGGGGCACAGCAATTCACAAACTGGCCGAGTAATAAAGGACAACTATCGTCCAAAAATCTGTTGAGGGAAGGCAACGAGGCGGACTTGAAAGCGAGGCAGAAGAGCAGGAAACAGATTTCAAGAGGTACGTTGGAATCGCCTTTAAAGCACAGGAAGAGGGGCACAACTTCGACAATGACGCACTTGGCCAAAAAGGGCCTATGCGTTTTCTCCTGAATATATTCAGGAGAAAACGCATACGCCCTTTTTGGCCAAGCAAGCAAGCGGGCAATGCAAATCTGCACTACAAAGAAGTATCACTTCCCACCGGTCAAAGGGGACATCCACAAAATGTGTAAGAACAAGAAAGGCAAGACAGGCCCTCGAGAACAGGGAGCCTTGTTATGCTGATGGGCGGGATGTAAATTGCCAACTGCCTCTCTGGAGGAGTGCATTCTGTTCCCTAAAACAAGTAAAGAACAGAGCTACAGAGCCAAGGGCACTACCAGTCTAGGGAATATACCTTGGGAAAACTGAAAATCAATAAGACAGAGCCACCCCAAAATTTAGGGCTGCACTGCATACAAGGACCTGAACTTGGATACACCTTAAGTATCCCAGAAAATATAAACATGGTTCAAAAAATTGTGGTACTTACATATGATGGAATATCCCTCAGCCATGAAATCAATGTCAAAAGACCAGTAGCAGCAAAATGGGTGGATTCAGGTACGATGATTCTAAGTGAAATAAGTCACACAGAAAAAGAAACTTATCATAAGATATCACTTATGAAGATCCTGTAAACATGGCTACACTTGAAATGAGTTAGGAAAGAGAACAGTGTCTCACATTTAGAAAACACTCTTATACCTGCTTAAGGGGGAAGGAGAGGTGGGGTGATGCATAAAACCAGAGTTTGATATAAGCACAGGTACCGTTCCAAAAACCAACTATGGAATAGACAAGACCTACACCGTCCTCAGCGAAAGGGACTCAAAACCCCATATTTCCCGCAGAGGAAAATATCTGACTAGTAAGAATCTTAAAGCCTATGTATTGATATGTCTCCATAAGGGAATCAAGTGTGTCTAGACTGGCATAAACATGGCAGCGAGAATCAGCTCAAACCCACTATAAAAAGGAATTTCAAAAACAAAACAAAAAAACTGGGAAATTCTTTACAATTCCTTCAGGGTCTCTGATGAAAGCTGGAATGACCCTATCTACAACGACAGCTGGATGTGGCATAAGGAGGGACACTTGGGACTGAGACGATTGGTGAGATTGGGTGAGCAAATGCAGACCCTTTAAAGCAATAATGCATGGCACCCATTCCATGGGTCCGAACTCGCCAGGTTGAAGGGAATATTACTACAGCTATAACATGTGCGGGAAACCTAGAGAACGGACACACTGTGAATACGAAAGGTTTCTAAAACTCAACGCATAGTCCCTCTCCTGGTGCTCCAGTTTGACTTTCCGTCTGCTTTACTATCAACCTCCCAACTTGGAGAGACAGCGCCTTTAACCTCTTGGTTCGCACAGGTTGCCAATTTGGCAGAGGATGAAAGGGAAGAGGGAGAACCAATGAGAGAGTAGCTGTTAGGCATTTGGACGGGCACATATCACTGTAATTTCCCGGCAGGAAGAAGAATTAAACAAATTCTCAGCCACCCACCGGGAACCAGTATAGGTCCTGAACCAAAATTTTGGACTTGCGGTCAGCTCACCAAAAACGAGTTGAAAAATGGAGCTCAGGGGCACAGCAATTCACAAACTGGCCGAGTAATAAAGGACAACTATCGTCCAAAAATCTGTTGAGGGAAGGCAACGAGGCGGACTTGAAAGCGAGGCAGAATAGCAGGAAACAGATTTCAAGAGGTACGTTGGAATCGCCTTTAAAGCACAGGAAGAGGGGCACAACTTCGACAATGACGCACTTGGCCAAAAAGGGCGTATGCGTTTTCTCCTGAATATATTCAGGAGAAAACGCATACGCCCTTTTTGGCCAAGCAAGCAAGCGGGCAATGCAAATCTGCACTACAAAGAAGTATCACTTCCCACCGGTCAAAAGGGACATCCACAAAATGTGTAAGAACAAGAAAGGCAAGACAGGCCCTGGAGAACAGGGAGCCTTGTTATGCTGATGGGCGGGATGTAAATTGCCAACTGCCTCTCTGGAGGAGTGCATTCTGTTCCCTAAAACAAGTAAAGAACAGAGCTACAGAGCCAAGGGCACTATCAGTCTAGGGAATATACCTTGGGAAAACTGAAAATCAATAAGACAGAGCCACCCCAAAACTTAGGGCTGCACTGCATACAAGGACCTCAACTTGGATACACCTTAAGTATCCCAGAAAATATAAACATGGTTCAAAAAATTGTGGTACTTACGTACGATGGAATATCACTCAGCCAGGAAATCAATGTCATAAGACCAGTAGCAGCAAAATGGGTGGATTCAGGTACGATGATTCTAAGTGAAATAAGTCACACAGAAAAAGAAACTTATCATAAGATATCACTTATGAAGATCCTGTAAACATGGCTACACTTGAACTGAGTTAGGAAAGAGAACAGTGTCTCACATTTAGAAAACACTCTTATACCTGCTTAAGGGGGAAGGAGAGGTGGGGTGATGCATAAAACCAGAGTTTGATATAAGCACAGGTACCGTTCCAAAAACCAACTATGGAATAGACAAGACCTACACCATCCTCAGTGAAAGGGACTCAAAACCCCATATTTCCCGCAGAGGAAAATATCTGACTAGTAAGAATCTTAAAACCTATGTATTGATATGTCTCCGTAAGGGAATCAAGTGTGTCTAGACTGGCATAAACCTGGCAGCGAGAATCAGCTCAAACCCACTATAAAAAGGAATTTCAAAAACAAAACAAAAAAACTGGGAAATTCTTTACAATTCCTTCAGGGTCTCTGATGAAAGCTGGAATGATCCTATCTACAACGACAGCTGGATGTGGCATAAGGAGGGACACTTGGGACTGAGACGATTGGTGAGATTGGGTGAGCAAATGCAGACCCTTTAAAGCAATAATGCATGGCACCCATTCCATGGGTCCGAACTCTCCAGGTTGAAGGGAATATTACTACAGCTATAACATGTGCGGGAAACCTAGAGAACGGACACACTGTGAATACGAAAGGTTTCTAAAACTCAACGAATAGTCCCTCTCCTGGTGCTCCGGTTTGACTTTCCGTCTGCTTTACTATCAACCTCCCAACTTGGAGAGACAGCCCCTTTAACCTCTTGGTTCGCACAGGTTGCCAATTTGGCAGAGGATGAAAGGGAAGAGGGAGAACCAATGAGAGAGTAGCTGTTAGGCATTTGGACGGGCACATATCACTGTAATTTCCCGGCAGGAAGAAGAATTAACCAAATTCTCAGCCACCCACCGGGAACCAGTATAGGTCCTGAACCAAAATTTTGGACTTGCGTTCAGCTCACCAAAAACGAGTTGAAAAATGGAGCTCAGGGGCACAGCAATTCACAAACTGGCCGAGTAATAAAGGACAACTATCGTCCAAAAATCTGTTGAGGGAAGGCAACGAGGCGGACTTGAAAGCGAGGCAGAAGAGCAGGAAACAGATTTCAAGAGGTACGTTGGAATCGCCTTTAAAGCACAGGAAGAGGGGCACAACTTCGACAATGACGCACTTGGCCAAAAAGGGCCTATGCGTTTTCTCCTGAATATATTCAGGAGAAAACGCATACGCCCTTTTTGGCCAAGCAAGCAAGCGGGCAATGCAAATCTGCACTACAAAGAAGTATCACTTCCCACCGGTCAAAGGGGACATCCACAAAATGTGTAAGAACAAGAAAGGCAAGACAGGCCCTGGAGAACAGGGAGCCTTGTTATGCTGATGGGCGGGATGTAAATTGCCAACTGCCTCTCTGGAGGAGTGCATTCTGTTCCCTAAAACAAGTAAAGAACAGAGCTACAGAGCCAAGGGCACTACCAGTCTAGGGAATATACCTTGGGAAAACTGAAAATCAATAAGACAGAGCCACCCCAAAATTTAGGGCTGCACTGCATACAAGGACCTGAACTTGGATACACCTTAAGTATCCCAGAAAATATAAACATGGTTCAAAAAATTGTGGTACTTACATATGATGGAATATCCCTCAGCCATGAAATCAATGTCATAAGACCAGTAGCAGCAAAATGGGTGGATTCAGGTACGATGATTCTAAGTGAAATAAGTCACACAGAAAAAGAAACTTATCATAAGATATCACTTATGAAGATCCTGTAAACATGGCTACACTTGAAATGAGTTAGGAAAGAGAACAGTGTCTCACATTTAGAAAACACTCTTATACCTGCTTAAGGGGGAAGGAGAGGTGGGGTGATGCATAAAACCAGAGTTTGATATAAGCACAGGTACCGTTCCAAAAACCAACTATGGAATAGACAAGACCTACACCGTCCTCAGCGAAAGGGACTCAAAACCCCATATTTCCCGCAGAGGAAAATATCTGACTAGTAAGAATCTTAAAGCCTATGTATTGATATGTCTCCATAAGGGAATCAAGTGTGTCTAGACTGGCATAAACATGGCAGCGAGAATCAGCTCAAACCCACTATAAAAAGGAATTTCAAAAACAAAACAAAAAAACTGGGAAATTCTTTACAATTCCTTCAGGGTCTCTGATGAAAGCTGGAATGACCCTATCTACAACGACAGCTGGATGTGGCATAAGGAGGGACACTTGGGACTGAGACGATTGGTGAGATTGGGTGAGCAAATGCAGACCCTTTAAAGCAATAATGCATGGCACCCATTCCATGGGTCCGAACTCGCCAGGTTGAAGGGAATATTACTACAGCTATAACATGTGCGGGAAACCTAGAGAACGGACACACTGTGAATACGAAAGGTTTCTAAAACTCAACGCATAGTCCCTCTCCTGGTGCTCCGGTTTGACTTTCCGTCTGCTTTACTATCAACCTCCCAACTTGGAGAGACAGCGCCTTTAACCTCTTGGTTCGCACAGGTTGCCAATTTGGCAGAGGATGAAAGGGAAGAGGGAGAACCAATGAGAGAGTAGCTGTTAGGCATTTGGACGGGCACATATCACTGTAATTTCCCGGCAGGAAGAAGAATTAACCAAATTCTCAGCCACCCACCGGGAACCAGTATAGGTCCTGAACCAAAATTTTGGACTTGCGGTCAGCTCACCAAAAACGAGTTGAAAAATGGAGCTCAGGGGCACAGCAATTCACAAACTGGCCGAGTAATAAAGGACAACTATCGTCCAAAAATCTGTTGAGGGAAGGCAACGAGGCGGACTTGAAAGCGAGGCAGAATAGCAGGAAACAGATTTCAAGAGGTACGTTGGAATCGCCTTTAAAGCACAGGAAGAGGGGCACAACTTCGACAATGATGCACTTGGCCAAAAAGGGCGTATGCGTTTTCTCCTGAATATATTCAGGAGAAAACGCATACGCCCTTTTTGGCCAAGCAAGCAAGCGGGCAATGCAAATCTGCACTACAAAGAAGTATCACTTCCCACCGGTCAAAAGGGACATCCACAAAATGTGTAAGAACAAGAAAGGCAAGACAGGCCCTGGAGAACAGGGAGCCTTGTTATGCTGATGGGCGGGATGTAAATTGCCAACTGCCTCTCTGGAGGAGTGCATTCTGTTCCCTAAAACAAGTAAAGAACAGAGCTACAGAGCCAAGGGCACTACCAGTCTAGGGAATATACCTTGGGAAAACTGAAAATCAATAAGACAGAGCCACCCCAAAATTTAGGGCTGCACTGCATACAAGGACCTGAACTTGGATACACCTTAAGTATCCCAGAAAATATAAACATGGTTCAAAAAATTGTGGTACTTACGTACGATGGAATATCCCTCAGCCATGAAATCAATGTCATAAGACCAGTAGCAGCAAAATGGGTGGATTCAGGTACGATGATTCTAAGTGAAATAAGTCACACAGAAAAAGAAACTTATCATAAGATATCACTTATGAAGATCCTGTAAACATGGCTACACTTGAACTGAGTTAGGAAAGAGAACAGTGTCTCACATTTAGAAAACACTCTTATACCTGCTTAAGGGGGAAGGAGAGGTGGGGTGATGCATAAAACCAGAGTTTGATATAAGCACAGGTACCGTTCCAAAAACCAACTATGGAATAGACAAGACCTACACCGTCCTCAGCGAAAGGGACTCAAAACCCCATATTTCCCGCAGAGGAAAATATCTGACTAGTAAGAATCTTAAAACCTATGTATTGATATGTCTCCATAAGGGAATCAAGTGTGTCTAGACTGGCATAAACATGGCAGCGAGAATCAGCTCAAACCCACTGTAAAAAGGAATTTCAAAAACAAAACAAAAAAACTGGGAAATTCTTTACAATTCCTTCAGGGTCTCTGATGAAAGCTGGAATGACCCTATCTACAACGACAGCTGGATGTGGCATAAGGAGGGACACTTGGGACTGAGACGATTGGTGAGATTGGGTGAGCAAATGCAGACCCTTTAAAGCAATAATGCATGGCACCCATTCCATCGGTCCGAACTCTCCAGGTTGAAGGGAATATTACTACAGCTATAACATGTGCGGGAAACCTAGAGAACGGACACACTGTGAATACGAAAGGTTTCTAAAACTCAACGCATAGTCCCTCTCCTGGTGCTCCGGTTTGACTTTCCGTCTGCTTTACTATCAACCTCCCAACTTGGAGAGACAGCGCCTTTAACCTCTTGGTTCGCACAGGTTGCCAATTTGGCAGAGGATGAAAGGGAAGAGGGAGAACCAATGAGAGAGTAGCTGTTAGGCATTTGGACGGGCACATATCACTGTAATTTCCCGGCAGGAAGAAGAATTAACCAAATTCTCAGCCACCCACCGGGAACCAGTATAGGTCCTGAACCAAAATTTTGGACTTGCGGTCAGCTCACCAAAAACGAGTTGAAAAATGGAGCTCAGGGGCACAGCAATTCACAAACTGGCCGAGTAATAAAGGACAACTATCGTCCAAAAATCTGTTGAGGGAAGGCAACGAGGCGGACTTGAAAGCGAGGCAGAATAGCAGGAAACAGATTTCAAGAGGTACGTTGGAATCGCCTTTAAAGCACAGGAAGAGGGGCACAACTTCGACAATGATGCACTTGGCCAAAAAGGGCGTATGCGTTTTCTCCTGAATATATTCAGGAGAAAACGCATACGCCCTTTTTGGCCAAGCAAGCAAGCGGGCAATGCAAATCTGCACTACAAAGAAGTATCACTTCCCACCGGTCAAAAGGGACATCCACAAAATGTGTAAGAACAAGAAAGGCAAGACAGGCCCTGGAGAACAGGGAGCCTTGTTATGCTGATGGGCGGGATGTAAATTGCCAACTGCCTCTCTGGAGGAGTGCATTCTGTTCCCTAAAACAAGTAAAGAACAGAGCTACAGAGCCAAGGGCACTACCAGTCTAGGGAATATACCTTGGGAAAACTGAAAATCAATAAGACAGAGCCACCCCAAAATTTAGGGCTGCACTGCATACAAGGACCTGAACTTGGATACACCTTAAGTATCCCAGAAAATATAAACATGGCTCAAAAAATTGTGGTACTTACATACGATGGAATATCCCTCAGCCATGAAATCAATGTCATAAGACCAGTAGCAGCAAAATGGGTGGATTCAGGTACGATGATTCTAAGTGAAATAAGTCACACAGAAAAAGAAACTTATCATAAGATATCACTTATGAAGATCCTGTAAACATGGCTACACTTGAACTGAGTTAGGAAAGAGAACAGTGTCTCACATTTAGAAAACACTCTTATACCTGCTTAAGGGAGAAGGAGAGGTGGGGTGATGCATAAAACCAGAGTTTGATATAAGCACAGGTACCGTTCCAAAAACCAACTATGGAATAGCCAAGACCTACACCGTCCTCAGCGAAAGGGACTCAAAACCCCATATTTCCCGCAGAGGAAAATATCTGACTAGTAAGAATCTTAAAACCTATGTATAGATATGTCTCCATAAGGGAATCATGTGTGTCTAGACTGGCATAAACATGGCAGCGAGAATCAGCTCAAACCCACTATAAAAAGGAATTTCAAAAACAAAACAAAAAAACTGGGAAATTCTTTACAATTCCTTCAGGGTCTCTGATGAAAGCTGGAATGACCCTATCTACAATGACAGCTGGATGTGGCATAAGGAGGGACACTTGGGACTGAGACGATTGGTGAGATTGGGTGAGCAAATGCAGACCCTTTAAAGCAATAATGCATGGCACCCATTCCATGGGTCCGAACTCTCCAGGTTGAAGGGAATATTACTACAGCTATAACATGTGCGGGAAACCTAGAGAACGGACACACTGTGAATACGAAAGGTTTCTAAAACTCAACGCATAGTCCCTCTCCTGGTGCTCCGGTTTGACTTTCCGTCTGCTTTACTATCAACCTCCCAACTTGGAGAGACAGCGCCTTTAACCTCTTGGTTCGCACAGGTTGCCAATTTGGCAGAGGATGAAAGGGAAGAGGGAGAACCAATGAGAGAGTAGCTGTTAGGCATTTGGACGGGCACATATCACTGTAATTTCCCGGCAGGAAGAAGAATTAACCAAATTCTCAGCCACCCACCGGGCACCAGTATAGGTCCTGAACCAAAATTTTGGACTTGCGTTCAGCTCACCAAAAACGAGTTGAAAAATGGAGCTCAGGGGCACAGCAATTCACAAACTGGCCGAGTAATAAAGGACAACTATCGTCCAAAAATCTGTTGAGGGAAGGCAACGAGGCGGACTTGAAAGCGAGGCAGAATAGCAGGAAACAGATTTCAAGAGGTACGTTGGAATCGCCTTTAAAGCACAGGAAGAGGGGCACAACTTCGACAATGATGCACTTGGCCAAAAAGGGCGTATGCGTTTTCTCCTGAATATATTCAGGAGAAAACGCATACGCCCTTTTTGGCCAAGCAAGCAAGCGGGCAATGCAAATCTGCACTACAAAGAAGTATCACTTCCCACCGGTCAAAAGGGACATCCACAAAATGTGTAAGAACAAGAAAGGCAAGACAGGCCCTGGAGAACAGGGAGCCTTGTTATGCTGATGGGCGGGATGTAAATTGCCAACTGCCTCTCTGGAGGAGTGCATTCTGTTCCCTAAAACAAGTAAAGAACAGAGCTACAGAGCCAAGGGCACTACCAGTCTAGGGAATATACCTTGGGAAAACTGAAAATCAATAAGACAGAGCCACCCCAAAATTTAGGGCTGCACTGCATACAAGGACCTCAACTTGGATACACCTTAAGTATCCCAGAAAATATAAACATGGTTCAAAAAATTGTGGTACTTACGTACGATGGAATATCCCTCAGCCATGAAATCAATGTCATAAGACCAGTAGCAGCAAAATGGGTGGATTCAGGTACGATGATTCTAAGTGAAATAAGTCACACAGAAAAAGAAACTTATCATAAGATATCACTTATGAAGATCCTGTAAACATGGCTACACTTGAACTGAGTTAGGAAAGAGAACAGTGTCTCACATTTAGAAAACACTCTTATACCTGCTTAAGGGGGAAGGAGAGGTGGGGTGATGCATAAAACCAGAGTTTGATATAAGCACAGGTACCGTTCCAAAAACCAACTATGGATTAGACAAGACCTACACCGTCCTCCGTGAAAGGGACTCAAAACCCCATATTTCCCGCAGAGGAAAATATCTGACTAGTAAGAATCTTAAAACCTATGTATTGATATGTCTCCGTAAGGGAATCAAGTGTGTCTAGACTGGCATAAACATGGCAGCGAGAATCAGCTCAAACCCACTATAAAAAGGAATTTCAAAAACAAAACAAAAAAACTGGGAAATTCTTTACAATTCCTTCAGGGTCTCTGATGAAATCTAGAATGACCCTATCTACAACAACAGCTGGATGTGGCATAAGGAGGGACACTTGGGACTGAGACGATTGGTGAGATTGGGTGAGCAAAAGCAGACCCTTTAAAGCAATAATGCATGGCACCCATTCCATGGGTCCGGACTCTCCAGGTTGAAGGGAATATTACTACAGCTATAACATGTGCAGGAAACCTAGAGAACGGACACACTGTGAATACGAAAGGTTTCTAAAACTCAACGCATAGTCCCTCTCCTGGTGCTCCGGTTTGACTTTCCGTCTGCTTTACTATCAACCTCCCAACTTGGAGAGACAGCCCCTTTAACCTCTTGGTTCGCACAGGTTGCCAATTTGGCAGAGGATGAAAGGGAAGAGGGAGAACCAATGAGAGAGTAGCTGTTAGGCATTTGGACGGGCACATATCACTGTAATTTCCCGGCAGGAAGAAGAATTAACCAAATTCTCAGCCACCCACCGGGAACCAGTATAGGTCCTGAACCAAAATTTTGGACTTGCGGTCAGCTCACCAAAAACGAGTTGAAAAATGGAGCTCAGGGGCACAGCAATTCACAAACTGGCCGAGTAATAAAGGACAACTATCGTCCAAAAATCTGTTGAGGGAAGGCAACGAGGCGGACTTGAAAGCGAGGCAGAATAGCAGGAAAGAGATTTCAAGAGGTACGTTGGAATTGCCTTTAAAGCACAGGAAGAGGGGCACAACTTCGACAATGATGCACTTGGCCAAAAAGGGCGTATGCGTTTTCTCCTGAATATATTCAGGAGAAAACGCATACGCCCTTTTTGGCCAAGCAAGCAAGCGGGCAATGCAAATCTGCACTACAAAGAAGTATCACTTCCCACCGGTCAAAAGGGACATCCACAAAATGTGTAAGAACAAGAAAGGCAAGACAGGCCCTGGAGAACAGGGAGCCTTGTTATGCTGATGGGCGGGATGTAAATTGCCAACTGCCTCTCTGGAGGAGTGCATTCTGTTCCCTAAAACAAGTAAAGAACAGAGCTACAGAGCCAAGGGCACTACCATTCTAGGGAATATACCCTGGGAAAACTGAAAATCAATAAGACAGAGCCACCCCAAAATTTAGGGCTGCACTGCATACAAGGACCTCAACTTGGATACACCTTAAGTATCCCAGAAAATATAAACATGGTTCAAAAAATTGTGGTACTTACGTACGATGGAATATCCCTCAGCCATGAAATCAATGTCATAAGACCAGTAGCAGCAAAATGGGTGGATTCAGGTACGATGATTCTAAGTGAAATAAGTCACACAGAAAAAGAAACTTATCATAAGATATCACTTATGAAGATCCTGTAAACATGGCTACACTTGAACTGAGTTAGGAAAGAGAACAGTGTCTCACATTTAGAAAACACTCTTATACCTGCTTAAGGGGGAAGGAGAGGTGGGGTGATGCATAAAACCAGAGTTTGATATAAGCACAGGTACCGTTCCAAAAACCAACTATGGAATAGACAAGACCTACACCGTCCTCAGTGAAAGGGACTCAAAACCCCATATTTCCCGCAGAGGAAAGTATCTGACTAGTAAGAATCTTAAAACCTATGTATTGATATGTCTCCGTAAGGGAATCAAGTGTGTCTAGACTGGCATAAACATGGCAGCGAGAATCAGCTCAAACCCACTATAAAAAGGAATTTCAAAAACAAAACAAAAAAACTGGGAAATTCTTTACAATTCCTTCAGGGTCTCTGATGAAAGCTGGAATGACCCTATCTACAACGACAGCTGGATGTGGCATAAGGAGGGACACTTGGGACTGAGACGATTGGTGAGATTGGGTGAGCAAATGCAGACCCTTTAAAGCAATAATGCATGGCACCCATTCCATGGGTCCGAACTCTCCAGGTTGAAGGGAATATTACTACAGCTATAACATGTGCTGGAAACCTAGGGAACGGACACACTGTGAATACGAAAGGTTTCTAAAACTCCACGCATAGTCCCTCTCCTGGTGCTCCGGTTTGACTTTCCGTCTGCTTTACTATCAACCTCCCAACTTGGAGAGACAGCCCCTTTAACATCTTGGTTCGCACAGGTTGCCAATTTGGCAGAGGATGAAAGGGAAGAGGGAGAACCAATGAGAGAGTAGCTGTTAGGCATTTGGACGGGCACATATCACTGTAATTTCCCGGCAGGAAGAAGAATTAACCAAATTCTCAGCCACCCACCGGGAACCAGTATAGGTCCTGAACCAAAATTTTGGACTTGCGGTCAGCTCACCAAAAACGAGTTGAAAAATGGAGCTCAGGGGCACAGCAATTCACAAACTGGCCGAGTAATAAAGGACAACTATCGTCCAAAAATCTGTTGAGGGAAGGCAACGAGGCGGACTTGAAAGCGAGGCAGAATAGCAGGAAACAGATTTCAAGAGGTACGTTGGAATCGCCTTTAAAGCACAGGAAGAGGGGCACAACTTCGACAATGATGCACTTGGCCAAAAAGGGCGTATGCGTTTTCTCCTGAATATATTCAGGAGAAAACGCATACGCCCTTTTTGGCCAAGCAAGCAAGCGGGCAATGCAAATCTGCACTACAAAGAAGTATCACTTCCCACCGGTCAAAAGGGACATCCACAAAATGTGTAAGAACAAGAAAGGCAAGACAGGCCCTGGAGAACAGGGAGCCTTGTTATGCTGATGGGCGGGATGTAAATTGCCAACTGCCTCTCTGGAGGAGTGCATTCTGTTCCCTAAAACAAGTAAAGAACAGAGCTACAGAGCCAAGGGCACTACCAGTCTAGGGAATATACCTTGGGAAAACTGAAAATCAATAAGACAGAGCCACCCCAAAATTTAGGGCTGCACTGCATACAAGGACCTCAACTTGGATACACCTTAAGTATCCCAGAAAATATAAACATGGTTCAAAAAATTGTGGTACTTACGTATGATGGAATATCCCTCAGCCATGAAATCAATGTCATAAGACCAGTAGCAGCAAAATGGGTGGATTCAGGTACGATGATTCTAAGTGAAATAAGTCACACAGAAAAAGAAACTTATCATAAGATATCACTTATGAAGATCCTGTAAACATGGCTACACTTGAACTGAGTTAGGAAAGAGAACAGTGTCTCACATTTAGAAAACACTCTTATACCTGCTTAAGGGGGAAGGAGAGGTGGGGTGATGCATAAAACCAGAGTTTGATATAAGCACAGGTACCGTTCCAAAAACCAACTATGGAATAGCCAAGACCTACACCGTCCTCAGTGAAAGGGACTCAAAACCCCATATTTCCCGCAGAGGAAAGTATCTGACTAGTAAGAATCTTAAAACCTATGTATTGATATGTCTCCGTAAGGGAATCAAGTGTGTCTAGACTGGCATAAACATGGCAGCGAGAATCAGCTCAAACTCACTATAAAAAGGAATTTCAAAAACAAAACTAAAAAACTGGGAAATTCTTTACAATTCCTTCAGGGTCTCTGATGAAACCTGGAATGACCCTATCTACAATGACAGCTGGATGTGGCATAAGGAGGGACACTTGGGACTGAGACGATTGGTGAGATTGGGTGAGCAAATGCAGACCCTTTAAAGCAATAATGCATGGCACCCATTCCATGAGTCCGAACTCTCCAGGTTGAAGGGAATATTACTACAGCTATAACATGTGCGGGAAACCTAGGGAACGGACACACTGTGAATACGAAAGGTTTCTAAAACTCAACGCATAGTCCCTCTCCTGGTGCTCCGGTTTGACTTTCCGTCTGCTTTACTATCAACCTCCCAACTTGGAGAGACAGCCCCTTTAACCTCTTGGTTCGCACAGGTTGCCAATTTGGCAGAGGATGAAAGGGAAGAGGGAGAACCAATGAGAGAGTAGCTGTTAGGCATTTGGACGGGCACATATCACTCTAATTTCCCGGCAGGAAGAAGAATTAACCAAATTCTCAGCCACCCACTGGGAACCAGTATAGGTCCTGAACCAAAATTTTGGACTTGCGGTCAGCTCACCAAAAACGAGTTGAAAAATGGAGCTCAGGGGCACAGCAATTCACAAACTGGCCGAGTAATAAAGGACAACTATCGTCCAAAAATCTGTTGAGGGAAGGCAACGAGGCGGACTTGAAAGCGAGGCAGAATAACAGGAAACAGATTTAAGAGGTACGTTGGAATCGCCTTTAAAGCACAGGAAGAGGGGCACAAATTCGACAATGATGCACTTAGCCAAAAAGGGCGTATGCGTTTTCTCCTGAATATATTCAGGAGAAAACGCATACGCCCTTTTTGGCCAAGCAAGCAAGCGGGCAATGCAAATCTGCACTACAAAGAAGTATCACTTCCCACCGGTCAAAAGGGACATCCACAAAATGTGTAAGAACAAGAAAGGCAAGACAGGCCCTGGAGAACAGGGAGCCTTGTTATGCTGATGGGAGGGATGTAAATTGCCAACTGCCTCTCTGGAGGAGTGCATTCTGTTCCCTAAAACAAGTAAAGAACAGAGCTACAGAGCCAAGGGCACTACCAGTCTAGGGAATATACCTTGGGAAAACTGAAAATCAATAAGACAGAGCCACCCCAAAATTTAGGGCTGCACTGCATACAAGGACCTCAACTTGGATACACCTTAAGTATCCCAGAAAATATAAACATGGTTCAAAAAATTGTGGTACTAACGTACGATGGAATATCCCTCAGCCATGAAATCAATGTCATAAGACCAGTAGCAGCAAAATGGGTGGATTCAGGTACGATGATTCTAAGTGAAATAAGTCACACAGAAAAAGAAACTTATCATAAGATATCACTTATGAAGATCCTGTAAACATGGCTACACTTGAACTGAGTTAGGAAAGAGAACAGTGTCTCACATTTAGAAAACACTCTTATACCTGCTTAAGGGGGAAGGAGAGGTGGGGTGATGCATAAAACCAGAGTTTGATATAAGCACAGGTACCGTTCCAAAAACCAACTATGGAATAGACAAGACCTACACCGTCCTCAGTGAAAGGGACTCAAAACCCCATATTTCCCACAGAGGAAAATATCTGACTAGTAAGAATCTTAAAACCTATGTATTGATATGTCTCCATAAGGGAATCAAGTGTGTCTAGACTGGCATAAACATGGCAGCGAGAATCAGCTCAAACCCACTATAAAAAGGAATTTCAAAAACGAAACAAAAAAACTGGGAAATTCTTTACAATTCCTTCAGGGTCTCTGATGAAAGCTGGAATGACCCTATCTACAACGACAGCTGGATGTGGCATAAAGAGGGACACTTGGGACTGAGACGATTGGTGAGATTGGGTGAGCAAATGCAGACCCTTTAAAGCAATAATGCATGGCACGCATTCCATGGGTCCGAACTCTCCAGGTTGAAGGGAATATTACTACAGCTATAACATGTGCGGGAAACCTAGAGAACGGACACACTGTGAATACGAAAGGTTTCTAAAACTCAAAGAATAGACCCTCTCCTGGTGCTCCGGTTTGACTTTCCGGCTGCTTTACTATCAACCTCCCAACTTGGAGAGACAGCCCCTTTAACCTCTTGGTTCGCACAGGTTGCCAATTTGGCAGAGGATGAAAGGGAAGAGGGAGAACCAATGAGAGAGTAGCTGTTAGGCATTAGGACGGGCACATATCACTGTAATTTCCCGGCAGGAAGAAGAATTAACCAAATTCTCAGCCACCCACCGGGAACCAGTATAGGTCCTGAACCAAAATTTTGGACTTGCGGTCAGCTCACCAAAAACGAGTTGAAAAGTGGAGCTCAGGGGCACAGCAATTCACAAACTGGCCGAGTAATAAAGGACAACTATCGTCCAAAAATCTGTTGAGGGAAGGCAACGAGGCGGACTTGAAAGCGAGGCAGAATGGCAGGAAACAGATTTCAAGAGGTACGTTGGAATCGCCTTTAAAGCACAGGAAGAGGGGCACAACTTCGACAATGATGCACTTGGCCAAAAAGGGCGTATGCGTTTTCTCCTGAATATATTCAGGAGAAAACGCATACGCCCTTTTTGGCCAAGCAAGCAAGCGGGCAATGCAAATCTGCACTACAAAGAAGTATCACTTCCCACCGGTCAAAAGGGACATCCACAAAATGTGTAAGAACAAGAAAGGCAAGACAGGCCCTGGAGAACAGGGAGCCTTGTTATGCTGATGGGCGGGATGTAAATTGCCAACTGCCTCTCTGGAGGAGTGCATTCTGTTCCCTAAAACAAGTAAACAACAGAGCTACAGAGCAAAGGGCACTACCAGTCTAGGGAATATACCTTGGGAAAACTGAAAATCAATAAGACAGAGCCACCCCAAAATTTAAGGCTGCACTGCATACAAGGACCTCAACTTGGATACACCTTAAGTATCCCAGAAAATATAAACATGGTTCAAAAAATTGTGGTACTTACGTACGATGGAATATCCCTCAGCCATGAAATCAATGTCATAAGACCAGTAGCAGCAAAATGGGTGGATTCAGGTACGATGATTCTAAGTGAAATAAGTCACACAGAAAAAGAAACTTATCATAAGATATCACTTATGAAGATCCTGTAAACATGGCTACACTTGAACTGAGTTAGGAAAGAGGACAGTGTCTCACATTTAGAAAACACTCTTATACCTGCTTAAGGGGGAAGGAGAGGTGGGGTGATGCATAAAACCAGAGTTTGATATAAGCACAGGTACCGTTCCAAAAACCAACTGTGGAATAGACAAGACCTACACCGTCCTCAGCGAAAGGGACTCAAAACCCCATATTTCCCGCAGAGGAAAATATCTGACTAGTAAGAATCTTAAAACCTATGTATTGATATGTCTCCGTAAGGGAATCAAGTGTGTCTAGACTGGCATAAACATGGCAGCGAGAATCAGCTCAAACCCACTATAAAAAGGAATTTCAAAAACAAAACAAAAAAACTGGGAAATTCTTTACAATTCCTTCAGGGTCTCTGATGAAAGCTGGAATGACCCTATCTACAACGACAGCTGGATGTGGCATAAGGAGGGACACTTGGGACTGAGACGGTTGGTGAGATTGGGTGAGCAAATGCAGACCCTTTAAAGCAATAATGCATGGCACCCATTCCATGGGTCCGAACTCTCCAGGTTGAAGGGAATATTACTACAGCTATAACATGTGCGGGAAACCTAGAGAACGGACACACTGTGAATACGAAAGGTTTCTAAAACTCAACGCATAGTCCCTCTCCTGGTGCTCCGGTTTGACTTTCCGTCTGCTTTACTATCAACCTCCCAACTTGGAGAGACAGCCCCTTTAACCTCTTGGTTCGCACAGGTTGCCAATTTGGCAGAGGATGAAAGGGAAGAGGGAGAACCAATGAGAGAGTAGCTGTTAGGCATTAGGACGGGCACATATCACTGTAATTTCCCGGCAGGAAGAAGAATTAACCAAATTCTCAGCCACCCACCGGGAACCAGTATAGGTCCTGAACCAAAATTTTGGACTTGCGGTCAGCTCACCAAAAACGAGTTGAAAAATGGAGCTCAGGGGCACAGCAATTCACAAACTGGCCGAGTAATAAAGGACAACTATCGTCCAAAAATCTGTTGAGGGAAGGCAACGAGGCGGACTTGAAAGCGAGGCAGAATGGCAGGAAACAGATTTCAAGAGGTACGTTGGAATCGCCTTTAAAGCACAGGAAGAGGGGCACAACTTCGACAATGATGCACTTGGCCAAAAAGGGCGTATGCGTTTTCTCCTGAATATATTCAGGAGAAAACGCATACGCCCTTTTTGGCCAAGCAAGCAAGCGGGCAATGCAAATCTGCACTACAAAGAAGTATCACTTCCCACCGGTCAAAAGGGACATCCACAAAATGTGTAAGAACAAGAAAGGCAAGACAGGCCCTGGAGAACAGGGAGCCTTGTTATGCTGATGGGCGGGATGTAAATTGCCAACTGCCTCTCTGGAGGAGTGCATTCTGTTCCCTAAAACAAGTAAACAACAGAGCTACAGAGCCAAGGGCACTACCAGTCTAGGGAATATACCTTGGGAAAACTGAAAATCAATAAGACAGAGCCACCCCAAAATTTAAGGCTGCACTGCATACAAGGACCTCAACTTGGATACACCTTAAGTATCCCAGAAAATATAAACATGGTTCAAAAAATTGTGGTACTTACGTACGATGGAATATCCCTCAGCCATGAAATCAATGTCATAAGACCAGTAGCAGCAAAATGGGTGGATTCAGGTACGATGATTCTAAGTGAAATAAGTCACACAGAAAAAGAAACTTATCATAAGATATCACTTATGAAGATCCTGTAAACATGGCTACACTTGAACTGAGTTAGGAAAGAGGACAGTGTCTCACATTTAGAAAACACTCTTATACCTGCTTAAGGGGGAAGGAGAGGTGGGGTGATGCATAAAACCAGAGTTTGATATAAGCACAGGTACCGTTCCAAAAACCAACTATGGAATAGACAAGACCTACACCGTCCTCAGCGAAAGGGACTCAAAACCCCATATTTCCCGCAGAGGAAAATATCTGACTAGTAAGAATCTTAAAACCTATGTATTGATATGTCTCCGTAAGGGAATCAAGTGTGTCTAGACTGGCATAAACATGGCAGCGAGAATCAGCTCAAACCCACTATAAAAAGGAATTTCAAAAACAAAACAAAAAAACTGGGAAATTCTTTACAATTCCTTCAGGGTCTCTGATGAAAGCTGGAATGACCCTATCTACAACGACAGCTGGATGTGGCATAAGGAGGGACACTTGGGACTGAGACGGTTGGTGAGATTGGGTGAGCAAATGCAGACCCTTTAAAGCAATAATGCATGGCACCCATTCCATGGGTCCGAACTCTCCAGGTTGAAGGGAATATTACTACAGCTATAACATGTGCGGGAAACCTAGAGAACGGACACACTGTGAATACGAAAGGTTTCTAAAACTCAACGCATAGTCCCTCTCCTGGTGCTCCGGTTTGACTTTCCGTCTGCTTTACTATCAACCTCCCAACTTGGAGAGACAGCCCCTTTAACCTCTTGGTTCGCACAGGTTGCCAATTTGGCAGAGGATGAAAGGGAAGAGGGAGAACCAATGAGAGAGTAGCTGTTAGGCATTTGGACGGGCACATATCACTGTAATTTCCCGGCAGGAAGAAGAATTAACCAAATTCTCAGCCACCCACCGGGAACCAGTATAGGTCCTGAACCAAAATTTTGGACTTGCGGTCAGCTCACCAAAAACGAGTTGAAAAATGGAGCTCAGGGGCACAGCAATTCACAAACTGGCCGAGTAATAAAGGACAACTATCGTCCAAAAATCTGTTGAGGGAAGGCAACGAGGCGGACTTGAAAGCGAGGCAGAATGGCAGGAAACAGATTTCAAGAGGTACGTTCGAATCGCCTTTAAAGCACAGGAAGAGGGGCACAACTTCGACAATGATGCACTTGGCCAAAAAGGGCGTATGCGTTTTCTCCTGAATATATTCAGGAGAAAACGCATACGCCCTTTTTGGCCAAGCAAGCAAGCGGGCAATGCAAATCTGCACTACAAAGAAGTATCTGTTCCCACCGGTCAAAAGGGACATCCACAAAATGTGTAAGAACAAGAAAGGCAAGACAGGCCCTGGAGAACAGGGAGCCTTGTTATGCTGATGGGCGGGATGTAAATTGCCAACTGCCTCTCTGGAGGAGTGCATTCTGTTCCCTAAAACAAGTAAAGAACAGAGCTACAGAGCCACGGGCACTACCAGCCTAGGGAATATACCTTGGGAAAACTGAAAATCAATAAGACAGAGCCACCCCAAAATTTAGGGCTGCACTGCATACAAGGACCTCAACTTGGATACACCTTAAGTATCCCAGAAAATATAAACATGGTTCAAAAAATTATGGTACTTACGTACGAGGGAATATCCCTCAGCCATGAAATCAATGTCATAAGACCAGTAGCAGCAAAATGGGTGGATTCAGGTACGATGATTCTAAGTGAAATAAGTCACACAGAAAAAGAAACTTATCATAAGATATCACTTATGAAGATCCTGTAAACATGGCTACACTTGAACTGAGTTAGGAAAGAGAACAGTGTCTCACATTTAGAAAACACTCTTATACCTGCTTAAGGGGGAAGGAGAGGTGGGGTGATGAATAAAACCAGAGTTTGATATAAGCACAGGTACCGTTCCAAAAACCAACTATGGAATAGACAAGACCTACACCGTCCTCAGCGAAAGGGACTCAAAACCCCATATTTCCCGCAGAGGAAAATATCTGACTAGTAAGAATCTTAAAACCTATGTATTGATATGTCTCCGTAAGGGAATCAAGTGTGTCTAGACTGGCATAAACATGGCAGCGAGAATCAGCTCAAACCCACTATAAAAAGGAATTTCAAAAACAAAACAAAAAAACTGGGAAATTCTTTACAATTCCTTCAGGGTCTCTGATGAAAGCTGGAATGACCCTATCTACAACGACAGCTGGATGTGGCATAAGGAGGGACACTTGGGACTGAGACGATTGGTGAGATTGGGTGAGCAAATGCAGACCCTTTAAAGCAATAATGCATGGCACCCATTCCATGGGTCCGAACTCTCCAGGTTGAAGGGAATATTACTACAGCTATAACATGTGCGGGAAACCTAGAGAACGGACACACTGTGAATACGAAAGGTTTCTAAAACTCAACGCATACTCCCTCTCCTGGTGCTCCGGTTTGACTTTCCGTCTGCTTTACTATCAACCTCCCAACTTGGAGAGACAGCCCCTTTAACCTCTTGGTTCGCACAGGTTGCCAATTTGGCAGAGGATGAAAGGGAAGAGGGAGAACCAATGAGAGAGTAGCTGTTAGGCATTTGGACGGGCACATATCACTGTAATTTCCCGGCAGGAAGAAGAATTAACCAAATTCTCAGCCACCCACCGGGAACCAGTATAGGTCCTGAACCAAAATTTTGGACTTGCGGTCAGCTCACCAAAAACGAGTTGAAAAATGGATCTCAGGGGCACAGCAATTCACAAACTGGCCGAGTAATAAAGGACAACTATCGTCCAAAAATCTGTTGAGGGAAGGCAACGAGGCGGACTTGAAAGCGAGGCAGAATAGCAGGAAACAGATTTCAAGAGGTACGTTGGAATCGCCTTTAAAGCACAGGAAGAGGGGCACAACTTCGACAATGATGCACTTGGCCAAAAAGGGCGTATGCGTTTTCTCCTGAATATATTCAGGAGAAAACGCATACGCCCTTTTTGGCCAAGCAAGCAAGCGGGCAATGCAAATCTGCACTACAAAGAAGTATCAATTCCCACCGGTCAAAAGGGACATCCACAAAATGTGTAAGAACAAGAAAGGCAAGACAGGCCCTGGAGAACAGGGAGCCTTGTTATGCTGATGGGCGGGATGTAAATTGCCAACTGCCTCTCTGGAGGAGTGCATTCTGTTCCCTAAAACAAGTAAAGAACAGAGCTACAGAGCCAAGGGCACTACCAGTCTAGGGAATATACCTTGGGAAAACTGAAAATCAATAAGACAGAGCCACCCCAAAATTTAGGGCTGCACTGCATACAAGGACCTCAACTTGGATACACCTTAAGTATCCCAGAAAATATAAACATGGTTCAAAAAATTGTGGTACTTACGTACGATGGAATATCCCTCAGCCATGAAATCAATGTCATAAGACCAGTAGCAGCAAAATGGGTGGATTCAGGTACGATGATTCTAAGTGAAATAAGTCACACAGAAAAAGAAACTTATCATAAGATATCACTTATGAAGATCCTGTAAACATGGCTACTCTTGAACTGAGTTAGGAAAGAGGACAGTGTCTCACATTTAGAAAACACTCTTATACCTGCTTAAGGGGGAAGGAGAGGTGGGGTGATGCATAAAACCAGAGTTTGATATAAGCACAGGTACCGTTCCAAAAACCAACTATGGAATAGACAAGACCTACACCGTCCTCAGCGAAAGGGACTCAAAACCCCATATTTCCCGCAGAGGAAAATATCTGACTAGTAAGAATCTTAAAACCTATGTATTGATATGTCTCCGTAAGGGAATCAAGTGTGTCTAGACTGGCATAAACATGGCAGCGAGAATCAGCTCAAACCCACTATAAAAAGGAATTTCAAAAACAAAACAAAAAAACTGGGAAATTCTTTACAATTCCTTCAGGGTCTCTGATGAAAGCTGGAATGACCCTATCTACAACGACAGCTGGATGTGGCATAAGGAGGGACACTTGGGACTGAGACGGTTGGTGAGATTGGGTGAGCAAATGCAGACCCTTTAAAGCAATAATGCATGGCACCCATTCCATGGGTCCGAACTCTCCAGGTTGAAGGGAATATTACTACAGCTATAACATGTGCGGGAAACCTAGAGAACGGACACACTGTGAATACGAAAGGTTTCTAAAACTCAACGCATAGTCCCTCTCCTGGTGCTCCGGTTTGACTTTCCGTCTGCTTTACTATCAACCTCCCAACTTGGAGAGACAGCCCCTTTAACCTCTTGGTTCGCACAGGTTGCCAATTTGGCAGAGGATGAAAGGGAAGAGGGAGAACCAATGAGAGAGTAGCTGTTAGGCATTTGGACGGGCACATATCACTGTAATTTCCCGGCAGGAAGAAGAATTAACCAAATTCTCAGCCACCCACCGGGAACCAGTATAGGTCCTGAACCAAAATTTTGGACTTGCGGTCAGCTCACCAAAAGCGAGTTGAAAAATGGAGCTCAGGGGCACAGCAATTCACAAACTGGCCGAGTAATAAAGGACAACTATCGTCCAAAAATCTTTTGAGGGAAGGCAACGAGGAGGACTTGAAAGCGAGGCAGAATAGCAGGAAACAGATTTCAAGAGGTACGTTGGAATCACCTTTAAAGCACAGGAAGAGGGGCACAACTTCGACAATGATGCACTTGGCCAAAAAGGGCGTATGCGTTTTCTCCTGAATATATTCAGGAGAAAACGCATACGCCCTTTTTGGCCAAGCAAGCAAGCGGGCAATGCAAATCTGCACTACAAAGAAGTATCATTTCCCACCGGTCAAAAGGGACATCCACAAAATGTGTAAGAACAAGAAAGGCAAGACAGGCCCTGGAGAACAGGGAGCCTTGTTATGCTGATGGGCGGGATGTAAATTGCCAACTGCCTCTCTGGAGGAGTGCATTCTGTTCCCTAAAACAAGTAAAGAACAGAGCTACAGAGCCAAGGGCACTACCAGTCTAGGGAATATACCTTGGGAAAACTGAAAATCAATAAGACAGAGCCACCCCAAAATTTAGGGCTGCACTGCATACAAGGACCTCAACTTGGATACACCTTAAGTATCCCAGAAAATATAAACATGGTTCAAAAAATTGTGGTACTTACGTACGATGGAATATCCCTCAGCCATGAAATCAATGTCATAAGACCAGTAGCAGCAAAATGGGTGGATTCAGGTACGATGATTCTAAGTGAAATAAGTCACACAGAAAAAGAAACTTATCATAAGATATCACTTATGAAGATCCTGTAAACATGGCTACACTTGAACTGAGTTAGGAAAGAGAACAGTGTCTCACATTTAGAAAACACTCTTATACCTGCTTAAGGGGGAAGGAGAGGTGGGGTGATGCATAAAACCAGAGTTTGATATAAGCACAGGTACCGTTCCAAAAACCAACTATGGAATAGACAAGACCTACACCGTCCTCAGCGAAAGGGACTCAAAACCCCATATTTCCCGCAGAGGAAAATATCTGACTAGTAAGAATCTTAAAACCTATGTATTGATATGTCTCCGTAAGGGAATCAAGTGTGTCTAGACTGGCATAAACATGGCAGCGAGATTCAGCTCAAACCCACTATAAAAAGGAATTTCAAAAACAAAACAAAAAAACTGGGAAATTCTTTACAATTCCTTCAGGGTCTCTGATGAAAGCTGGAATGACCCTATCTACAACGACAGCTGGATGTGGCATAAGGAGGGACACTTGGGACTGAGACGATTGGTGAGATTGGGTGAGCAAATGCAGACCCTTTAAAGCAATAATGCATGGCACCCATTCCATGGGTCCGAACTCTCCAGGTTGAAGGGAATATTACGACAGCTATAACATGTGCGGGAAACCTAGAAAACGGACACACTGTGAATACGAAAGGTTTCTAAAACTCAACGCATAGTCCCTCTCCTGGTGCTCCGGTTTGACTTTCCGTCTGCTTTACTATCAACCTCCCAACTTGGAGAGACAGCCCCTTTAACCTCTTGGTTCGCACAGGTTGCCAATTTGGCAGAGGATGAAAGGGAAGAGGGAGAACCAATGAGAGAGTAGCTGTTAGGCATTTGGACGGGCACATATCACTGTAATTTCCCGGCAGGAAGAAGAATTAACCAAATTCTCAGCCACCCACCGGGAACCAGTATAGGTCCTGAACCAAAATTTTGGACTTGCGGTCAGCTCTCCAAAAACGAGTTGAAAAATGGAGCTCAGGGACACAGCAATTCACAAACTGGCCGAGTAATAAAGGACAACTATCGTCCAAAAATCTGTTGAGGGAAGGCAACGAGGTGGACTTGAAAGCGAGGCAGAATAGCAGGAAACAGATTTCAAGAGGTACGTTGGAATCGCCTTTAAAGCACAGGAAGAGGGGCACAACTTCGACAATGATGCACTTGGCCAAAAAGGGCGTATGCGTTTTCTCCTGAATATATTCAGGAGAAAACGCATACGCCCTTTTTGGCCAAGCAAGCAAGCGGGCAATGCAAATCTGCACTACAAAGAAGTATCATTTCCCACCGGTCAAAAGGGACATCCACAAAATGTGTAAGAACAAGAAAGGCAAGACAGGCCCTGGAGAACAGGGAGCCTTGTTATGCTGATGGGCGGGATGTAAATTGCCAACTGCCTCTCTGGAGGAGTGCATTCTGTTCCCTAAAACAAGTAAAGAACAGAGCTACAGAGCCAAGGGCACCACCAGTCTAGGGAATATACCTTGGGAAAACTGAAAATCAATAAGACAGAGCCACCCCAAAATTTAGGGCTGCACTGCATACAAGGACCTCAACTTGGATACACCTTAAGTATCCCAGAAAATATAAACATGGTTCAAAAAATTGTGGTACTTACGTACGATGGAATATCCCTCAGCCATGAAATCAATGTCATAAGACCAGTAGCAGCAAAATGGGTGGATTCAGGTACGATGATTCTAAGTGAAATAAGTCACACAGAAAAAGAAACTTATCATAAGATATCACTTATGAAGATCCTGTAAACATGGCTACACTTGAACTGAGTTAGGAAAGAGAACAGTGTCTCACATTTAGAAAACACTCTTATACCTGCTTAAGGGGGAAGGAGAGGTGGGGTGATGCATAAAACCAGAGTTTGATATAAGCACAGGTACCGTTCCAAAAACCAACTATGGAATAGACAAGACCTACACCGTCCTCAGTGAAAGGGACTCAAAACCCCATATTTCCCGCAGAGGAAAATATCTGACTAGTAAGAATCTTAAAACCTATGTATTGATATGTCTCCGTAAGGGAATCAAGTGTGTCTAGACTGGCATAAACATGGCAGCGAGAATCAGCTCAAACCCACTATAAAAAGGAATTTCAAAAACAAAACAAAAAAACTGGGAAATTCTTTACAATTCCTTCAGGGTCTCTGATGAAAGCTGGAATGACCCTATCTACAACGACAGCTGGATGTGGCATAAGGAGGGACACTTGGGACTGAGACGATTGGTGAGATTGGGTGAGCAAATGCAGACCCTTTAAAGCAATAATGCATGGCACCCATTCCATGGGTCCGAACTCTCCAGGTTGAAGGGAATATTACTACAGCTATAACATGTGCGGGAAACCTAGAGAACGGACACACTGTGAATACGAAAGGTTTCTAAAACTCAACGAATAGTCCCTCTCCTAGTGCTCCGGTTTGACTTTCCGTCTGCTTTACTATCAACCTCCCAACTTGGAGAGACAGCCCCTTTAACCTCTTGGTTCGCACAGGTTGCCAATTTGGCAGAGGATGAAAGGGAAGAGGGAGAACCAATGAGAGAGTAGCTGTTAGGCATTTGGACGGGCACATATCACTCTAATTTCCCAGCAGGAAGAAGAATTAACCAAATTCTCAGCCACCCACCGGGAACCAGTATAGGTCCTGAACCAAAATTTTGGACTTGCGGTCAGCTCACCAAAAACGAGTTGAAAAATGGAGCTCAGGGGCACAGCAATTCACAAACTGGCCGAGTAATAAAGGACAACTATCGTCCAAAAATCTGTTGAGGGAAGGCAACGAGGCGGACTTGAAAGTGAGGCAGAATAGCAGGAAACAGATCTCAAGAGGTACGCTGGAATTGCCTTTAAAGCACAGGAAGAGGGGCACAACTTCGACAATGACGCACTTGGCCAAAAAGGGCGTATGCGTTTTCTCCTGAATATATTCAGGAGAAAACGCATACGCCCTTTTTGGCCAAGCAAGCAAGCGGGCAATGCAAATCTGCACTACAAAGAAGTATCCCTTCCCACCGGTCAAAAGGGACATCCACAAAATGTGGAAGAACAAGAAAGGCAAGACAGGCCCTGGAGAACAGGGAGCCTTGTTATGCTGATGGGCGGGATGTAAATTGACAACTGCCTCTCTGGAGGAGTGCATTCTGTTCCCTAAAACAAGTAAAGAACAGAGCTACAGAGCCAAGGGCACTACCAGTCTAGGGAATATACCTTGGGAAAACTGAAAATCAATAAGACAGAGCCACCCCAAAATTTAGGGCTGCACTGCATACAAGGACCTCAACTTGGATACACCTTAAGTATCCCAGAAAATATAAACATGGTTCAAAAAATTGTGGTACTTACGTACGATGGAATATCCCTCAGCCATGAAATCAATGTCATAAGACCAGTAGCAGCAAAATGGGTGGATTCAGGTACGATGATTCTAAGTGAAATAAGTCACACAGAAAAAGAAACTTATCATAAGATATCACTTATGAAGATCCTGTAAACATGGCTACACTTGAACTGAGTTAGGAAAGAGAACAGTGTCTCACATTTAGAAAACACTCTTATACCTGCTTAAGGGGGAAGGAGAGGTGGGGTGATGCATAAAACCAGAGTTTGATATAAGCACAGGTACCGTTCCAAAAACCAACTATGGAATAGACAAGACCTACACCGTCCTCAGTGAAAGGGACTCAAAACCCCATATTTCCCGCAGAGGAAAATATCTGACTAGTAAGAATCTTAAAACCTATGTATTGATATGTCTCCGTAAGGGAATCAAGTGTGTCTAGACTGGCATAAACATGGCAGCGAGAATCAGCTCAAACCCACTATAAAAAGGAATTTCAAAAACAAAACAAAAAAACTGGGAAATTCTTTACAATTCCTTCAGGGTCTCTGATGAAAGCTGGAATGACCCTATCTACAACGACAGCTGGATGTGGCATAAGGAGGGACACTTGGGACTGAGACGATTGGTGAGATTGGGTGAGCAAATGCAGACCCTTTAAAGCAATAATGCATGGCACCCATTCCATGGGTCCGAACTCTCCAGGTTGAAGGGAATATTACTACAGCTAAACATGTGCGGGAAACCTAGAGAACGGACACACTGTGAATACGAAAGGTTTCTGAAACTCAACGAATAGTCCCTCTCCTGGTGCTCCGGTTTGACTTTCCGTCTGCTTTACTATCAACCTCCCAACTTGGAGAGACAGCCCCTTTAACCTCTTGGTTCGCACAGGTTGCCAATTTGGCAGAGGATGAAAGGGAAGAGGGAGAACCAATGAGAGAGTAGCTGTTAGGCATTTGGACGGGCACATATCACTGCAATTTCCCGGCAGGAAGAAGAATTAACCAAATTCTCAGCCACCCACCGGGAACCAGTATAGGTCCTGAACCAAAATTTTGGACTTGTGGTCAGCTCACCAAAAACGAGTTGAAAAATGGAGCTCAGGGGCACAGCAATTCACAAACTGGCCGAGTAATAAAGGACAACTATCGTCCAAAAATCTGTTGAGGGAAGGCAACGAGGCGGACTTGAAAGTGAGGCAGAATAGCAGGAAACAGATTTCAAGAGGTACGTTGGAATCGCCTTTAAAGCACAGGAAGAGGGGCACAACTTCCACAATGACGCACTTGGCCAAAAAGGGCGTATGCGTTTTCTCCTGAATATATTCAGGAGAAAACGCATACGCCCTTTTTGGCCAAGCAAGCAAGCGGGCAATGCAAATCTGCACTACAAAGAAGTATCACTTCCCACCGGTCAAAAGGGACATCCACAAAATGTGTAAGAACAAGAAAGGCAAGACAGGCCCTGGAGAACAGGGAGCCTTGTTATGCTGATGGGCGGGATGTAAATTGCCAACTGCCTCTCTGGAGGAGTGCATTCTGTTCCCTAAAACAAGTAAATAACAGAGCTACAGAGCCAAGGGCACTACCAGCCTAGGGAATATACCTTGGGAAAACTGAAAATCAATAAGACAGAGCCACCCCAAAATTTAGGGCTGCACTGCATACAAGGACCTCAACTTGGATACACCTTAAGTATCCCAGAAAATATAAACATGGTTCAAAAAATTGTGGTACTTACGTACGATGGAATATCCCTCAGCCATGAAATCAATGTCATAAGACCAGTAGCAGCAAAATGGGTGGATTCAGGTACGATGATTCTAAGTGAAATAAGTCACACAGAAAAAGAAACTTATCATAAGATATCACTTATGAAGATCCTGTAAACATGGCTACACTTGAACTGAGTTAGGAAAGAGAACAGTGTCTCACATTTAGAAAACACTCTTATACCTGCTTAAGGGGGAAGGAGAGGTGGGGTGATGCATAAAACCAGAGTTTGATATAAGCACAGGTACCGTTCCAAAAACCAACTATGGAATAGACAAGACCTACACCGTCCTCAGTGAAAGGGACTCAAAACCCCATATTTCCCGCAGAGGAAAATATCTGACTAGTAAGAATCTTAAAACCTATGTATTGATATGTCTCCGTAAGGGAATCAAGTGTGTCTAGACTGGCATAAACATGGCAGCGAGAATCAGCTCAAACCCACTATAAAAAGGAATTTCAAAAACAAAACAAAAAAACTGGGAAATTCTTTACAATTCCTTCAGGGTCTCTGATGAAAGCTGGAATGACCCTATCTACAACGACAGCTGGATGTGGCATAAGGAGGGACACTTGGGACTGAGACGATTGGTGAGATTGGGTGAGCAAATGCAGACCCTTTAAAGCAATAATGCATGGCACCCATTCCATGGGTCCGAACTCTCCAGGTTGAAGGGAATATTACTACAGCTATAACATGTGCGGGAAACCTAGAGAACGGACACACTGTGAATACGAAAGGTTTCTATAACTCAAAGAATAGACCCTCTCCTGGTGCTCCGGTTTGACTTTCCGTCTGCTTTACTATCAACCTCCCAACTTGGAGAGACAGCCCCTTTAACCTCTTGGTTCGCACAGGTTGCCAATTTGGCAGAGGATGAAAGGGAAGAGGGAGAACCAATGAGAGAGTAGCTGTTAGGCATTTGGACGGGCACATATCACTGTAATTTCCCGGCAGGAAGAAGAATTAACCAAATTCTCAGCCACCCACCGGGAACCAGTATAGGTCCTGACCCAAAATTTTGGACTTGCGGTCAGCTCACCAAAAACGAGTTGAAAAATGGAGCTCAGGGGCACAGCAATTCACAAACGGGCCGAGTAATAAAGGACAACTATCGTCCAAAAATCTGTTGAGGGAAGGCAACGAGGCGGACTTGAAAGCGAGGCAGAATAGCAGGAAACAGATTTCAAGAGGTACGTTGGAATCGCCTTTAAAGCACAGGAAGAGGGGCACATCTTCGACAATGACGCACTTGGCCAAAAAGGGCGTATGCGTTTTCTCCTGAATATATTCAGGAGAAAACGCATACGCCCTTTTTGGCTAAGCAAGCAAGCGGTCAATGCAAATCTGCACTACAAAGAAGTATCACTTCCCACCGGTCAAAAGGGACATCCACAAAATGTGTAAGAACAAGAAATGCAAGACAGGCCCTGGAGAACAGGGAGCCTTGTTATGCTGATGGGCGGGATGTAAATTGCCAACTGCTTCTCTGGAGGAGTGCATTCTGTTCCCTAAAACAAGTAAAGAACAGAGCTACAGAGCCAAGGGCACTACCAGTCTAGGGAATATACCTTGGGAAAATTGAAAATCAATAAGACAGAGCCACCCCAAAATTTAGGGCTGCACTGCATACAAGGACCTCAACTTGGATACACCTTAAGTATCCCAGAAAATATAAACATGGTTCAAAAAATTGTGGTACTTACGTACGATGGAATATCCCTCAGCCATGAAATCAATGTCATAAGACCAGTAGCAGCAAAATGGTTGGATTCAGGTACGATGATTCTAAGTGAAATAAATCACACAGAAAAAGAAACTTATCATAAGATATCACTTATGAAGATCCTGTAAACATGGCTACACTTGAACTGAGTTAGGAAAGAGAACAGTGTCTCACATTTAGAAAACACTCTTATACCTGCTTAAGGTTGAAGGAGAGATGGGGTGATGCATAAAACCAGAGTTTGATATAAGCACAGGTACCGTTCCAAAAACCAACTATGGAATAGACAAGACCTACACCGTCCTCAGTGAAAGGGACTCAAAACCACATATTTCCCGCAGAGGAAAATATCTGACTAGTAAGAAACTTAAAACCTATGTATTGATATGTCTCCGTAAGGGAATCAAGTGTGTCTAGACTGGCATAAACATGGCAGCGAGAATCAGCTCAAACCCACTATAAAAAGGAATTTCAAAAACAAAACAAAAAAACTGGGAAATTCTTTACAATTCCTTCAGGGTCTCTGATGAAAGCTGGAATGACCCTATCTACAACGACAGCTGGATGTGGCATAAGGAGGGACACTTGGGACTGAGACGATTGGTGAGATTGGGTGAGCAAATGCAGACGCTTTAAAGCAATAATGCATGGCACCCATTCCATGGGTCCGAACTCTCCAGGTTGAAGGGAATATTACTACAGCTATAACATGTGCGGGAAACCTAGAGAACGGACACACTGTGAATACGAAAGGTTTCTAAAACTCAAAGAATAAACCCTCTCCTGGTGCTCCGGTTTGACTTTCCGGCTGCTTTACTATCAACCTCCCAACTTGGAGAGACAGCCCCTTTAACCTCTTGGTTCGCACAGGTTGCCAATTTGGCAGAGGATGAAAGGGAAGAGGGAGAACCAATGAGAGAGTAGCTGTTAGGCATTTGGACGGGCACATATCACTGTAATTTCCCGGCAGGAAGAAGAATTAACCAAATTCTCAGCCACCCACCGGGAACCAGTATAGGTCCTGACCCAAAATTTTGGACTTGCGGTCAGCTCACCAAAAACGAGTTGAAAAATGGAGCTCAGGGGCACAGCAATTCACAAACGGGCCGAGTAATAAAGGACAACTATCGTCCAAAAATCTGTTGAGGGAAGGCAACGAGGCGGACTTGAAAGCGAGGCAGAATAGCAGGAAACAGATTTCAAGAGGTACGTTGGAATCGCCTTTAAAGCACAGGAAGAGGGGCACATCTTCGACAATGACGCACTTGGCCAAAAAGGGCGTATGCGTTTTCTCCTGAATATATTCAGGAGAAAACGCATACGCCCTTTTTGGCTAAGCAAGCAAGCGGTCAATGCAAATCTGCACTACAAAGAAGTATCACTTCCCACCGGTCAAAAGGGACATCCACAAAATGTGTAAGAACAAGAAATGCAAGACAGGCCCTGGAGAACAGGGAGCCTTGTTATGCTGATGGGCGGGATGTAAATTGCCAACTGCTTCTCTGGAGGAGTGCATTCTGTTCCCTAAAACAAGTAAAGAACAGAGCTACAGAGCCAAGGGCACTACCAGTCTAGGGAATATACCTTGGGAAAATTGAAAATCAATAAGACAGAGCCACCCCAAAATTTAGGGCTGCACTGCATACAAGGACCTCAACTTGGATACACCTTAAGTATCCCAGAAAATATAAACATGGTTCAAAAAATTGTGGTACTTACGTACGATGGAATATCCCTCAGCCATGAAATCAATGTCATAAGACCAGTAGCAGCAAAATGGTTGGATTCAGGTACGATGATTCTAAGTGAAATAAATCACACAGAAAAAGAAACTTATCATAAGATATCACTTATGAAGATCCTGTAAACATGGCTACACTTGAACTGAGTTAGGAAAGAGAACAGTGTCTCACATTTAGAAAACACTCTTATACCTGCTTAAGGTTGAAGGAGAGATGGGGTGATGCATAAAACCAGAGTTTGATATAAGCACAGGTACCGTTCCAAAAACCAACTATGGAATAGACAAGACCTACACCGTCCTCAGTGAAAGGGACTCAAAACCACATATTTCCCGCAGAGGAAAATATCTGACTAGTAAGAAACTTAAAACCTATGTATTGATATGTCTCCGTAAGGGAATCAAGTGTGTCTAGACTGGCATAAACATGGCAGCGAGAATCAGCTCAAACCCACTATAAAAAGGAATTTCAAAAACAAAACAAAAAAACTGGGAAATTCTTTACAATTCCTTCAGGGTCTCTGATGAAAGCTGGAATGACCCTATCTACAACGACAGCTGGATGTGGCATAAGGAGGGACACTTGGGACTGAGACGATTGGTGAGATTGGGTGAGCAAATGCAGACGCTTTAAAGCAATAATGCATGGCACCCATTCCATGGGTCCGAACTCTCCAGGTTGAAGGGAATATTACTACAGCTATAACATGTGCGGGAAACCTAGAGAACGGACACACTGTGAATACGAAAGGTTTCTAAAACTCAAAGAATAAACCCTCTCCTGGTGCTCCGGTTTGACTTTCCGGCTGCTTTACTATCAACCTCCCAACTTGGAGAGACAGCCCCTTTAACCTCTTGGTTCGCACAGGTTGCCAATTTGGCAGAGGATGAAAGGGAAGAGGGAGAACCAATGAGAGAGTAGCTGTTAGGCATTTGGACGGGCACATATCACTGTAATTTCCCGGCAGGAAGAAGAATTAACCAAATTCTCAGCCACCCACCGGGAACCAGTATAGGTCCTGAACCAAAATTTTGGACTTGCGGTCAGCTCTCCAAAAACGAGTTGAAAAATGGATCTCAGGGACACAGCAATTCACAAACTGGCCGAGTAATAAAGGACAACTATCATCCAAAAATCTGTTGAGGGAAGGCAACGAGGCGGACTTGAAAGTGAGGCAGAATAGCAGGAAACAGATTTCAAGAGGTACGTTGGAATCGCCTTTAAAGCACAGGAAGAGGGGCACAACTTCGACAATGACGCACTTGGCCAAAAAGGGCGTATGCGTTTTCTCCTGAATATATTCAGGAGAAAACGCATACGCCCTTTTTGGCCAAGCAAGCAAGCGGGCAATGCAAATCTGCACTACAAAGAAGTATCACTTCCCACCGGTCAAAAGGGACATCCACAAAATGTGTAAGAACAAGAAAGGCAAGACAGGCCCTGGAGAACAGGGAGCCTTGTTATGCTGATGGGCGGGATGTAAATTGCCAACTGCCTCTCTGGAGGAGTGCATTCTGTTCCCTAAAACAAGTAAAGAACAGAGCTACAGAGCCAAGGGCACTACCAGTCTAGGGAATATACCTTGGGAAAACTGAAAATCAATAAGACAGAGCCACCCCAAAACTTAGGGCTGCACTGCATACAAGGACCTCAACTTGGATACACCTTAAGTATCCCAGAAAATATAAACATGGTTCAAAAAATTGTGGTACTTACGTACTATGGAATATCCCTCAGCCAGGAAATCAATGTCATAAGACCAGTAGCAGCAAAATGGGTGGATTCAGGTACGATGATTCTAAGTGAAATAAGTCACACAGAAAAAGAAACTTATCATAAGATATCACTTATGAAGATCCTGTAAACATGGCTACACTTGAACTGAGTTAGGAAAGAGAACAGTGTCTCACATTTAGAAAACACTCTTATACCTGCTTAAGGGGGAAGGAGAGGTGGGGTGATGCATAAAACCAGAGTTTGATATAAGCACAGGTACCGTTCCAAAAACCAACTATGGAATAGACAAGACCTACACCGTCCTCAGTGAAAGGGACTCAAAACCCCATATTTCCCGCAGAGGAAAGTATCTGACTAGTAAGAATCTTAAAACCTATGTATTGATATGTCTCCGTAAGGGAATCAAGTGTGTCTAGACTGGCATAAACATGGCAGCGAGAATCAGCTCAAACCCACTATAAAAAGGAATTTCAAAAACAAAACAAAAAAACTGGGAAATTCTTTACAATTCCTTCAGGGTCTCTGATGAAAGCTGGAATGACCCTATCTACAACGACAGCTGGATGTGGCATAAGGAGGGACACTTGGGACTGAGACAATTGGTGAGATTGGGTGAGCAAATGCAGATCCTTTAAAGCAATAATGCATGGCACCCATTCCATGGGTCCGAACTCTCCAGGTTGAAGGGAATATTACTACAGCTATAACATGTGCGGGAAACCTAGAGAACGGACACACTGTGAATACGAAAGGTTTCTAAAACTCAACGAATAGTCCCACTCCTGGTGCTCCAGTTTGACTTTCCGTCTGCTTTACTATCAACCTCCCAACTTGGAGAGACAGCCCCTTTAACCTCTTGGTTCGCACAGGTTGCCAATTTGGCAGAGGATGAAAGGGAAGAGGGAGAACCAATGAGAGAGTAGCTGTTAGGCATTTGGATGGGCACATATCACTGTAATTTCCCGGCAGGAAGAAGAATTAACCAAATTCTCAGCCACCCACTGGGAACCAGTATAGGCCCTGAACCAAAATTTTGGACTTGCGGTCAGCTCTCCAAAAACGAGTTGAAAAATGGAACTCAGCGACACAGCAATTCACAAACTGGCTGAGTAATAAAGGACACCTATCGTCCAAAAATCTGTTGACGGAAGGTAACGAGGCGGACTTGAAAGCGAGGCAGAATAGCAGGAAACAGATTTCAAGAGGTACGTTGGAATCGCCTTTAAAGCACAGGAAGAGGGGCACAACTTCGACAATGATGCACTTGGCCAAAAAGGGCGTATGCGTTTTCTCCTGAATATATTCAGGAGAAAACGCATACGCCCTTTTTGGCCAAGCAAGCAAGCGGGCAATGCAAATCTGCACTACAAAGAAGTATCACTTCCCACCGGTCAAAAGGGACATCCACAAAATGTGTAAGAACAAGAAAGTCAAGACAGGCCCTGGAGAACAGGGAGCCTTGTTATGCTGATGGGCGGGATGTAAATTGCCAACTGCCTCTCTGGAGGAGTGCATTCTGTTCCCTAAAACAAGTAAAGAACAGAGCTACAGAGCCAAGGGCACTACCAGTCTAGGGAATATACCTTTGGAAAACTGAAAATCAATAAGACAGAGCCACCCCAAAATTTAGGGCTGCACTGCATACAAGGACCTCAACTTGGATACACCTTAAGTATCCCAGAAAATATAAACATGGTTCAAAAAATTGTGGTACTTACGTACGATGGAATATCCCTCAGCCATGAAATCAATGTCATAAGAGCAGTAGCAGCAAAATGGGTGGATTCAGGTACGATGATTCTAAGTGAAATAAGTCACACAGAAAAAGAAACTTATCATAAGATATCACTTATGAAGATCCTGTAAACATGGCTACACTTGAACTGAGTTAGGAAAGAGAACAGTGTCTCACATTTAGAAAACACTCTTATACCTGCTTAAGGGGGAAGGAGAGGTGGGGTGATGCATAAAACCAGAGTTTGATATAAGCACAGGTACCGTTCCAAAAACCAACTATGGAATAGACAAGACCTACACCGTCCTCAGTGAAAGGGACTCAAAACCCCATATTTCCCGCAGAGGAAAGTATCTGACTAGTAAGAATCTTAAAACCTATGTATTGATATGTCTCCGTAAGGGAATCAAGTGTGTCTAGACTGGCATAAACATGGCAGCGAGAATCAGCTCAAACCCACTATAAAAAGGAATTTCAAAAACAAAACAAAAAAACTGGGAAATTCTTTACAATTCCTTCAGGGTCTCTGATGAAAGCTGGAATGACCCTATCTACAACGACAGCTGGATGTGGCATAAGGAGGGACACTTGGGACTGAGACGATTGGTGAGATTGGGTGAGCAAATGCAGACCCTTTAAAGCAATAATGCATGGCACCCATTCCATGGGTCCGAACTCTCCAGGTTGAAGGGAATATTACTACAGCTATAACATGTGCGGGAAACCTAGAGAACGGACACACTGTGAATACGAAAGGTTTCTAAAACTCAACGCATAGTCCCTCTCCTGGTGCTCAGGTTTGACTTTCCGTCTGCTTTACTATCAACCTCCCAACTTGGAGAGACAGCCCCTTTAACCTCTTGGTTCGCACAGGTTGCCAATTTGGCAGAGGATGAAAGGGAAGAGGGAGAACCAATGAGAGAGTAGCTGTTAGGCATTTGGACGGGCACATATCACTCTAATTTCCCAGCAGGAAGAAGAATTAACCAAATTCTCAGCCACCCACCGGGAACCAGTATAGGTCCTGAACCAAAATTTTGGACTTGCGGTCAGCTCACCAAAAACGAGTTGAAAAATGGAGCTCAGGGGCACAGCAATTCACAAACTGGCCGAGTAATAAAGGACAACTATCGTCCAAAAATCTGTTGAGGGAAGGCAACGAGGCGGACTTGAAAGCGAGGCAGAATAACAGGAAACAGATTTAAGAGGTACGTTGGAATCGCCTTTAAAGCACAGGAAGAGGGGCACAAATTCGACAATGATGCACTTAGCCAAAAAGGGCGTATGCGTTTTCTCCTGAATATATTCAGGAGAAAACGCATACGCCCTTTTTGGCCAAGCAAGCAAGCGGGCAATGCAAATCTGCACTACAAAGAAGTATCACTTCCCACCGGTCAAAAGGGACATCCACAAAATGTGTAAGAACAAGAAAGGCAAGACAGGCCCTGGAGAACAGGGAGCCTTTTTATGCTGATGGGCGGGATGTAAATTGCCAACTGCCTCTCTGGAGGAGTGCATTCTGTTCCCTAAAACAAGTAAAGAACAGAGCTACAGAGCCAAGGGCACTACCAGTCTAGGGAATATACCTTGGGAAAACTGAAAATCAATAAGACAGAGCCACCCCAAAATTTAGGGCTGCACTGCATACAAGGACCTCAACTTGGATACACCTTAAGTATCCCAGAAAATATAAACATGGTTCAAAAAATTGTGGTACTTACGTACGATGGAATATCCCTCAGCCATGAAATCAATGTCATAAGAGCAGTAGCAGCAAAATGGGTGGATTCAGGTACGATGATTCTAAGTGAAATAAGTCACACAGAAAAAGAAACTTATCATAAGATATCACTTATGAAGATCCTGTAAACATGGCTACACTTGAACTGAGTTAGGAAAGAGAACAGTGTCTCACATTTAGAAAACACTCTTATACCTGCTTAAGGGGGAAGGAGAGGTGGGGTGATGCATAAAACCACAGTTTGATATAAGCACAGGTACCGTTCCAAAAACCAACTATGGAATAGACAAGACCTACACCGTCCTCAGTGAAAGGGACTCAAAACCCCATATTTCCCGCAGAGGAAAATATCTGACTAGTAAGAATCTTAAAACCTATGTATTGATATGTCTCCGTAAGGGAATCAAGTGTGTCTAGACTGGCATAAACATGGCAGCGAGAATCAGCTCAAACCCACTATAAAAAGGAATTTCAAAAACAAAACAAAAAAACTGGGAAATTCTTTACAATTCCTTCAGGGTCTCTGATGAAAGCTGGAATGACCCTATCTACAACGACAGCTGGATGTGGCATAAGGAGGGACACTTGGGACTGAGATGATTGGTGAGATTGGGTGAGCAAATGCAGACCCTTTAAAGCAATAATGCATGGCACCCATTCCATGGGTCCGAACTCTCCAGGTTGAAGGGAATATTACTACAGCTATAACATGTGCGGGAAACCTAGAGAACGGACACACTGTGAATACGAAAGGTTTCTAAAACTCAACGAATAGTCCCTCTCCTGGTGCTCCGGTTTGACTTTCCGTCTGCTTTACTATCAACCTCCCAACTTGGAGAGACAGCCCCTTTAACCTCTTGGTTCGCACAGGTTGCCAATTTGGCAGAGGATGAAAGGGAAGAGGGAGAACCAATGAGAGAGTAGCTGTTAGGCATTTGGACGGGCACATATCACTGTAATTTCCCGGCAGGAAGAAGAATTAACCAAATTCTCAGCAACCCACCGGGAACCAGTATAGGTCCTGAACCAAAATTTTGGACTTGTGGTCAGCTCACCAAAAACGAGTTGAAAAATGGAGCTCAGGGGCACAGCAATTCACAAACTGGCCGAGTAATAAAGGACAACTATCGTCCAAAAATCTGTTGAGGGAAGGCAACGAGGCGGACTTGAAAGTGAGGCAGAATAGCAGGAAACAGATTTCAAGAGGTACGTTGGAATCGCCTTTAAAGCACAGGAAGAGGGGCACAACTTCCACAATGACGCACTTGGCCAAAAAGGGCGTATGCGTTTTCTCCTGAATATATTCAGGAGAAAACGCATACGCCCTTTTTGGCCAAGCAAGCAAGCGGGCAATGCAAATCTGCACTACAAAGAAGTATCACTTCCCACCGGTCAAAAGAGACATCCACAAAATGTGTAAGAACAAGAAAGGCAAGACAGGCCCTGGAGAACAGGGAGCCTTGTTATGCTGATGGGCGGGATGTAAATTGCCAACTGCCTCTCTGGAGGAGTGCATTCTGTTCCCTAAAAGAAGTAAAGAACAGAGCTATAGAGCCAAGGGCACTACCAGTCTAGGGAATATACGTTGGGAAAACTGAAAATCAATAAGACAGAGCCACCCCAAAATTTAGGGCTGCACTGCATACAAGGACCTCAACTTGGATACACCTTAAGTATCCCAGAAAATATAAACATGGTTCAAAAAATTGTGGTACTTACGTACGATGGAATATCCCTCAGCCATGAAATCAATGTCATAAGACCAGTAGCAGCAAAATGGGTGGATTCAGGTACGATGATTCTAAGTGAAATAAGTCACACAGAAAAAGAAACTTATCATAAGATATCACTTATGAAGATCCTGTAAACATGGCTACACTTGAACTGAGTTAGGAAAGAGAACAGTGTCTCACATTTAGAAAACACTCTTATACCTGCTTAAGGGGGAAGGAGAGGTGGGGTGATGCATAAAACCAGAGTTTGATATAAGCACAGGTACAGTTCCAAAAACCAACTATGGAATAGACAAGACCTACACCGTCCTCAGTGAAAGGGACTCAAAACCCCATATTTCCGGCAGAGGAAAATATCTGACTAGTAAGAATCTTAAAACCTATGTATTGATATGTCTCCGTAAGGGAATCAAGTGTGTCTAGACTGGCATAAACATGGCAGCGAGAATCAGCTCAAACCCACTATAAAAAGGAATTTCAAAAACAAAACAAAAAAACTGGGAAATTCTTTACAATTCCTTCAGGGTCTCTGATGAAAGCTGGAATGACCCTATCTACAACGACAGCTGGATGTGGCATAAGGAGGGACACTTGGGACTGAGACGATTGGTGAGATTGGGTGAGCAAATGCAGACCCTTTAAAGCAATAATGCATGGCACCCATTCCATGGGTCCGAACTCTCCAGGTTGAAGGGAATATTACTACAGCTATAACATGTGCGGGAAACCTAGAGAACGGACACACTGTGAATATGAAAGGTTTCTAAAACTCAAAGAATAGACCCTCTCCTGGTGCTCCGGTTTGACTTTCCGTCTGCTTTACTATCAACCTCCCAACTTGGAGAGACAGCCCCTTTAACCTCTTGGTTCGCACAGGTTGCCAATTTGGCAGAGGATGAAAGGGAAGAGGGAGAACCAATGAGAGAGTAGCTGTTAGGCATTTGGACGGGCACATATCACTGTAATTTCCCGGCAGGAAGAAGAATTAACCAAATTCTCAGCCACCCACCGGGAACCAGTATAGGTCCTGACCCAAAATTTTGGACTTGCGGTCAGCTCACCAAAAACGAGTTGAAAAATGGAGCTCAGGGGCACAGCAATTCACAAACTGGCCGAGTAATAAAGGACAACTATCGTCCAAAAATCTGTTGAGGGAAGGCAACGAGGCGGACTTGAAAGCGAGGCAGAATAGCAGGAAACAGATTTCAAGAGGTACGTTGGAATCGCCTTTAAAGCACAGGAAGAGGGGCACATCTTCGACAATGACGCACTTGGCCAAAAAGGGCGTATGGGTTTTCTCCTGAATATATTCAGGAGAAAACGCATACGCCCTTTTTGGCTAAGCAAGCAAGCGGGCAATGCAAATCTGCACTACAAAGAAGTATCACTTCCCACCGGTCAAAAGGGACATCCACAAAATGTGTAAGAACAAGAAATGCAAGACAGGCCCTGGAGAACAGGGAGCCTTGTTATGCTGATGGGCGGGATGTAAATTGCCAACTGCTTCTCTGGAGGAGTGCATTCTGTTCCCTAAAACAAGTAAAGAACAGAGCTACAGAGCCAAGGGCACTACCAGTCTGGGAATATACCTTGGGAAAATTGAAAATCAATAAGACAGAGCCACCCCAAAATTTAGGGCTGCACTGCATACAAGGACCTCAACTTGGATACACCTTAAGTATCCCAGAAAATATAAACATGGTTCAAAAAATTGTGGTACTTACGTACGATGGAATATCCCTCAGCCATGAAATCAATGTCATAAGACCAGTAGCAGCAAAATGGTTGGATTCAGGTACGATGATTCTAAGTGAAATAAATCACACAGAAAAAGAAACTTATCATAAGATATCACTTATGAAGATCCTGTAAACATGGCTACACTTGAACTGAGTTAGGAAAGAGAACAGTGTCTCACATTTAGAAAACACTCTTATACCTGCTTAAGGTTGAAGGAGAGATGGGGTGATGCATAAAACCAGAGTTTGATATAAGCACAGGTACCGTTCCAAAAACCAACTATGGAATAGACAAGACCTACACCGTCCTCAGTGAAAGGGACTCAAAACCCCATATTTCCCGCAGAGGAAAATATCTGACTAGTAAGAAACTTAAAACCTATGTATTGATATGTCTCCGTAAGGGAATCAAGTGTGTCTAGACTGGCATAAACATGGCAGCGAGAATCAGCTCAAACCCACTATAAAAAGGAATTTCAAAAACAAAACAAAAAAACTGGGAAATTCTTTACAATTCCTTCAGGGTCTCTGATGAAAGCTGGAATGACCCTATCTACAACGACAGCTGGATGTGGCATAAGGAGGGACACTTGGGACTGAGACGATTGGTGAGATTGGGTGAGCAAATGCAGACGCTTTAAAGCAATAATGCATGGCACCCATTCCATGGGTCCGAACTCTCCAGGTTGAAGGGAATATTACTACAGCTATAACATGTGCGGGAAACCTAGAGAACGGACACACTGTGAATACGAAAGGTTTCTAAAACTCAAAGAATAAACCCTCTCCTGGTGCTCCGGTTTGACTTTCCGGCTGCTTTACTATCAACCTCCCAACTTGGAGAGACAGCCCCTTTAACCTCTTGGTTCGCACAGGTTGCCAATTTGGCAGAGGATGAAAGGGAAGAGGGAGAACCAATGAGAGAGTAGCTGTTAGGCATTTGGACGGGCACATATCACTGTAATTTCCCGGCAGGAAGAAGAATTAACCAAATTCTCATCCACCCACCGGGAACCAGTAGAGGTCCTGAACCAAAATTTTGGACTTGCGGTCAGCTCTCCAAAAACGAGTTGAAAAATGGAGCTCAGGGACCCAGCAATTCACAAACTGGCCGAGTAATAAAGGACAACTATCGTCCAAAAATCTGTTGAGGGAAGGCAACGAGGCGGACTTGAAAGTGAGGCAGAATAGCAGGAAACAGATTTCAAGAGGTACGTTGGAATCGCCTTTAAAGCACAGGAAGAGGGGCACAACTTCGACAATGACGCACTTGGCCAAAAAGGGCGTATGCGTTTTCTCCTGAATATATTCAGGAGAAAACGCATACGCCCTTTTTGGCCAAGCAAGCAAGCGGGCAATGCAAATCTGCACTACAAAGAAGTATCACTTCCCACCGGTCAAAAGGGACATCCACAAAATGTGTAAGACCAAGAAAGGCAAGACAGGCCCTGGAGAACAGGGAGCCTTGTTATGCTGATGGGCGGGATGTAAATTGCCAACTGCCTCTCTGGAGGAGTGCATTCTGTTCCCTAAAACAAGTAAAGAACAGAGCTACAGAGCCAAGGGCACTACCAGTCTAGGGAATATACCTTGGGAAAAATGAAAATCAATAAGACAGAGCCACCCCAAAACTTAGGGCTGCACTGCATACAAGGACCTCAACTTGGATACACCTTAAGTATCCCAGAAAATATAAACATGGTTCAAAAAATTGTGGTACTTACGTACTATGGAATATCCCTCAGCCAGGAAATCAATGTCATAAGACCAGTAGCAGCAAAATGGGTGGATTCAGGTACGATGATTCTAAGTGAAATAAGTCACACAGAAAAAGAAACTTATCATAAGATATCACTTATGAAGATCCTGTAAACATGGCTACACTTGAACTGAGTTAGGAAAGAGAACAGTGTCTCACATTTAGAAAACACTCTTATACCTGCTTAAGGGGGAAGGAGAGGTGGGGTGATGCATAAAACCACAGTTTGATATAAGCACAGGTACCGTTCCAAAAACCAACTATGGAATAGACAAACCTACACCGTCCTCAGTGAAAGGGACTCAAAACCCCATATTTCCCACAGAGGAAAATATCTGACTATTAAGAATCTTAAAACCTATGTATTGATATGTCTCCGTAAGGGAATCAAGTGTGTCTAGACTGGCATAAACATGGCAGCGAGAATCAGCTCAAACCCACTATAAAAAGGAATTTCAAAAACAAAACAAAAAAACTGGGAAATTCTTTACAATTCCTTCAGGGTCTCTGATGAAAGCTGGAATGACCCTATCTACAACGACAGCTGGATGTGGCATAAGGAGGGACACATGGGACTGAGACGATTGGTGAGATTGGGTGAGCAAATGCAGACCCTTTAAAGCAATAATGCATGGCACCCATTCCATGGGTCCGAACTCTCCAGGTTGAAGGGAATATTACTACAGCTATAACATGTGCGGGAAACCTAGAGAACGGACACACTGTGAATACGAAAGGTTTCTAAAACTCAACGAATAGTCCCTCTCCTGGTGCTCCGGTTTGACTTTCCGTCTGCTTTACTATCTACCTCCCAACTTGGAGAGACAGCCCCTTTAACCTCTTGGTTCGCACAGGTTGCCAATTTGGCAGAGGATGAAAGGGAAGAGGGAGAACCAATGAGAGAGTAGCTGTTAGGCATTTGGATGGGCACATATCACTGTAATTTCCCGGCAGGAAGAAGAATTAACCAAATTCTCAGCCACCCACCGGGAACCAGTATAGGTCCTGAACCAAAATTTTGGACTTGCGGTCAGCTCACCAAAAACGAGTTGAAAAATGGAGCTCAGGGGCACAGCAATTCACAAACTGGCCGAGTAATAAAGGACAACTATCGTCCAAAAATCTGTTGAGGGAAGGCAACGAGGCGGACTTGAAAGCGAGGCAGAATAGCAGGAAACAGATTTCAAGAGGTACGTTGGAATCGCCTTTAAAGCACAGGAAGAGGGGCATAACTTCGACAATGATGCACTTAGCCAAAAAGGGCGTATGCGTTTTCTCCTGAATATATTCAGGAGAAAACGCATACGCCCTTTTTGGCCAAGCAAGCAAGCGGGCAATGCAAATCTGCACTACAAAGAAGTATCACTTCCCACCTGTCAAAAGGGACATCCACAAAATGTGTAAGAACAAGAAAGGCAAGACAGGCCCTGGAGAACAGGGAGCCTTGTTATGCTGATGGGCGGGATGTAAATTGCCAACTGCCTCTCTGGAGGAGTGCATTCTGTTCCCTAAAACAAGTAAAGAACAGAGCTACAGAGCCAAGGGCACTACCAGTCTAGGGAATATACCTTGGGAAAACTGAAAATCAATAAGACAGAGCCACCCCAAAATTTAGGGCTGCACTGCTTACAAGGACCTCAACTTGGATACACCTTAAGTATCCCAGAAAATATAAACATGGTTCAAAAAATTGTGGTACTTATGTACGATGGAATATCCCTCAGCCATGAAATCAATGCCATAAGACCAGTAGCAGCAAAATGGGTGGATTCAGGTACGATGATTCTAAGTGAAATAAGTCACACAGAAAAAGAAACTTATCATAAGATATCACTTATGAAGATCCTGTAAACATGGCTACACTTGAACTGAGTTAGGAAAGAGAACAGTGTCTCACATTTAGAAAACACTCTTATACCTGCTTAAGGGGGAAGGAGAGGTGGGGTGATGCATAAAACCACAGTTTGACATAAGCACAGGTACCGTTCCAAAAACCAACTATGGAATAGACAAGACCTACAGCGTCCTCAGTGAAAGGGACTCAAAACCCCATATTTCCCACAGAGGAAAATATCTGACTAGTAAGAATCTTAAAACCTATGTATTGATATGTCTCCGTAAGGGAATCAAGTGTGTCTAGACTGGCATAAACATGGCAGCGAGAATCAGCTCAAACCCACTATAAAAAGGAATTTCAAAAACAAAACAAAAAAACTGGGAAATTCTTTACAATTCCTTCAGGGTCTCTGATGAAAGCTGGAATGACCCTATCTACAACGACAGCTGGATGTGGCATAAGGAGGGACACTTGGGACTGAGACGATTGGTGAGATTGGGTGAGCAAATGCAGACCCTTTAAAGCAATAATGCATGGCACCCATTCCATGGGTCCGAACTCTCCAGGTTGAAGGGAATATTACTACAGCTATAACATGTGCGGGAAACCTAGAGAACGGACACACTGTGAATACGAAAGGTTTCTAAAACTCAACGAATAGTCCCTCTCCTGGTGCTCCGGTTTGACTTTCCGTCTGCTTTACTATCAACCTCCCAACTTGGAGAGACAGCCCCTTTAACCTCTTGGTTCGCACAGGTTGCCAATTTGGCAGAGGATGAAAGGGAAGAGGGAGAACCAATGAGAGAGTAGCTGTTAGGCATTTGGACGGGCACATATCACTGTAATTTCCCGGCAGGAAGAAGAATTAACCAAATTCTCAGCCACCCACCGGGAACCAGTATAGGTCCTGAACCAAAATTTTGGACTTGCGGTCAGCTCACCAAAAACGAGTTGAAAAATGGAGCTCAGGGGCACAGCAATTCACAAACTGGCCGAGTAATAAAGGACAACTATCGTCCAAAAATCTGTTGAGGGAAGGCAACGAGGCGGACTTGAAAGCGAGGCAGAATAGCAGGAAACAGATTTCAAGAGGTACGTTGGAATCGCCTTTAAAGCACAGGAAGAGGGGCACAACTTCGACAATGACGCACTTGGCCAAAAAGGGCCTATGCGTTTTCTCCTGAATATATTCAGGAGAAAACGCATACGCCCTTTTTGGCCAAGCAAGCAAGCGGGCAATGCAAATCTGCACTACAAAGAAGTATCACTTCCCACCGGTCAAAAGGGACATCCACAAAATGTGTAAGAACAAGAAAGGCAAGACAGGCCCTGGAGAACAGGGAGCCTTGTTATGCTGATGGGCGGGATGTAAATTGCCAACTGCCTCTCTGGAGGAGTGCATTCTGTTCCCTAAAACAAGTAAAGAACAGAGCTACAGAGCCAAGGGCACTACCAGTCTAGGGAATATACCTTTGGAAAACTGAAAATCAATAAGACAGAGCCACCCAAAAATTTAGGGCTGCACTGCATACAAGGACCTCAACTTGGATACACCTTAAGTATCCCAGAAAATATAAACATGGTTCAAAAAATTGTGGTACTTACGTACGATGGAATATCCCTCAGCCATGAAATCAATGTCATAAGAGCAGTAGCAGCAAAATGGGTGGATTCAGGTACGATGATTCTAAGTGAAATAAGTCACACAGAAAAAGAAACTTAACATAAGATATCACTTATGAAGATCCTGTAAACATGGCTACACTTGAACTGAGTTAGGAAAGAGAACAGTGTCTCACATTTAGAAAACACTCTTATACCTGCTTAAGGGGGAAGGAGAGGTGGGGTGATGCATAAAACCAGAGTTTGATATAAGCACAGGTACCGTTCCAAAAACCAACTATGGAATAGACAAGACCTACACCTTCCTCAGTGAAAGGGACTCAAAACCCCATATTTCCCGCAGAGGAAAGTATCTGACTAGTAAGAATCTTAAAACCTATGTATTGATATGTCTCCGTAAGGGAATCAAGTGTGTCTAGACTGGCATAAACATGGCAGCGAGAATCAGCTCAAACCCACTATAAAAAGGAATTTCAAAAACAAAACAAAAAAACTGGGAAATTCTTTACAATTCCTTCAGGGTCTCTGATGAAAGCTGGAATGACCCTATCTACAACGACAGCTGGATGTGGCATAAGGAGGGACACTTGGGACTGAGACGATTGGTGAGATTGGGTGAGCAAATGCAGACCCTTTAAAGCAATAATGCATGGCACCCATTCCATGGGTCCGAACTCTCCAGGTTGAAGGGAATATTACTACAGCTATAACATGTGCGGGAAACCTAGAGAACGGACACACTGTGAATACGAAAGGTTTCTAAAACTCAAAGAATAGACCCTCTCCTGGTGCTCCGGTTTGACTTTCCGTCTGCTTTACTATCAACCTCCCAACTTGGAGAGACAGCCCCTTTAACCTCTTGGTTCGCACAGGTTGCCAATTTGGCAGAGGATGAAAGGGAAGAGGGAGAACCAATGAGAGAGTAGCTGTTAGGCATTTGGACGGGCACATATCACTGTAATTTCCCGGCAGGAAGAAGAATTAACCAAATTCTCAGCCACCCACCGGGAACCAGTATAGGTCCTGACCCAAAATTTTGGACTTGCGGTCAGCTCACCAAAAACGAGTTGAAAAATGGAGCTCAGGGGCACAGCAATTCACAAACTGGCCGAGTAATAAAGGACAACTATCGTCCAAAAATCTGTTGAGGGAAGGCAACGAGGCGGACTTGAAAGCGAGGCAGAATAGCAGGAAACAGATTTCAAGAGGTACGTTGGAATCGCCTTTAAAGCACAGGAAGAGGGGCACATCTTCGACAATGACGCACTTGGCCAAAAAGGGCGTATGCGTTTTCTCCTGAATATATTCAGGAGAAAACGCATACGCCCTTTTTGGCTAAGCAAGCAAGCGGGCAATGCAAATCTGCACTACAAAGAAGTATCACTTCCCACCGGTCAAAAGGGACATCCACAAAATGTGTAAGAACAAGAAACGCAAGACAGGCCCTGGAGAACAGGGAGCCTTGTTATGCTGATGGGCGGGATGTAAATTGCCAACTGCTTCTCTGGAGGAGTGCATTCTGTTCCCTAAAACAAGTAAAGAACAGAGCTACAGAGCCAAGGGCACTACCAGTCTAGGGAATATACCTTGGGAAAATTGAAAATCAATAAGACAGAGCCACCCCAAAATTTAGGGCTGCACTGCATACAAGGACCTCAACTTGGATACACCTTAAGTATCCCAGAAAATATAAACATGGTTCAAAAAATTGTGGTACTTACGTACGATGGAATATCCCTCAGCCATGAAATCAATGTCATAAGACCAGTAGCAGCAAAATGGTTGGATTCAGGTACGATGATTCTAAGTGAAATAAATCACACAGAAAAAGAAACTTATCATAAGATATCACTTATGAAGAACCTGTAAACATGGCTACACTTGAACTGAGTTAGGAAAGAGAACAGTGTCTGACATTTAGAAAACACTCTTATACCTGCTTAAGGTTGAAGGAGAGATGGGGTGATGCATAAAACCAGAGTTTGATATAAGCACAGGTACCGTTCCAAAAACCAACTATGGAATAGACAAGACCTACACCGTCCTCAGTGAAAGGGACTCAAAACCCCATATTTCCCGCAGAGGAAAATATCTGACTAGTAAGAAACTTAAAACCTATGTATTGATATGTCTCCGTAAGGGAATCAAGTGTGTCTAGACTGGCATAAACATGGCAGCGAGAATCAGCTCAAACCCACTATAAAAAGGAATTTCAAAAACAAAACAAAAAAACTGGGAAATTCTTTACAATTCCTTCAGGGTCTCTGATGAAAGCTGGAATGACCCTATCTACAACGACAGCTGGATGTGGCATAAGGAGGGACACTTGGGACTGAGACGATTGGTGAGATTGGGTGAGCAAATGCAGACGCTTTAAAGCAATAATGCATGGCACCCATTCCATGGGTCCGAACTCTCCAGGTTGAAGGGAATATTACTACAGCTATAACATGTGCGGGAAACCTAGAGAACGGACACACTGTGAATACGAAAGGTTTCTAAAACTCAAAGAATAAACCCTCTCCTGGTGCTCCGGTTTGACTTTCCGGCTGCTTTACTATCAACCTCCCAACTTGGAGAGACAGCCCCTTTAACCTCTTGGTTCGCACAGGTTGCCAATTTGGCAGAGGATGAAAGGGAAGAGGGAGAACCAATGAGAGAGTAGCTGTTAGGCATTTGGACGGGCACATATCACTGTAATTTCCCGGCAGGAAGAAGAATTAACCAAATTCTCAGCCACCCACCGGGAACCAGTATAGGTCCTGAACCAAAATTTTGGACTTGTGGTCAGCTCTCCAAAAACGAGTTGAAAAATGGAGCTCAGGGACACAGCAATTCACAAACTGGCCGAGTAATAAAGGACAACTATCGTCCAAAAATCTGTTGAGGGAAGGCAACGAGGCGGACTTGAAAGTGAGGCAGAATAGCAGGAAACAGATTTCAAGAGGTACGTTGGAATCGCCTTTAAAGCACAGGAAGAGGGGCACAACTTCGACAATGACGCACTTGGCCAAAAAGGGCGTATGCGTTTTCTCCTGAATATATTCAGGAGAAAACGCATACGCCCTTTTTGGCCAAGCAAGCAAGCGGGCAATGCAAATCTGCACTACAAAGAAGTATCACTTCCCACCGGTCAAAAGGGACATCCACAAAATGTGTAAGAACAAGAAAGGCAAGACAGGCCCTGGAGAACAGGGAGCCTTGTTATGCTGATGGGCGGGATGTAAATTGCCAACTGCCTCTCTGGAGGAGTGCATTCTGTTCCCTAAAACAAGTAAAGAACAGAGCTACAGAGCCAAGGGCACTACCAGTCTAGGGAATATACCTTGGGAAAACTGAAAATCAATAAGACAGAGCCACCCCAAAACTTAGGGCTGCACTGCATACAAGGACCTCAACTTGGATACACCTTAAGTATCCCAGAAAATATAAACATGGTTCAAAAAATTGTGGTACTTACGTACTATGGAATATCCCTCAGCCAGGAAATCAATGTCATAAGACCAGTAGCAGCAAAATGGGTGGATTCAGGTACGATGATTCTAAGTGAAATAAGTCACACAGAAAAAGAAACTTATCATAAGATATCACTTATGAAGATCCTGTAAACATGGCTACACTTGAACTGAGTTAGGAAAGAGAACAGTGTCTCACATTTAGAAAACACTCTTATACCTGCTTAAGGGGGAAGGAGAGGTGGGGTGATGCATAAAACCAGAGTTTGATATAAGCACAGGTACCGTTCCAAAAACCAACTATGGAATAGACAAACCTACACCGTCCTCAGTGAAAGGGACTCAAAACCCCATATTTCCCACAGAGGAAAATATCTGACTATTAAGAATCTTAAAACCTATGTATTGATATGTCTCCGTAAGGGAATCAAGTGTGTCTAGACTGGCATAAACATGGCAGCGAGAATCAGCTCAAACCCACTATAAAAAGGAATTTCAAAAACAAAACAAAAAAACTGGGAAATTCTTTACAATTCCTTCAGGGTCTCTGATGAAAGCTGGAATGACCCTATCTACAACGACAGCTGGATGTGGCATAAGGAGGGACACTTGGGACTGAGACGATTGGTGAGATTGGGTGAGCAAATGCAGACCCTTTAAAGCAATAATGCATGGCACCCATTCCATGGGTCCGAACTCTCCAGGTTGAAGGGAATATTACTACAGCTATAACATGTGCGGGAAACCTAGAGAACGGACACACTGTGAATACTAAAGGTTTCTAAAACTCAAAGAATAGACCCTCTCCTGGTGCTCCGGTTTGACTTTCCGTCTGCTTTACTATCAACCTCCCAACTTGGAGAGACAGCCCCTTTAACCTCTTGGTTCGCACAGGTTGCCAATTTGGCAGAGGATGAAAGGGAAGAGGGAGAACCAATGAGAGAGTAGCTGTTAGGCATTTGGACGGTCACATATCACTGTAATTTCCCGGCAGGAAGAAGAATTAACCAAATTCTCAGCCACCCACCGGGAACCAGTATAGGTCCTGAACCAAAATTTTGGACTTGCGGTCAGCTCACCAAAAACGAGTTGAAAAATGGAGCTCAGGGGCACAGCAATTCACAAACTGGCCGAGTAATAAAGGACAACTATCGTCCAAAAATCTGTTGAGGGAAGGCAACGAGGCGGACTTGAAAGTGAGGCAGAATAGCAGGAAACAGATTTCAAGAGGTACGTTGGAATCGCCTTTAAAGCACAGGAAGAGGGGCACAACTTCGACAATGACGCACTTGGCCAAAAAGGGCGTATGCGTTTTCTCCTGAATATATTCAGGAGAAAACGCATACGCCCTTTTTGGCCAAGCAAGCAAGCGGGCAATGCAAATCTGCACTACAAAGAAGTATCACTTCCCACCGGTCAAAAGGGACATCCACAAAATGTGTAAGAACAAGAAAGGCAAGACAGGCCCTGGAGAACAGGGAGCCTTGTTATGCTGATGGGCGGGATGTAAATTGCCAACTGCCTCTCTGGAGGAGTGCATTCTGTTCCCTAAAACAAGTAAAGAACAGAGCTACAGAGCCAAGGGCACTACCAGTCTAGGGAATATACATTGGGAAAACTGAAAATCAGTAAGACAGAGCCACCCCAAAATTTAGGGCTGCACTGCATACAAGGACCTCAACTTGGATACACCTTAAGTATCCCAGAAAATATAAACATGGTTCAAAAAATTGTGGTACTTACGTACGATGGAATATCCCTCAGCCATGAAATCAATGTCATAAGACCAGTAGCAGCAAAATGGGTGGATTCTGGTACGATGATTCTAAGTGAAATAAGTCACACAGAAAAAGAAACTTATCATAAGATATCACTTATGAAGATCCTGTAAACATGGCTACACTTGAACTGAGTTAGGAAAGAGAACAGTGTCTCACATTTAGAAAACACTCTTATACCTGCTTAAGGGGGAAGGAGAGGTGGGGTGATGCATAAAACCAGAGTTTGATATAAGCACAGGTACCGTTCCAAAAACCAACTATGGAATAGACAAGTCCTACACCTTCCTCAGTGAAAGGGACTCAAAACCCCATATTTCCCGCAGAGGAAAATATCTGACTAGTAAGAATCTTAAAACCTATGTATTGATATGTCTCCGTAAGGGAATCAAGTGGGTCTAGACTGGCATAAACATGGCAGCGAGAATCAGCTCAAACCCACTATAAAAAGGAATTTCAAAAACAAAACAAAAAAACTGGGAAATTCTTTACAATTCCTTCAGGGTCTCTGATGATAGCTGGAATGACCCTATCTACAACGACAGCTGGATGTGGCATAAGGAGGGACACTTGGGACTGAGACGATTGGTGAGATTGGGTGAGCAAATGCAGACCCTTTAAAGCAATAATGCATGGCACCCATTCCATGGGTCCGAACTCTCCAGGTTGAAGGGAATATTACTACAGCTATAACATGTGCGGGAAACCTAGAGAACGGACACACTGTGAATACGAAAGGTTTCTAAAACTCAACGCATAGTCCCTCTCCTGGTGCTCCGGTTTGACTTTCCGTCTGCTTTACTATCAACCTCCCAACTTGGAGAGACAGCCCCTTTAACCTCTTGGTTCGCACAGGTTGCCAATTTGGCAGAGGATGAAAGGGAAGAGGGAGAACCAATGAGAGAGTAGCTGTTAGGCATTTGGACGGGCACATATCACTGTAATTTCCCAGCAGGAAGAAGTATTAACCAAATTCTCAGCCACCCACCGGGAACCAGTATAGGTCCTGAACCAAAATTTTGGACTTGTGGTCAGCTCACCAAAAACGAGTTGAAAAATGGAGCTCAGGGGCACAGCAATTCACAAACTGGCCGAGTAATAAAGGACAACTATCGTCCAAAAATCTGTTGAGGGAAGGCAACGAGGCGGACTTGAAAGCGAGGCAGAATAGCAGGAAACAGATTTCAAGAGGTACGTTGGAATCGCCTTTAAAGCACAGGAAGAGGGGCATAACTTCGACAATGATGCACTTAGCCAAAAAGGGCGTATGCGTTTTCTCCTGAATATATTCAGGAGAAAACGCATACGCCCTTTTTGGCCAAGCAAGCAAGCGGGCAATGCAAATCTGCACTACAAAGAAGTATCACTTCCCACCGGTCAAAAGGGACATCCACAAAATGTGTAAGAACAAGAAAGGCAAGACAGGCCCTGGAGAACAGGGAGCCTTGTTATGCTGATGGGCGGGATGTAAATTGCCAACTGCCTCTCTGGAGGAGTGCATTCTGTTCCCTAAAACAAGTAAAGAACAGAGCTACAGAGCCAAGGGCACTACCAGTCTAGGGAATATACCTTGGGAAAACTGAAAATCAGTAAGACAGAGCCACCCCAAAATTTAGGGCTGCACTGCATACAAGGACCTCAACTTGGATACACCTTAAGTATCCCAGAAAATATAAACATGGTTCAAAAAATTGTGGTACTTACGTACGATGGAATATCCCTCAGCCATGAAATCAATGTCATAAGGCCAGTAGCAGCAAAATGGGTGGATTCTGGTACGATGATTCTAAGTGAAATAAGTCACACAGAAAAAGAAACTTATCATAAGATATCACTTATGAAGATCCTGTAAACATGGCTACACTTGAACTGAGTTAGGAAAGAGAACAGTGTCTCACATTTAGAAAACACTCTTATACCTGCTTAAGGGGGAAGGAGAGGTGGGGTGATGCATAAAACCAGAGTTTGATATAAGCACAGGTACCGTTCCAAAAACCAACTATGGAATAGACAAGTCCTACACCTTCCTCAGTGAAAGGGACTCAAAACCCCATATTTCCCGCAGAGGAAAATATCTGACTAGTAAGAATCTTAAAACCTATGTATTGATATGTCTCCGTAAGGGAATCAAGTGGGTCTAGACTGGCATAAACATGGCAGCGAGAATCAGCTCAAACCCACTATAAAAAGGAATTTCAAAAACAAAACAAAAAAACTGGGAAATTCTTTACAATTCCTTCAGGGTCTCTGATGAAAGCTGGAATGACCCTATCTACAATGACAGCTGGATGTGGCATAAGGAGGGACACTTGGGACTGAGACGATTGGTGAGATTGGGTGAGCAAATGCAGACGCTTTAAAGCAATAATGCATGGCACCCATTCCATGGGTCCGAACTCTCCTGGTTGAAGGGAATATTACTACAGCTATAACATGTGCGGGAAACCTAGAGAACGAACACACTGTGAATACGAAAGGTTTCTAAAACTCAAAGAATAAACCCACTCCTGGTGCTCCGGTTTGACTTTCCGGCTGCTTTACTATCAACCTCCCAACTTGGAGAGACAGCCCCTTTAACTTCTTGGTTCGCACAGGTTGCCAATTTGGCAGAGGATGAAAGGGAAGAGGGAGAACCAATGAGAGAGTAGCTGTTAGGCATTTGGACGGGCACATATCACTGTAATTTCCCGGCAGGAAGAAGAATTAACCAACTTCTCAGCCACCCACCGGGAACCAGTATAGGTCCTGAACCAAAATTTTGGACTTGCGGTCAGCTCTCCAAAAGCGAGTTGAAAAATGGAGCTCAGGGACACAGCAATTCACAAACTGGCCGAGTAATAAAGGACAACTATCGTCCAAAAATCTGTTGAGGGAAGGCAACGAGGCGGACTTGAAAGCGAGGCAGAATAGCAGGAAACAGATTTCAAGAGGTACGTTGGAATCGCCTTTAAAGCACAGGAAGAGGGGCACAACTTCGACAATGATGCACTTGGCCAAAAAGGGCGTATGCGTTTTCTCCTGAATATATTCAGGAGAAAACGCATACGCCCTTTTTGGCCAAGCAAGCAAGCGGGCAATGCAAATCTGCACTACAAAGAAGTATCACTTCCCACCGGTCAAAAGGGACATCCACAAAATGTGTAAGAACAAGAAAGGCAAGACAGGCCCTGGAGAACAGGGAGCCTTGTTATGCTGATGGGCGGGATGTAAATTGCCAACTGCCTCTCTGGAGGAGTGCATTCTGTTCCCTAAAACAAGTAAAGAACAGAGCTACAGAGCCAAGGGCACTACCAGTCTAGGGAATATACCTTGGGAAAACTGAAAATCAATAAGACAGAGCCACCCCAAAATTTAGGGCTGCACTGCATACAAGGACCTCAACTTGGATACACCTTAAGTATCCCAGAAAATATAAACATGGTTCAAAAAATTGTGGTACTTACGTACGATGGAATATCCCTCAGCCATGAAATCAATGTCATAAGACTAGTAGCAGCAAAATGGGTGGATTCAGGTACGATGATTCTAAGTGAAATAAGTCACACAGAAAAAGAAACTTATCATAAGATATCACTTATGAAGATCCTGTAAACATGGCTACACTTGAACTGAGTTAGGAAAGAGAACAGTGTCTCACATTTAGAAAACACTCTTATACCTGCTTAAGGGGGAAGGAGAGGTGGGGTGATGCATAAAACCAGAGTTTGATATAAGCACAGGTACCGTTCCAAAAACCAACTATGGAATAGACAAGACCTACACCGTCCTCAGCGAAAGGGACTCAAAACCCCATATTTCCCGCAGAGGAAAATATCTGACTAGTAAGAATCTTAAAACCTATGTATTGATATGTCTCCGTAAGGGAATCAAGTGTGTCTAGACTGGCATAAACATGGCAGCGAGAATCAGCTCAAACCCACTATAAAAAGGAATTTCAAAAACAAAACAAAAAAACTGGGAAATTCTTTACAATTCCTTCAGGGTCTCTGATGAAAGCTGGAATGACCCTATCTACAACGACAGCTGGATGTGGCATAAGGAGGGACACTTGGGACTGAGACGATTGGTGAGATTGGGTGAGCAAATGCAGACCCTTTAAAGCAATAATGCATGGCACCCATTCCATGGGTCCGAACTCTCCAGGTTGAAGGGAATATTACTACAGCTATAACATGTGCGGGAAACCTAGAGAACGGACACACAGTGAATACGAAAGGTTTCTAAAACTCAACGAATAGTCCCTCTCCTGGTGCTCCGGTTTGACTTTCCGTCTGCTTTACTATCAACCTCCCAACTTGGAGAGACAGCCTCTTTAACCTCTTGGTTCGCACAGGTTGCCAATTTGGCAGAGGATGAAAGGGAAGAGGGAGAACCAATGAGAGAGTAGCTGTTAGGCATTTGGACGGGCACATATCACTGTAATTTCCCGGCAGGAAGAAGTATTAACCAAATTCTCAGCCACCCACCGGGAACCAGTATAGGTCCTGAACCAAAATTTTGGACTTGTGGTCAGCTCACCAAAAACGAGTTGAAAAATGGAGCTCAGGGGCACAGCAATTCACAAACTGGCCGAGTAATAAAGGACAACTATCGTCGAAAAATCTGTTGAGGGAAGGCAACGAGGCGGACTTGAAAGCGAGGCAGAATAGCAGGAAACAGATTTCAAGAGGTACGTTGGAATCGCCTTTAAAGCACAGGAAGAGGGGCATAACTTCGACAATGACGCACTTAGCCAAAAAGGGCGTATGCGTTTTCTCCTGAATATATTCAGGAGAAAACGCATACGCCCTTTTTGGCCAAGCAAGCAAGCGGGCAATGCAAATCTGCACTACAAAGAAGTATCACTTCCCACCGGTCAAAAGGGACATCCACAAAATGTGTAATAACAAGAAAGGCAAGACAGGCCCTGGAGAACAGGGAGCCTTGTTATGCTGATGGGCGGGATGTAAATTGCCAACTGCCTCTCTGGAGGAGTGCATTCTGTTCCCTAAAACAAGTAAAGAACAGAGCTACAGAGCCAAGGGCACTACCAGTCTAGGGAATATACCTTGGGAAAACTGAAAATCAATAAGACAGAGCCACCCCAAAATTTAGGGCTGCACTGCTTACAAGGACCTCAACTTGGATACACCTTAAGTATCCCAGAAAATATAAACATGGTTCAAAAAATTGTGGTACTTATGTACGATGGAATATCCCTCAGCCATGAAATCAATGTCATAAGACCAGTAGCAGCAAAATGGGTGGATTCAGGTACGATGATTCTAAGTGAAATAAGTCACACAGAAAAAGAAACTTATCATAAGATATCACTTATGAAGATCCTGTAAACATGGCTACACTTGAACTGAGTTAGGAAAGAGAACAGTGTCTCACATTTAGAAAACACTCTTATACCTGCTTAAGGGGGAAGGAGAGGTGGGGTGATGCATAAAACCACAGTTTGATATAAGCACAGGTACCGTTCCAAAAACCAACTATGGAATAGACAAGACCTACACCGTCCTCAGTGAAAGGGACTCAAAACCCCATATTTCCCACAGAGGAAAATATCTGACTAGTAAGAATCTTAAAACCTATGTATTGATATGTCTCCGTAAGGGAATCAAGTGTGTCTAGACTGGCATAAACATGGCAGCGAGAATCAGCTCAAACCCACTATAAAAAGGAATTTCAAAAACAAAACAAAAAAACTGGGAAATTCTTTACAATTCCTTCAGGGTCTCTGATGAAAGCTGGAATGACCCTATCTACAACGACAGCTGGATGTGGCATAAGGAGGGACACTTGGGACTGAGACGATTGGTGAGATTGGGTGAGCAAATGCAGACCCTTTAAAGCAATAATGCATGGCACCCATTCCATGGGTCCGAACTCTCCAGGTTGAAGGGAATATTACTACAGCTATAACATGTGCGGGAAACCTAGAGAACGGACACACTGTGAATACGAAAGGTTTCTAAAACTCAACGAATAGTCCCTCTCCTGGTGCTCCGGTTTGACTTTCCGTCTGCTTTACTATCAACCTCCCAACTTGGAGAGACAGCCCCCTTAACCTCTTGGTTCGCACAGGTTGCCAATTTGGCAGAGGATGAAAGGGAAGAGGGAGAACCAATGAGAGAGTAGCTGTTAGGCATTTGGACGGGCACATATCACTGTAATTTCCCGGCAGGAAGAAGAATTAACCAAATTCTCAGCCACCCACCGGGAACCAGTATAGGTCCTGAACCAAAATTTTGGACTTGCGGTCAGCTCACCAAAAACGAGTTGAAAAATGGAGCTCAGGGGCACAGCAATTCACAAACTGGCCGAGTAATAAAGGACAACTATCGTCCAAAAATCTGTTGAGGGAAGGCAACGAGGCGGACTTGAAAGCGAGGCAGAATAGCAGGAAACAGATTTCAAGAGGTACGTTGGAATCGCCTTTAAAGCACAGGAAGAGGGGCACAACTTCGACAATGACGCACTTGGCCAAAAAGGGCCTATGCGTTTTCTCCTGAATATATTCAGGAGAAAACGCATACGCCCTTTTTGGCCAAGCAAGCAAGCGGGCAATGCAAATCTGCACTACAAAGAAGTATCACTTCCCACCGGTCAAAAGGGACATCCACAAAATGTGTAAGAACAAGAAAGGCAAGACAGGCCCTCGAGAACTGGGAGCCTTGTTATGCTGATGGGCGGGATGTAAATTGCCAACTGCCTCTCTGGAGGAGTGCATTCTGTTCCCTAAAACAAGTAAAGAACAGAGCTACAGAGCCAAGGGCACTACCAGTCTAGGGAATATACCTTGGGAAAACTGAAAATCAATAAGACAGAGCCACCCCAAAATTTAGGGCTGCACTGCATACAAGGACCTCAACTTGGATACACCTTAAGTATCCCAGAAAATATAAACATGGTTCAAAAAATTGTGGTATTTACGTACGATGGAATATCCCTCAGCCATGAAATCAATGTCATAAGACCAGTAGCAGCAAATTGGGTGGATTCTGGTACGATGATTCTAAGTGAAATAAGTCACACAGAAAAAGAAACTTATCATAAGATATCACTTATGAAGATCCTGTAAACATGGCTACACTTGAACTGAGTTAGGAAAGAGAACAGTGTCTCACATTTAGAAAACACTCTTATACCTGCTTAAGGGGGAAGGAGAGGTGGGGTGATGCATAAAACCACAGTTTGATATAAGCACAGGTACCGTTCCAAAAACCAACTATGGAATAGACAAGACCTACACCTTCCTCAGTGAAAGGGACTCAAAACCCCATATTTCCCGCAGAGGAAAATATCTGACTAGTAAGAATCTTAAAATCTATGTATTGATATGTCTCCGTAAGGGAATCAAGTGGGTCTAGACTGGCATAAACATGGCAGCGAGAATCAGCTCAAACCCACTATAAAAAGGAATTTCAAAAACAAAACAAAAAAACGGGGAAATTCTTTACAATTCCTTCAGGGTCTCTGATGAAAGCTGGAATGACCCTATCTACAACGACAGCTGGATGTGGCATAAGGAGGGACACTTGGGACTGAGACGATTGGTGAGATTGGGTGAGCAAATGCAGACCCTTTAAAGCAATAATGCATGGCACCCATTCCATGGGTCCGAACTCTCCAGGTTGAAGGGAATATTACTACAGCTATAACATGTGCGGGTAACCTAGAGAACGGACACACTGTGAATACGAAAGGTTTCTAAAACTCAACGAATAGTCCCTCTCCTGTTGCTCCGGTTTGACTTTCCGTCTGCTTTACTATCAACCTCCCAACTTGGAGAGACAGCCCCTTTAACCTCTTGGTTCACACAGGTTGCCAATTTGGCAGAGGATGAAAGGGAAGAGGGAGAACCAATGAGAGAGTAGCTGTTAGGCATTTGGACGGGCACATATCACTGTAATTTCCCGGCAGGAAGAAGAATTAACCAAATTCTCAGTCACCCACCGCTAACCAGCATAGGTCCTGAACCAAAATTTTGGACTTGCGGTCAGCTCACCAAAAACGAGTTGAAAAATGGAGCTCAGGGGCACAGCAATTCACAAACTGGCCGAGTAATAAAGGACAACTATCGTCCAAAAATCTGTTGAGGGAAGGCAACGAGGCGGACTTGAAAGCGAGGCAGAATAGCAGGAAACAGATTTCAAGAGGTACGTTGGAATCGCCTTTAAAGCACAGGAAGAGGGGCACAACTTCGACAATGATGCACTTGGCCAAAAAGGGCGTATGCATTTTCTCCTGAATATATTCAGGAGAAAACGCATACGCCCTTTTTGGCCAAGCAAGCAAGCGGGCAATGCAAATCTGCACTACAAAGAAGTATCACTTCCCACCGGTCAAAAGGGACATCCACAAAATGTGTAAGAACAAGAAAGGCAAGACAGGCCCTGGAGAACAGGGAGCCTTGTTATGCTGATGGGCGGGATGTAAATTGCCAACTGCCTCTCTGGAGGAGTGCATTCTGTTCCCTAAAACAAGTAAAGAACAGAGCTACAGAGCCAAGGGCACTACCAGTCTAGGGAATATACCTTGGGAAAACTGAAAATCAATAAGACAGAGCCACCCCAAAATTTAGGGCTGCACTGCATACAAGGACCTCAACTTGGATACACCTTAAGTATCCCAGAAAATATAAACATGGTTCAAAAAATTGTGGTACTTACGTACGATGGAATATCCCTCAGCCATGAAATCAATGTCATAAGACTAGTAGCAGCAAAATGGGTGGATTCAGGTACGATGATTCTAAGTGAAATAAGTCACACAGAAAAATAAACTTATCATAAGATATCACTTATGAAGATCCTGTAAACATGGCTACACTTGAACTGAGTTAGGAAAGAGAACAGTGTCTCACATTTAGAAAACACTCTTATGCGTGCTTAAGGGGGAAGGAGAGGTGGGGTGATGCATAAAAGAAGAGTTTGATATAAGCACAGGTACCGTTCCAAAAACCAACTATGGAATAGACAAGACCTACACCTTCCTCAGTGAAAGGGACTCAAAACACCATATTTCCCGCAGAGGAATATATCTGACTAGTAAGAATCTTAAAACCTATGTATTGATATGTCTCCGTAAGGGAATCAAGTGTGTCTAGACTGGCATAAACATGGCAGCGAGAATCAGCTCAAACCCACTATAAAAAGGAATTTCAAAAACAAAACAAAAAAACTGGGAAATTCTTTTCAATTCCTTCATGGTCTCTGATGAAACCTGGATAGACCCTATCTACAAGGACAGCTGAATTTGGCATAAGGAGGGACACTTGGGACTGAGACGATTGGTGAGATTGGGTGAGCAAATGCAAACCCTTGAAAGCACAAATGCCTGGCACACATTCCATGGGTCCGAACTCTCCAGGTTGAAGGGAATATTACTACAGCTATAACATGTACGGGAAACCTAGAGAACAGACACACTGTGAATACGAAAGGATTCTAAAACTCAACGAATAGTCCCTCTCCTGGTGCCCCGGTTTGACTTTCCATCTGCTTTACGATCAATCTCCCAACTTGGAGACACAGCCCCTTTAAACTCCTCGTTCACACAGGTTGCCAATTTGGCAGAGGATGAGAGGGAAGAGGGAGAACCAATGAGAGAGTAGCTGTTAGGCATTTGGATGGGCACATATCACTCTAACTTCCCCGCAGGAGGAAGAATTAACCAACGTCTCAGCCACCCACCGGGAACCAGCATAGGCCCTGAACCAAAATTTTGGACTTGCGGTCAGCTCATCAAAAACGAGTTGAAAAATGGAGCTCAGGCGCACAGCAATTCACAAACTGGCCGAGTAATAAAGGACAACTATCGTCCAAAATCTGATGAGGGAAGGCAACGAGGCGGACTTGAAAGCGAGGCAGAACAGCAGGAAACAGATTTCAAGGGGTACGTTGGAATCGCCTTTAAAGCACAGGAAGAGGGGCACAACTTCGACAATGATGCACTTGGCCAAAAAGGGCGTATGCGTTTTCTCCTGAATATATTCAGGAGAAAACGCATACGCCCTTTTTGGCCAAGCAAGCAATCGGTCAATGCAAATCTGCACTACAAAGAAGTATCACTTCCCACCGGTCAAAAGGGACATCCACAAAATGTGTAAAAACCAGAAAGGCAAGACAGGCCCTGGAGAACAAGGAGCCTTGTTATGCTGATGGGCGGGATGTAAATTGCCAACTGCCTCTCTGGAGGAGTGCATTGTGTTCCCTAAAACAAATAAACAACAGAGCTACAGAGCCAAGGGCACTTCCAGTCTAGGGAATATACCTTGGGATAACTGAAAATCAATAAGACAGAGCCACCCCAAAATTTACGGCTGCACTGCTTACAAGGATCTCAACTTGGGTACACCTTAAATATCCCAGGAAATATAAAAATGGTTCAAAAAATTGTGGTACTTACGTACGATGGAATATCCCTCAGCCATGAAATCAATGTCATAAGACCAGTAGCAGCAAAATGGGTGGATTCAGGTACGATGATTCTAAGTGAAATAAGTCACACAGAAAAAGAAACTTTTAATAAGATATCACTTATGAAGATCCTGTAAACATGGCTACACTTAAACTGAGTTAGGAAAGAGAACAGTGTCTCACATTTAGAAAACACTCTTATGCCTGCTTAAGGGGGAAGGAGAGGTGGGGTGATGCATAAAACCAGAGTTTGATATAAGCACAGGTACCGTTCCAAAAACCAACTATGGAATAGACAAGTCCTACACATTCCTCAGTGAAAGGGACTCAAAACCCCATATTTCCCGCAGAGGAATATATCTCACTAGTAAGAATCTTAAAACCTATGTATTGATATGTCTCCATAAGGGAGTCAAATCTGTCTAGACTAGCATAAACATGGCAGCGAGAATCAGCTCAAACCCACTATAAAAGGGAATTTCAAAAACAAAACAAAAAAAAATGGGAAATTCTTTACAATTCCTTCAGGGTCTCTGATGAAACCTGGAATGACCCTATCTACATGACAGCTGGATGTGGCATAAGGAGGGACACTTGCGACTGAGACGATTGGTGAGATTGGGTGAGCAAATGCAGACCCTTTGAAGCACAAATGCCTGGCACCCATTCCATGGGTCCCAACTCTCCAGGTTGAAGGGAATATTACTACAGCTATAACATGTACAGGAAACCTAGAGAACGGACACACTGTGAATACGAAAGGTTTCTAAAACTCAACGAATAGTCCCTCTCCTGGTGCTCCGGTTTGAGTTTGCATCTGCTTTACTATCAACATCCCAACTTGGAGAGACAGACCATTTAACCTCCTGGTTTGCACAGGTTGCCAATTTGGCAGAGGATGAAAGGGAAGAGGGAGAACCAATGAGAGAGTAGCTGTTAGGCATTTGAACGGGCACATATCACTGTAATTTCCCGGCAGGAAGAAGAATTAACCAAAGTCTCAGCCACCCACCAGGAAGCAGCATAGGTCTTGAACCAAAATTTTGGACTTACGGTCAGCTCACCAAAAATGAGTTGAAAAATGGAGCTCAGGGGCACAGCAATTCACAAACTGGCCGAGTAATAAAGGACAACTATCGTCCAAAAATCTGTTGAGGGAAGGCACCGAGGCGGACTTGAAAGCGAGGCAGAATAGCAGGAAACAGATTTCAAGAGGTACATTGGAATCGCCTTTAAAGCACAGGAAGAGGGGCACAACTTCGACAATGATGCACTTGGCCATAAAGGGCGTATGCGTTTTCTCCTGAATATATTCAGGGGAAAACGCATACACCCTTTTTGGCCAAGCAAGCAAGCGGGCGATGCAAATCTGCACTACAAAGAAGGATCACTTCCCACCAGTCAAAAGGGACATTCACAAATTGTGTAAAAACCAGAAAGGCAAGACAGGCCCTGGAGAACAGGGAGCCTTGTTATGCTGATGGGCGGGATGTAAATTGCCAACTGCCTCTCTGGAGGAGTGTACTGTGTTCCCTAAAACAAGTAAAGAACAGATCTACAGAGCCAAGGGCACTTCCAGTCTAGGGAATATACCTTGGGAAAACTGAAAATCAATAAGACAGAGCCACCAAAAAATTTAGGGCTGCACTGCTTACAAGGACCTCAACTTGGGTACACCTTAAATATCCCAGGAAATATAACAACGGTTCAAAAAACTGTGGTACTTACGTACGATGGAATATCCCTCAGCCATGAAATCAATGTCATAAGACCAGTAGCAGCAAAATGGGTGGATTCAGGTACGATGATTCTAAGTGAAATAAGTCACAGAGAAAAAGAAACTTATCATAAGATATCACTTATGAAGATCCTGTAAACATGGCTACACTAGAACTGAGTTAGGAAAGAGAACAGTGTCTCACATTTAGAAAACACTCTTATGCCTGCTTAAGGGGGAAGGAGAGGTGGGGTGATGCATAAAACCAGAGTTTGATATAAGCACAGTTTCCGTTCCAAAAACCAACTATGGAATAGACAAGACCTACACCTTCCTCAGTGAAAGGGACTCAAAACTCCATATTTCCTGCAGAGGAATATATCTGACTAGTAAGAATCTTAAAACCTATGTATTGATATGTCTCCGTAAGGGAATCAAGTGTGTCTAGACTGGCATAAACATGGCAGTGAGAATCAGCTCAAACCCACTATAAAAAGGAATTTCAAAAACAAAACAAAAAATCTGGGAAATTCTTTACAATTCCTTCAGGGTCTCTGATGAAACCTGGAATGACCCTATCTACAACGACAGCTGGATGTGGCATAAGGCTGGACACTTGGGACAGAGAGGAATGGTGAGATTGGGTGAGCAAATGCAGACCCTTTAAAGCACAAATGCCTGGCACACATTCCATGGGTCCCAACTCTCTAGGTTGAAGGGAATATTACTACAGCTATAACATGTACAGGAAACCTAGAGAACGGACACACTGTGAATACGAAAGGTTTCTAAAACTCAACGAATAGTCCCTCTCCTGGTGCTCCGGTTTGACTTTCCATCTGCTTTACTATCAATCTCCCAACTTGGAGAGACAGCCCCTTTAACCTCCTCTTTCGGACAGGTTTCCAATTTGGCAGAGGATGAAAGGGAAGAGGGAGAACCAATGAGAGAGTAGCTGTTAGGCATTTGTACGGGCACATATCACTGTAATTTCCCACAGGAAGAAGTATTAACCAAAGTCTCAGCCACCCACCGGGAACCAGCATAGGTCCTGAACCAAAATTTTGGACATCCTGTCAGCTCACAAAAAACGAGTTGAAAAATGGAGCTCAAGGGCACAGCAATTCACAAACTTGCAGAGAAATAAAGGACAACTATCATCCAAAAATCTGCTGAGGGAAGGCAACGAGGCGGACGTGAATGCGAGGCAGAATAGCAGGAAACAGATTTCAAGAGGTACGTTGGAATCGCCTTTAAAGCACAGGAAGAGGGGCACAACTTCGAGAATGATGCACTTGGCCAAAAAGAGCGTATGCCTTTTCTCCTGAATATATTGAGGAGAAAACGCATACGCCCTTTTTGGCCAAGCAAGCAAGCGGGCAATGCAAATCTGCACTACAAAGAAGTATCACTTCCCACCGGTCAGAAGGGACATCCACAAAATGTGTAAAAACCAGAAAGGCAAGACAGGCCCTGGAGAACAGGGAGCCTTGTTATGCTGATGGGCGGGATGTAAATTGCCAACTGCCTCTCTGGAGAAGTGTATTGTGTTCCCTAAAACAAGTAAAGAACAGAGCTACAGAGCCAAGGGCACTTCCAGTCTAGGGAATATACCTTGGGAAAACTGAAAATCAATAAGACAGAGCCACCAAAAAATTTAGGGCTGCACTGCTTTCAAGGACCTCAACTTGTGTACACCTTAAATATCCCAGGAAATATAAAAATGGTTCAAAAAATTGTGGTACTTACGTACGATGGAATATCCCTCAGCCATGAAATCAATGTCATAAGACCAGTAGCAGCAAAATGGGTGGATTCAGGTACGATGATTCTAAGTGAAATAAGTCACACAGAAAAGAAACTTATCATAAGATATCACTTATGAAGATCCTGTAAACATGGCTACACTTGAACTGAGTTAGGAAAGAGAACAGTGTCTCACATTTAGAAAACACTCTTATGCCTGCTTAAGGGGGAAGGAGAGGTGGGGTGATGCATAAAACCAGAGTTTGATATAAGCACAGGTACCGTTCCAAAAACCAACTATTTAATAGACAAGACCTATACCTTCCTCAAAGAAAGGGACTCAAAACACCATATTTCCCGCAGAGGAATATATCTGACTAGTAAGAATCTTAAAACCTATGTATTGATATGTCTCCGTAAGGGAATCAAGTGTGTCTAGACTGCCAAAAACATGGCAGCGAGAATCAGCTCAAACCCACTGTAAAAAGGAATTTCAAAAACAAACCAAAAAAACTTGTAAATTCTTTACAATTCCTTCAGGGTCTCTGATGAAAGCTGGAATGACCCTATCTACAACGACAGCTGGATGTGGCATAAAGCTGGACACTTGGGACTGAGAGGATTGGTGAGATTGTGTGAGCAAATGCAGACCCTTTAAAGCAATAATGCCTGGCACCCATTCCATGGGTCCCAACTCTCCAGTTTGAAGGGAATATTACTACCGCTATAACATGTACGGGAAACCTAGAGAACGGACACACTGTGAATACGAAAGGTTTCTAAAACTCAACGAATTGTCAATCTCCTGGTGCTCCGGTTTCACTTTCCATCTGCTTTACTATCAACCTCCCACCTTGGAGAGACAGCCCCTTTAACCTCCTGGTTCGCACAGGTTTCCAATTTAGCAGAGGATGAAAGGGAAGAGGGAGAACCAATGAGAGAGTAGCTGTTAGGCATTTGGACGGGCACATATCACCCTAACTTCCCAGCAGGAAGAAGAATTAACCAAAGTCTCAGCCCCCCACCGGGAACCAGCATAGGTCCTGAAACAAAATTTTGGACTTGCGGTCAGCTCACAAAAAACGAGTTGAAAAATGGAGCTCAAGGGCACAGCAATTCACAAACTGGCAGAGTAATAAAGGACAACACTCGTCCAAAATCTGTTAAGGGAAGGCAACGAGGCGGAGTTGAAAGCTAGGCAGAATAGCAGGAAATATATTTCAAGAGGTACGTTGGAATCGCCTTTAAAGCACAGGAAGAGGGGCACAACTTCGACAATGATGCACATGGCCAAACAGGGCATATGCGTTTTCTCCTGAATATATTCAGGAGAAAACGCATACACCCTTTTTGGCCAAGCAAGCAAGCGGGCCATGCCAATCTGCACTACAAAGAAGTATCACTTCCCAACAGTCAAGAGGGACATCCACAAAATGTGTAAAAACCAGAAAGGTAAGACAGGCCCTGGAGAACAGGGAGCCTTGTTATCCTGATTGGCGGGATGTACACTGCCAACTGCCTCTCTGGAGGAGTGCATTGTGTTCCCTAAAACAAGTAAACAACAAAGCTACAGAGCCAAGGGCACTTCCAGTCTAGGGAATATACCTTGGGAAAACTGAAGATCAATAAGACAGAGACACCCCAAAATTTAGGGCTGCAGTGCTTACAAGGACCTCAACGTGGGTACAACTTAAATATCCCAGGAAATCTAAAAATGGTTCAAAAAATTGTGGCACTTACGTACGATGGAATATCCCTCAGCCATGAAATCAATGTCATAAGACCAGTAGAAGCAAAATGGGTGGATTCAGGTACGATGATTCTAAGTGAAATAAGTCACACAGAAAAAGAAACTTATCATAAGATATCACTTATGAAGATCCTGTAAACATGGCTACACTTGAACTGAGTTAGGAAAGAGAACAGTGTCTCACATTTAGAAAACACTCTTATGCCTGCTTAAGGGGGAAGGAGAGGTGGGGTGATGTATAAAACCAGAGTTTGATATAAGCACAGGTTCCGTTCCAAAAACCAACTATGGAATAGACAAGACCTACACCTTCCTCAGTGAAAGGGACTCAAAACCCCATATTTCCCGCAGAGGAATATATCTGACTAGTAAGAATCTTAAAACCTATGTATTGATATGTCTCCGTAAGGGAATCAAGTGTGTCTAGACTGGCATAAACATGGCAGCGAGAATCAGCTCAAACCCACTATAAAAAGGAATATCAAAAACAAAACAAAAAACTGGAAAATTCTTAACAATTCCTTCAGGCTCTATGATGAAACCTGGAAAGACCCTATCTACAACGACAGCTGGATGTGGCATAAGGCTGGACACTTGGGACTGAGAGGATTGGTGAGATTGGGTGAGCAAATGCAGACCCTTTAAAGCACAAATGCCTGGCACCCATTCCATGGGTCACAACTCTCCAGGTTGAAGGGAATATTACTACATTTATAACATGTACGGGAAACCTAGAGAACGGACCCACTGTGAATACGAAAGGATTCTAAAACACAACGAATAGTCCCTCTCCTGGTGCTCCGGTTTGACTTTCCATGTGCTTTACTATCAATCTCCCAACTTGGAGACACAGCCCATTTAACCTCCTGGTTCGCACAGGTTTCCAATTTGGCAGAGGATGAAAGGGAAGAGGGAAAACCAGTGAGAGAGTAGCTGTTAGGCATTTAGACGGGCACATATCACTCTAACTTCCCAGCAGGAAGAAGAATTAACCAAAGTCTCAGCCCCCCAATGGGAAACAGCATAGGTCTTGAACCAAAATTTTGGACTTGCAGTCAGCTCACAAAAAACGAGTTGAAAAATTGAGCTCAAGGGCACAGCAATTCACAAAATGGCAGAGTAATAAAGGAAAACTATCTTCCAAAATTTGTTAAGGGAAGGCAACGAGGCAGACTTTAAAGCGAGGCAGAATAGCAGGAAATAGATTTCAAGAGGTACGTTGGAATCGCCTTTACAGCACAGGAAGAGGGGCACAACTTCGACAATGATGCACTTGGCCAAAAAGTGCGTATGCGTTTTCTCCTGAATATATTCAGGAGAAAACGCATACGCCCTTTTTGGCCAAGCAAGCAAGCGGGCAATGCTAATCTGCACTACAAAGAAGTATCACTTCCCACCAGTCAAGAGGGACATCCACAAAATGTGTAAAAACTAGAAAGGTAAGACAGGCCCTGGAGAACAGGGAGCCTTGTTATCCTGATGGGCGGATGTACACTGCCAACTGCCTCTCTGGAGGAGTGCATTGTGTTCCCTAAAACAAGTAAACAACAGAGCTACAGAGCCAAAGGCACTTCCAGTCTAGGGAATATACCTTGGGAAAACTGAAAATCAATAAGACAGAGCCACCCCAAAATTTAGGGCTGCACTGCTTACAAGGACCTCAACTTGGGTACACCTTAAATATCCCAGGAAATATAAAAATGGTTCAAAAAATTGTGCTACTTACGTACGATGGAATATCCCTCAGCCATGAAATCTATGTCATAAGACCAGTAGCAGCAAAATCGGTGGATTCAGGTACGATGATTCTAAATGAAATAAGTCACACAGAAAAAGAAACTTATCATAAGATATCACTTATGAAGATCCTGTAAACATGGCTACACTTGATCTGAGTTAGGAAAGAGAACAGTGTCTCACATTTAGAAAACACTCTTATGCCTGCTTAAGGGGGAAGGAGAGGTGGGGTGATGCATAAAACCAGAGTTTGATATAAGCACAGGTACCGTTCCAAAAACCAACTATGGAATAGACAAGACCTACACCTTCCTCAGTGAAAGGGAATCAAAACACCATATTTCCCGCAGAGGAATATATCTGACTAGTAAGAATCTTAAAACCTATGTATTGATATGTCTCCGTAAGGGAATCAAGTGTGTCTAGACTGGCATAAACTTGGCAGCGAGAATCAGCTCAAACCCACTATAAAAAGGAATATCAAAAACAAAACAAAAAACTGGAAAATTCTTAACAATTCCTTCAGGGTCTCTGATGAAACCTGGAAAGACCCTGTCTACAACGACAGCTGGATGTGGCATAAGTCTGGACACTTGGGACTGAGAGGATTGGTGAGATTGGGTGAGCAAATGCAGACCCTTTAAAGCACAAATGCCTGGCACCCATTCCATGGGTCACAACTCTCCAGGTTAAAGGGAATATTACTACAGCTATAACATGTACGGGAAACCTAGAGAACGGACCCACTGTGAATACGAAAGGATTCTAAAACTCAACGAATAGTCCCTCACCTGGTGCTCCGGTTTGAATTTCCATCTGCTTTACTATCAATCTCCCAACTTGGAGAGACAGCCCATTTAACCTCCTGGTTCGCACAGGTTTCCAATTTGGGAGAGGATGAAAGGGAAGAGGGAGAACCAATTTGAGAGTACGCTGTTAGGCATTTGGACGGGCACATATCACTCTAACTTTCCAGCAGAAGAAGAATTAACCAAAGTCTCAGCCCCCCAACGGGAAACAGCATAGGTCCTGAACCAAAATTTTGGACTTGCGGTCAGCTCACAAAAAACGAGTTGAAAAATGGAGCTCAAGGGCACAGCAATTCACAAAATGGCAGAGTAATAAAGGACAACTATCGTCCAAAATGTGTTAAGGGAAGGCAACGAGGCAGACTTTAAAGCGAGGCAGAATAGCAGGAAATAGATTTCAAGAGTTACGTTGGAATCGCCTTTAAAGCACAGGAAGAGGGGCACAACTTCGACAATGATGCACTTGTCCAAAAAGGGCGTATGCGTTTTCTCCTGAATATATTCAGGAGAAAACGCATACACCCTTTTGGGCCAAGCAAGCAAGCAGGCAATGCTAATCTGCACTACAAAGAAGTATCACTTCCCACCGGTCAAAAGGGACATCCACAAAATGTGTAAAAACCAGAAAGGTAAGACAGGCCCTGGAGAACAGGGAGCCTTGTTATGCTGATGGGCGGGATGTAAATTGCCAACTGCCTCTCTGGAGGAGTGCATTGTGATCCCTAAAACAAGTAAACAACAGAGCTACAGAGCCAAGGGCACTTCCAGTCTAGGGAATATACATTGGGAAAACTGAAAATCAATAAGACAGAGCCACCCCAAAATTTATGGCTGCAGTGCTTACAAGGACCTCAACTTGGGTACACCTTAAATATCCCAGGAAATATAAAAATGATTCAAAAAACTGTGGTACTTAGGTACGATAGAATAACCTTCAGCCATGAAATCAATGTCATAAGACCAGTAATAGCAAAATGGGTGGATTCAGGTACGATGATTCTAAGTGAAATAAGTCACACAGAAAAAGAAACTTATCATAAGATATCACTTATGAAGATCCTGTAAACATGGCTACACTTGAACTGAGTTAGGAAAGAGAACAGTGTATCACATTTAGAAAACACTCTTATGCCTGCTTAAGGGGGAAGGAGAGGTGGGGTGATGCATAAAAGCAGAGTTTGATATAAGCACAAGTACCGTTCCAAAAACCAACTATGGAATAGACAAGACCTACACTTTCTTCAGTGAAGGGGACCCGAGGCATCTGTGAGTAACCGTGAACTGAGCCCGAGGCCAGCTGCTGCTGAACTTTTCCCACCCTTCCCAGGTAAAACACCTGAATATGTACAAGGGCTTGAAAGCCTAGAGGAAGGGCCGTGGAGCCACACCAGTGACAGCACGCAGGAAAACTTGGTGCCTGCAGGCCAGCCAGGATGGTCCTGGACCTGGGCGCTCTTCTGAAAACTTTCCATTGCCCTGCCTGAGTTACCCCTCCTGTCCCGGCCCCCACTGCTTTTTTCCTTCCTCACCTCTGTCCGGAGAGAAATTCCAGCGGAAGGTATGGTTGACACATCCTCTTCTTTACAGGTGGAAGCCTGGCATCTCCTGCAGAAAGTCCAGCAGAGACCCACTCACACCGGGCCACCCACAAAGCCGTGGCCCCTCACTCCCTCCCACCAGCACAGCCCCGAGACTGCTGACGGGGCAGAGAATATGGAGTCAGGCACAGCTTCAGGGGCTATTGCTGCCTGCAGCGCTGTTTATATTGACCTCAACCCAGGCACACCAGGGGAGGGCCGGCCGGCAGGGTCAGGCTACACAGGTCAGCTAATCCTCAGCACTCAGGGAATCACATTGTTGAAAATGGACCTCGCTAAGGCAGAATAGAAGCCAAGGAATAGAAGGAAACAATGCCATTTGCAGCACCGTAGGTGTGTCTAGAGGCAATCACGTGACTTGTAGTAAGTCAGAAAGTGAAAGACACATATCATATCATATCTCTTATAGGTGTGACCAAAAAATGGATACCAGGGCAGATATTTCCTCGGAGAAGGGCTATCACAGATTCATTCAACAAACTTATGGTTCACCAATGGAAAGGTGTGAGGATTGGTTTCATTATGATATTGGGGTTAACAGACATATACAAACACAGGTGACATATAGAATCACCAAAGACCTACAGAATACCAAGAGAAGACTACTCAACATTCTGTCATAAGGTACATGGGAAAAGGATCCCAGGAAGAACAGACATATTTATATGTGTAAAAGAACCACATCTTCCACACCTACAACGAGCCAAACATTGTAATCAAATTTGCTGTAATAAAAAATAAAAAATTAAATTAAAAACACGAACAAGAAGTAGTGAGACAAACTTGAGGGGCTTTCTCCTGGCACATTCCATTCTAAATTCCAATCTAGAACACGACTTCCATTGAGGCTCTGTTGCCCCTGACACCAGATTTGGTAAGGGAGAACTGCTTCCACCTTGTGGCCATTTCACACAACAGCAGCTTTAATCCCAGCGCTAATGGTCAGTTGATATTCAAAATCATTGCAGGCCTGTAAATGACACCTGCCCTGAAAACAAATCCTGGGTTCATATATCGACCAAAAAATTCAAAGGACGTCCATATTTCAAAACGACAGTTTCCAAAGGCATATTTTACACACATTAGTCTTCTGCTTCTTTTTCTTTCTTTCTTTTTTTGTTAAAAAAACGGGAATGGCAAAAAGCATCCCTCAGAATGGGCGAAAATATTTGCAAACGAATCAATGGACAAAGGTTTAATCTCCAATGTATATAAAGAGCTCATGCAGCTTAATATTAAAACAACAAAAAACCCAATACAAAAATGGGCAGAAGATCTAAAGAGACATTTCTTCAAAGAAGACACACAGATGGCCAAGACGCACATGAAAAGCTGCTCAACATCACTAATTATTAGAGAAATGCAAATCAAAACTACAATGAGGTATCACCTCACACCTGTTAGAATCGGCATCATCAGAAAATCTACAAACAACGAATTCTGGGGAGGGTGTGGACAAAAGGATCCCTCTTCCACTAGTGGTGGAAATGTAAATTGATACAGTCACGATGGAGAACAGTATGGAGTTTCCTTAAAAAAACTAGAAATAGAATTACCATATGATCCAGCAATCCCACTTCTGGGCATATACCCAGAGAAAACCATAAATCAAAAAGGCACATGCACCACAATGCTCATTTCAGCACTATTTACGATAGCCAGGTAATGGAAGCAACCTAAATACCCACAGACAGACGAATGGATAAAGATGTGGTACATATATAAAATGGAATATTACTCAGCCATAAGAAGGAATGAAACTGGGTCATTTGTAGAGACGTCGATGGATCTAGAGACTGTCATACAGAATGAAGTAAGTCAGAAAGAGAAAAACAAATATTGTATATTAATGCATATACGTGGAACCTAGAAAAGTGGTACAGATGAACTGCTTTGCAGGGAAGAAATAGAGACACAGAGGTAGAGAACACACGTATGGACACCAAGTGTGGGAAGCCATGGGGAGGTGGTGTTGGGATGAGTTGGGAGATTGGGATTGACCTGTATACATGTATATGCATAAAATACATAACTAATAATAACCTGCTGTATAAAAAAATAAATAAAATTAAATTTCAAAATTTTAAAAAGTAAAATTTAAAAATAAAACAGAAAAAAGTTCTTCCCTTCACACAGATGTATTTATATGAATGAATTATTTCCATGCTTATATCTATAAATACATAAAAGAGGAATAAAATCTAACTTGAACCAAAAAAGAAAAAAAAAAACCTGAACCCACGAGTTAGACAGAGGAAAACCCTATCAGGGCACTTGCTCCAGCGGTAAACAATTCTGAAATTGGTCATAGGTGGGGAATCATCACCCATACAGCCAGCAGCCCACCCCCCAAGCAAGGAGGGTCCTCATTGCAAAGCTGGGGGACCAAGCCAAGGCATCTGTGAGTAAACGTGAGCTGAGCCCCAGTCCTGCGGCAGCTGAACTCTTCCCACCCTTTCCAGGTAAAACACCTGAATATGTACAAGAACTTGCAAGCTTAGAGGAAGGGCTGTGGAGCCACACCAGCGACAGCACACAGGCCAACTTGGTGCCTGCAGGCCAGTCAGGATGGTCCTGGCCCCAGATGCTCTTCTGGAAGCTTTCCATTTCCCTGCCTGAGATACCCCTCCTGCCACGGCCCCCACTGCTTTTTTACTTCCTCACCTCTGCCTGGGGAGAAATTCCAGCGTCAGGTATCGGTGACACCTCTTCTTCTTTAGCAGGTGGCAGCCTGACAACTCCTGCAGAAAGTCCAGCAGAGCCCCACTCACACCTGGCCACCCACAAAGCCACGGCCCCTCACTCCCTCCCACCAGCACAGCCCCGGCACTGCCTACGGGGCAGAGAATATGGCGTCAGTCACAGCTACAAGGGCTGTCGCTCACTGGAGAGCTGTTTATATTGCCCTGAACCCAGGCACACCTGTGGAGGGCTGGCAGGCAGTTTCAGGCTACCAAAATCAGCCAATCCTCACCCCTCAGGGGCTCACAGTTGCAGAAAATGAAACTTGCTAAACGGGCCAGGCCCTAGGAACAGGTGTGGGCTCTTGAGAGTCAGGATAGACAAGGGGCTGCAGCTGCGGCTTGTTTTCTTATCATTTTATCTGGTCCATGAGTGGAAAACAACTTCAAGAAGACACTATCCTAATGAGAGGAACCCAGGAGTCAGGGAGAGGAGTGATGGTGGGTGGAGACAGAGGCCTGGTGCCCTGGCTGCAGTGGAAGTGTCTGGAAGACCAGGCAGAAAGAGCCTGCAGAGAGTGATAGCCATGGTCACAGACCTGTCAGAGCTGCTGTTTGTTAGTTCAAGTCCTGCTCTGAGGTATTCTGTGTCAGCTGTGAGCGACAGGTGAGCTGGGGGTTCTCTGCAAGGTGGGCTATGTGCACAGTTCCTGTATGTCCAGCCCTGCGGGGGTACCTGCCCAGGGGAGCTCCGTATCCTGGGAAGGGCCTGAGTAGGAGAGCCCCATGGGCGGCTGGGTAGCTGCAGAGTTGAGCTCCATACCCTGGGAGGGACTTGACCACGAGAGCCCCGTGGGCTGTGGGGTAGGGGTGCAGCCCAGGTGAGCTCCATATCCTGGGATTGGCCTGACCATGAGAGCCCCATGGGCTGCTGGAGACCTGATAAAGGATATCAGGACAGTCAGTGAAGCCACCGAGGATATACATCCAGTAGCTCCTATTTCCTACTCCCTGCTGGTCATTCTACCTTCCACCAGGCCATGGCATTCTGTATTAGACTTCAATGATGCCTTCTTCTGTATTCCATTCATCTCAGAGTCACAAGAATTTTTGGCTTGTGAGTGGCAGGACACAACATGCAACAAAAGCAATAATGCTGGGCCGTCCTGCCCCAATGGTTCAAAAATCCCCACACCATCATTGGGGAAATGTCCTCTAAAGACCTAAAAGTTCAACCTCTGTAAAAGGGAACCCTCCTTCAATATGCAGATGACATTCTGATCGCCAGGCCTACTAAAGACGCCTCTGAACTACCTAGCCAAGAAAGGATAGAAGGTGTCCAAGAAAAACGCTCAAATATCCCAGGCTAAGGCGACATGCCTGGGCTGCATTCTCACAGATATTCGGAGAAACGCATCCCAGGATAGGGAAGAAGCCATTTGCAGCCTTACCTCTTCTAAAACTAGAAGACAGCTTAGGGGTTCCTGGGGAGGCCAAGGTTTTCTGCATCTGGATCCCTAACTACAGTCTAATAGCTGGGCCTCTACATGAAACACTGACACGAAAAGATGATGATCCTTTTGAATAGAATCCAGAAGCAGCCTTTCAAGAATGGAAAGAGCAGTCAATACAGACCCTTGCCCAGGAACTCCCTAATTTAGCTAAACCCTTTGACCTTTACATACCCGGTCAAAGGTTGATCGCCCTTGGAGCCTTAGTGCAAAAACTGGGACCACTTGAAATGGAGCAACACAAGAATGCCCTTCAGGTATGATAAACTATGGTCACCAAGGGCTTTGCCCACCGACTCATCAGGCCAGGATACTGGGGTATCTAAAAAGCTGGAAATCAGCAGCCCACAAGGCCAGCTCCCTCCTAAGGGAAAAGGACCCCTCGTGGTGATCTTAACCACCCATCATGCCCTGAAGTTGCAGGGGTCGCTCTGTGGACACACTGACCTCGAGTGAGGAGGCCCTCCAACTCCAACCTCCAGAGAGATAAACGGGGGCAACGGGCCCCCAAGATGACTCGTGTGACCATCACTTGACCTGGAGTTTCTCTCAGAAAACGACAAGACTGTGCCCCGAAAGAGCAGACTACTGCTTGCAGGACTTACTGCACCCAGAGGGGAGCTAATAAGCTTGGCGGGGGAAACGTATATCACGCTTTCACCATAGAAAACCCTACAGACACCGCGGTGATGGTGGCCAATATGACCGGCTGGACTGCTGGCTACTTCTAAAGGCCGTTGACTCAGTGGACGTCATGGTCCTGGATCACCACTGACCCTGGACTGTCTGGGAGTTGCGCGGGCAGGGCTCTGACACATGGTGCTGTTTGTACATTAATTCAGGGACCTAATTAAAGAAAGCACAGACTACTGATCAGAGCATCTAGTCTGGCAAAAACTGTCAGCCTAAGGTCGCCGAACATATGTGGGGTGGGGTGAAACCTGCCACCGCAGCATCTCTGCGCCTCTCTTTCCTGGACCCTTAAAGGTCATTAGAATCTGTAACACTTCCAATGCTGGTGCTCAGGCGGACGAGAAGTGAGGCAGGAGGCCTTGGGACAATCAACCTCACCAGGAGGCTGGTGGGGAGACGTTTTGCCCCTCCCCCCATGTATCAGGGCTCCCACCACAGCATGAAGCAGTTACAAAAGAGGGGTCTGCACCCTCAACACCCCAAGAATAAGGAACGGAACAAAAAGCAGAGGAGGTGTTCGTCTCCGGCAACGTTCATTAAAAATTCCTGGGAGATAAAAAGAGAATCTGGGCAATAAAATAAAGTCTATCCTGTTTTTCCTTTGTGCTTTGTCTAATTTCACGTGCTCCTAGGGTTCCGCATGCAGAGGTCCCACACCCGGCACTTCAGACCCGATTTCCTAGTGCAGAATGGCTGGGTCGACACCTCAGCTAGTGGGGTCCCATGCAGACTCCGCGGCATAGAGCCTGAGCTGCAGCCAATGCAGCCCTCGAGAGCTCCATCACCTCCCTCCCACTGACGCTGCCGGGGACCCTACACAGCAGCCCAGCCCACAGCCCATGGGGGAGTGCACGCTCTCACCTCTCCATTCTGTTTTCAAAATAATGTTTCCTTTGCTTCTGAACCAAACTCAGTCTTGATCTGTTGGCTCCAATGACACTGGGCACGGGGACTCCTGTTGGGGTCCACTCTGGAGGATCAGTAACAGAAATTGAGAACATTGTAACTTCAATGAACAGATGTGTGAGCCAAACTGTAGTTAACATAGAGCAGTGTATAATGCTCGGGTAAAATAAGATGTTTCTAAGACTTACATTTGATATTTCCATCACTTTCCTATAAGCAAGTTCAGTGAAGACGTCTGTCTTATTTGTCAGGTCAACATTAGAGAAATGAAGTGATTTATTTCCATGGATGTACATCGAATACTCTTGGCTGAAGCTTCAATCTTGTTTTGAATGCTTTTCCATTGAAAATGATACCTCTCTTTCAGCTCCCCCATTTCTGCGAAGTATAAAACCTTATAATTTATTATTACCAAAGGGGAAAGGTAAGAGAAGGGATAAATTAACAGTTTGGGATTAACACATACACACTGCTATGTATAAAATAGATCATCAACAATGAACTACTGTATAGCACAGGGAACTACACTGAATATTTTGCAATAACCTATAAGGGGAAATAATCTGAAAAAGAATAGATATTTTTATTGACATCATCTATCAATGACAGTTAAAATGTAACCTAAGCAAGGCCGATGGTGAGCGCTTCTGACCCTGAAGATTTCAGTCATCTAAAGTTTGGGCTCTGCCTATTTCCCAAGGCCCTTAAAGGACATACGTGTAGCCGTAGCTTAAAAATTCCCCAGTTTGGGGTTCGGGGAGGCACTGAATGGGAAAAATCCCTGGTGTTCTCCTTACATGCACGGGACCCTTCCTACAGCTAAAACATGCCTGTCACACCTAGAGGATGGTACACCGTTTGATCGGAAAGAGTTTGGAAAAGGCACCTCATCTCCTCATCGCCTGGTGCTCGGGTTCAACCCTCCAGCATCTTTCCTAACAATCTCCTCACTTGGGGATATCAGCACCGTCAACATCCTGTTGCACACAGTTTGGAATTTGTCCAGAGGATGAAGCGGAAGGATGAGAAAAATTTAGAGACAAGTCTTAGGTGTTCGGACAGGCACATGCCACTCTAATTTCCAATCCAGAAGACAAATTCATCAAAGGCTAGAATTGCCCATGGAAACAGAATAGGGCTAGAGGAAATCCCGCTGTTTTGTGTCCAGTTTCCAAAAACACAAGTTGAAAAATGGAACTCAGGGGCACTAAAATTCATGAAACTGCAGAGTTGAAAATATCTATCGTCGAAAAATGTCTTGAGGTAAGTCACAGAAAAGGAATTGTAAGCAAGGGAGAGTGGCAGGAAACAGATTTGAAGAGGTAGAAAGGACTCCCCATTAAAGCACAAGAAAAGGGGCTGAACATCGCCAATGATGCAGTTGGCCAAAAAGGGTGTATGTATTTTTTTCTGAATATATTCAAGTAAAGGCCATACACACTTTTTATCCAACCCAACAGGTGGGCACTGGAAATCAATATCACAAAATGTATCACTTCACATCAGTCAGAAGGGCCATCCACATAAAGTGTAAACACCAGAAATGCAGGACAGGGCGAGGAGAAAAGGGAGCCCTGTGAGGCTGATAGTGGAAATGTAATTTGCCAACGGCCACTCTGGAGAAGTGTATTGTGTTTGCTAAAACATCTAAAAAATGAGCTACAGAGCATAGGGCACTTGCACTCATGGGCGTGTACCTTGGGAAAAACAAAAATCGACAGAAAACAGGCACCCGAACGTTTACCACCTCTCTGTTAAAAAGGGCCTCAACTTGGATATAACCTAAATGTCCCTGGAAGGATAAAATGGATAAAAGAGATGGGGTACTTATGTAGAGTGGAATATTACTCACCCAGAAATCAATGAAATAAGGCCAGTTGTAACAACTCTGGAGGAGTTACATACGATCATTCTAAGTGACATATGTCAGAAAGAAAAAGACACATATCATAAGATGTCACTTAAAGGTGGAATCAAAAATGGCTACACATGAAATAAATTACAAAACAGAAACATAGTCAAATATGTAGAAAATAGACATAAGGCTGCTAAATGGGAAAGGTGGGGAATGGTGAGGTATTATCCAGGAGGTTGAAATTAGCAAAGATACCATTCCAAGTACCAAATTGAATAACTGACAAGGCCTACACGGTACCTCAAAGAACTGCACTCAGCCCACTCAAGTTACTGGAAAATAATACATATGACTGGTAAGCATCTGAAAAAGAAGTTATTGTTGTCTCACAGTACATGAATCAAGTGGATGTACAGCAGCAAAAAACAGAGCTTTGAAAATCAGCTGTAACCAATATAAAAATAAATTTAAAACTATTTATAAAAACAGTGAGACAGGCAAAAATTCTTACAACTTTTGTTGAAGGGCTACGATGTAACATGGATTGAACACATGTAGACCCACAGCAGGATGATTATATAAGGCTGGAATCTATGCACGCTAAGAGATGTTAGAGAGGCTGGGTGAGGAAATGCAGACCTTTTAAAGTAATACTGCCTGGTACCCATTCCATGGGTCCCAAATCTGCAGGTTCAAGGGAATCTTCTGACAGCGAAAACATGCCTGGGAAACCGAGATGAATGTACACCGTGTGCTCAGGAAAGGTGTCTAAAATGCACCTCATTTTTGATCTCCTGGTGCTGGGGTTCGCCATTCCAGCCACATTACTAACAATCTCCCCACTTGGAGAATCAGCACCTTTAACCTCCTGTTTCACACAGTTTGCAATTTCTGCAGAGGATAAATGGGAAGAGGGGGAACCAATGAGAGATTAGCTGTAGGACTTTTGACAGGCACATGTCACTCTAATTTCCCATTAGGAAGAAGAATTAACCAAAGGCTCAGCCTGCCTCCCCAGAACCAGAATAGGGCCAGAAGTAATCCAAATGTTTGGCGGCCAGCTCACAAAAAGCGAGTTGCAAAATGGAGCTCAGGCGCAGACAATTCAAAGACCTGCAAAGATATAAATGATAACCAACGTCCAAAAATATATTCAGGTAAGGTAACGAAGAGGATCTGAATGAGAGGCAGAATTGCAGGAAACATATTTCAAAAGGTAGATTGTACTCACATTTAAAGCATATGAAAAGCAGCAGAATTTCTAAAATGATGCGGTTGGGCAAAAGGGTGTATGCGTTTTTTTCGTGAATATCTTCAGGAAAAAAACACATGCAGAGTTTTTGGCCAACCAAGCAAGAGGGAAATGCAAATCCGCACAACAAAGAAGTCTCAATTTCCACTGCTCAGAAAGGCCATCCAAAAAATGTGTACAAACCAGAAATGCAGGAGAGGCCATGGAAAACAGGGAGCCTAGTCACGCTGATGGGTGGGGTATAAATATCCAAGAGCCACTCTGAAGAAGTGTATGCTGTTTTTAAAACATCTAAAATACAAAGCCCCGGAGCAAGGGGACTTCAACTCATGGACATATAACTTGGGAAGACTAAATGTCAATAAGACACAGGCACCCCAAAGTTTAGGGCTGCTCTGCATACAAGAACCTCAACTTTGGTACACCTAAAATATCCCAGGAAAAAGAGAAATGCATAAAGAACTTGTGGTAATTTTGTACAACGGAATATCACTCAGACGTGAAATCAATGTATATAAGGCCAGTAGCAGCATAAAGAGTGGATTTAGGTATGATGATTTTAAGGGAAATTAGTCACACAGAAAAAGAATCATCATAAGATATCACTTATAGAGGGAATGTCAATATCACAACACATGAACTGAATTAGGAAAGAGAACAGAGTCTCACATTTAGCAAAAATCTCTTATGCCTGCTTCAGGGGAAAGGAGAGGTGGGGTGATGCATAAAACCAGAGTTTGATATTAGCACAGGTACCATTCCATAAACCAAATACAGAATAGACAAGACCTACACCATCCTCAGTGAACGGGACTCAACACCCCTATGCCCCACAGAGGAATATATCTGACTACTAAGAATCTTAAAACCTATGTATTGATATGTCTCCGTAAGGGAATCAATTGTGTCTAGACTGGCATAAACACGTCAGTGAAAATCAGCTCAACCCCATTATAAAAATGAATTTCAAAAAAACCCCAAAAAACAGCGAAATTCTTACACAATTCCTTCAGGGTTTCTGATGAAACCTGGAATGACCCTATCTGCAAAGACAGCTGGATGAGACATAAGGCTGGACACTTGGGACTGAGAGGACTGGTGAGATTGGGAGAGAAAATGCAGACCTTTTAAAGTAGTAATGCATGCCACCATTCCATGTGTCCCAAATCTCCAGGTAGAAGGGTATATCACTACAATTATAACATGTATGGGAAACCTAGAAAATGGACACCCTGTGATGGCGAAAGGTTTCTAAAACTCTCCTAATTTTTCCTCTCCTTGTGCTCCACTTTGGCATTCCAACTGCTTTACTATCAATCTCCCAACTTAGGAGAGTCAGCCCCTATAACCTCCTGGTTCGCACAGTTTGCTAATTGTGCAGAGGATGAAAGGGAAGAGGGAGAACCAATCAGAGAGTAGATGTAGGCATTTGGACGGGCACATGTCACTCTAAGTTCCCGGCAGGAAGAAGAATTAACCAAAGCCTCAACCACCCACAGGGAACCAATATAGCGACCCCTGGAACCAGTATAGGTCCTGAAGCAAAATTGTGGATTTGCGGCCAGCTCACAAAGTTGGGATTTGAAAATTGGAGCTCAGGGGCACAGCATTTCACAAACCTGCAGACTTATAAAGGACTACTATCTTCCAAAAATCTGTTGAGGGAAGGCAATGAAGCGGACTTGAAAATGAGGCAGAATTGCACAAAACATATTTCAAGAGGTAAATTGGAATCGCCTTTAAAGCACAGGAAAAGCATCCCAACTTGGACAGAGATGCACTTGGCCAAAAAGGGCGTATGCCTTTTCTCCTGAATATATTCAGAAGAAAACGCATATGCCCTTTTTGGCCAATCAAGCAAGCGCGCAATACAAATCCACACTACAAAGAATTGTCACTTACCACCGGTCAAAAGGGACATCCGAATATCTGTAAAAACCAGAAAGGAAAGAGAGAGATGGCAAGGGCATGAAGCAATGTGATCCCAATGGTCATGGAGGATTGTGATGACAAGCGCATGGAGAATTGTGATGACAAGATTATGTACCATTTTGTTGACAAAGGCAAGGAGCATTATGATGACAAGGTTCATGGAGCACTGTGATGAGAAGCATCACGGAGCATTGTGATTACAGGGGTCATGGAGCATTGGGATGACAAGCACATGGATCATTGTGATGACAATGGTCATGGAGCATTTTAATGACAAGAGTCCCGGATCATTGTGTTGTCAGGGTTCATGGAGCGTTGTGATGACAGTGGTCATGGAGCATTGTGATGACAGGGGTCATGGCGCATTGTGATGAGAAGGTCGTGGAGCATTGGGCTGAAAATGTCCATGGAGTACTGGGATGACAGGGGTCATGGAGCATTGTGATGACAAGGTACTGGAGCACTGTGATGAGAAGACCATGGAGCCTTGTGATGACAAGTCTCATGGAGCATTCTGATGAAAAGTGCCATGGAGCATTGTGATTACAGGGGTCTTGGAGCATTGTGATGACAAGGGCATGGAGCATTGGGATGAGAAGGCCATGGAGTGTTCTGATGACATGCATCATGGAGCTTTGTGAGGACAAGGGCATGGAGCATTGTGACTACAGCGGTCTTGGAGCACTGTGATGAAAAGGGCATGGATCATTGTGATGAAAAAGGCATGGAGCCTTGTCATGACAGGGTTCAAGGAGCAAACTGACAACAAGTGTCAGGGAGCATTGTGATGACAAGGGTATTGAGTATTGTGATGACAAAGGTCATGGAGCATTGTGATGAGAAGACGATGGATTATTGTGATGACGAGTGTCATGGGGCGTTGTGATGATAAGTGTTATGGAACATATTGATCTCAAGGATTTGGAGCATTGTGATGACAGAGGTCATGGAGCATTTTGGTTTCATTGTGATGACAATAGCCTGAAGCATTATGATGATGGGCATGGTGCATTGTGATGACAGGGTTCATGGAGCATTGAGATGAAAAGGGGCATGGAGCATTGCGATTACAGGAGTCTTGGAGCATTGTGATGACAAAGGCATGGAACATCGTGAATGAGAAGGCCATGGAGCATTCTGTTGACATGCATCATTGAGCTTTGTGATGACAAGGGCATGGAGCATTGTGATTACAGGGGTCTTGGAGCATTGTGATGACAAGGGTCATGGAGCCTTGTGATGACAAGGCTGTGGAACATTGTGATGGCAGGGGTCATGGAGCATTGTTATGACAGGGGTAATGGAGCATTGTGATGACAAGGGCATGGAGCATTGGTCTGAAAAGTTTCATGGATTATTGTGATGAGAAGTGGCAAGGAGCATTGTGATGACAAGGGCATGGAACAATGTGATACATGGGTCATGGAGGATTGTAATGAGAAGCGCATGGAGCATTGTGATAAGAATGGCATCGAGCATTGTGATGAAAAGCATCATGGAGCCTGTGATGACAAGGGCATGGAACAATGTGATGAGAGGGTTCATGGAGCATTGTGATGACAGTGGCATGCAGCATTGTGATGACAAGGGTCATTGAGCTTTGTGATGACAAAGGTCATGGAGCATTTTGATGACAGGGGGGGTGCATTCTGTTGTGAAGGGCAGGGAGCATTGTGATGACAGGGGTTATGGAACATTGTGATGTCAGGGGAATGGAGCATTGTGATGATAAAGGCATGTAGCATTGTTGTGACAAGGGTCAGGAATATTGTGATGACAGGGGTGAGGGAGTATTGTGTTGACTAGTGATGGAACATTGTGATATCAGTGGTGAGAGAGCATTTTGATGAGAAGTGCATGGAGCAGTGTGATGACAAGGTTTATGGAGCATTGTGATGACAAAGATGTGGAGCATTGTGATGACAAGCGCATGGCACATTTGATGCCATGTGTCATGGAGTAATGTGCTGACAAAGGCATGGAGCATTGTGATGACAAGGGTCACAGAGCATTGTGATGAAATGTTCATGGAGTGTTGTGGTCACAAAGGTCACAGAGCCTTGTGATGACGAGGTCATGGACCATTGTGATGACAAAGGTCATGAAGCATTGTGATGACTGGAGTCACGGAGCATTGTGATGACAGGGGTCATAGAGCATTGTGATGAAAGGGCATGGAGCATTGTGATGACAGGGTCATGGAGCATTTTTCTGACAAGTTTCAGGGATTATTGTGATGACAGTGGGCATGGCGCATTGTGATGACAAGGGCATGGAGCATTGTGATGAGAAGGTCATGGAGTATTGTGAAGAAGGGTGTCAGGGAGCATTGTGATGACATATTTCATGGTCTATTGCAATGACAATGGAATGTAGCATTGTGATGCCAAGTGTCATGGAGGATTGTGATGACAAAGGTAATGGAGCATTTTGATGACAAGGGCTTGGAGCATTGTGATGACAAGGGTCATGGAGCATTGTGATAACAAGGGCCATTGAGAATTTTGATGACATGTTCATGAAGCATTGTGATGACAATCACATGGAGCTTGCTATGACAGGGGTCATGGAGCATTGCGATGACAAGTGCATAGAGAATTGTGATGACAAAACATGTAACACTGTGAGGAGAAGTATCATGGAGCATAGTGATGCCAAGAACGTGGAGAATTGTGATGACAGGGGACATGGAGCATTGTGATGACCAGGGCATGGAGCATTGTGATGGCAAGACCGTGGAGCACTGTGATGAGAAGACCATGGATAATTGTGATGACGAGCGTCATGGAGCACTGTAATGACAAGGGGTATAGAGCATTGTGATGACAGTGGTCATGGAGCATTGTGATGACCGGGGACATGGAGCATTGTGATGACTGGGGACATGGAGCATTGTGATGACCAGGGCATGGAGCCTTGTGATGGCAAGGTCGTGGAGCACTGTGATGAGAAGATCATGGATAATTGTGATGACGAGGGTCATGGAGCACTGTAATGACAAGGGCTATAGAGCATTGTGATGACAGAGGTCATGGAGCATTGTGATGACCGGGGACATGGAGCATTGTGATGCCCAAGGCATGGAGCACTGTGATGACAAGACCGTGGAGCATTGTGATGAGAAGACCATGGATAATTGTGATGAGGAGCGTCATGGAGCACTGTAATGACAAGTGGTATGGAGCCTTGTGATGACAGGGGTCATGGAGCATTGTTATGACAGTGGTCATGGAGCATTGTGATGACAAGGGTCATGGAGCATTTTGATGACAATGGCGTGGAGCATTGTGATGAGAAGACCATGGACAATTGTGATTACGAGTGTCATGGAGCACTGTAATGACAAGCGGTATGGAGCATTGTGATGACAGGGGTCATGGAGCATTGTGTTGACTGGGGACATGGAGCATTGTGATGACCAGGGCATGGAGCATTGTGATGGCAAGACCGTGGAGCACTGTGATGAGAAGACCATGGATAATTGTGATAACGAACATCATGGAGCACTGTAATGACAAGGGGCATGGAGCATTGTGATGACAGGTGTCATGGAGCATTGTGATGACAGGGCCCATGGATCATTGAGATGAAAAGTGTCACGGAGCATTCTGATGACAAGCTTGTGGAGTATTGTGATGACAATGGCATGGAGCATTGTGATGAAAAGGGCATGGATCATTGTGATGAAAAAGGCATGGAGACTTGTCATGACAGGGTTCAATGAGCATACTGATGACAAGTATCAGGGAGCATTGTGATGACAAGTGTATTGAGAATTGTGATGACAAAGGTCATGGAGCATTGTGATGAGAAGTCCATGGATAATTGTGATGACCAGCGTCATGGGGCGTTGTGATGACAAGTGTTATGGAACATTGTGATCACAAGGGTTTGGAGCATTGTGATGAGAGAGGTCATGGAGAATTTTGATTTCATTGTGATGACAATAGCATGAAGCATTATGATGATGGGCATGGTGCATTGTGATGACAGGGTTCATGGAGCATTGAGATGCAAAGAGGCATGGATCATTGTAATAACAAGGGTCTTGGAGCATTGTGATGACAAGGGCATGGAGTATTGTGATGAGAAGGCCATGGAGCATTCTGATGACATGCGTCAGGGAGCTTTGTGATGACATGGGCATGGAGCATTGTGATTACAGGGGTCTTGGAGCATTGTGATGACAAGGGCCATGGAGTCTTGTGATGACAAGGCCGTAGAACATTGTGATGGCAGGGGTCATGGAGCATTGTTATGACAGGTGTAATGGAGCATTGTGATGACAAGGGCATGGAGCATTGGTCTGAAGAGTTTCATGGATTATTGTGATGAGAGTGAGCATGGAGCATTGTGATGACAAGGGCACGGAACACAGTGATACATGTGTCATGGAGGATTGCAATGACAAGGGCATGGAGCATTGTGATGACAAGCGTCATGGAGCTTTGTGATGACAATGGCATGGAGCAATGTGATGAGAGCTTTCATGGAGCTTTGTGATGACAATGGCATGGAGCATTGTGATTCCAAGGGTCATGGAGCTTTGTGATGACATAGGCCATGGAGCATTTTGATGACAAGAGCGTGGTGCATTGTGATGAGAAGGGCAGGGAGCATTGTGATGACAGGGTTATGGAGCAATTGGATGAAAAGGGTCATGGAACATTTTGATGACAGTGTTTATGGAACATTGTGATGTTAGGGGTCATGGAGCATTGTGATGAAAAGGGTCATGGAGCATTGTGATGATAAGAGCATGTAGCATTGTTGTGACAAGGGTCATGGAACATTGGGATGACAGGGTGGAGGGAGTATTGTGTTGACTAGTGGTGGAACACTGTGATATCAGTGGTGAGAGAGCATTTTGATGAGAGGTGCATGGAGCATTGTGATGACAAGGCTGTGGAGCATTGTGATGAGAAACGCAGGGCACATTGTGATGACATGGGTCATGGATCATTGTGCTGACAAACGCATGGAGCATTGTGATGACAAGTTTTGTGGAGCATTGTGATGACAGCGATGTGGAGCATTGTGATGACAAGCGCATGGCACATTTGATGCCATGTGTCATGGAGTAATGTGCTGACAAAGGCATGGAGCATTGTGATGACAAGGGTCACCGAGCATTGTGATGAAATGTTCATGGAGTGTTGTGGTCACAAAGGTCACAGAGCCTTGTGATGACGAGGGCATGGACCATTGTGATGACAAAGGTCATGAAGCATTGTGATAACTGGAGTCACAGAGCATTGTGATGACAGGGGTCATAGAGCATTGTGATGAAAGGGCATGGAGCCTTGTGATGACAGGGTCATGGAGCATTTTTCTGACAAGTTTCATGGATTATTGTGATGACAGTGGGCATGGCGCATTGTGATGACAAGGGCATGGAGCATTGTGATGAGAAGGTCATGGAGTATTGTGAAGAAGGGTGTCAGGGAGCATTGTGATGACATCTGTCATGGTCTATTGCAATGACAATGGAATGTAGCATTGTGATGCCAAGTGTCATGGAGGATTGTGATGACAAAGGTAATGGAGCATTTTGATGACAAGGGCTTGGAGCATTGTGATGACAAGGGTCATGGCGCATTGTAATAACAAGGGCCATTGAGAATTTTGATGACATGTTCATGAAGCATTGTGATGACAATCACATGGAGCTTGCTATGACAGGGGTCATGGAGCATTACGATGACAAGTGCATAGAGAATTGTTATGACAAAACATGTAACACTGTGATGAGAAGTATCATGGAGCATAGTGATGCCAAGAACGTGGAGAATTGTGATGACAGGGGACATGGAGCATTGTGATGACCAGGGCATGGAGCATTGTGATGGCAAGACCGTGGAGCATTGTGATGAGAAGACCATGGATAATTGTGATGACGAGCGTCATGGAGCACTATAATGACAAGGGGTATGGAGCATTGTGATGACAGGGGTCATGGAGCATTGTGATGACTGGGGACATGGAGCATCGTGATGACCAAGGCATGGAGCATTGTGATGGCAAGACTGTGGAGCATTGTGATGAGAAGACCATGGATAATTGTCATGACGAGCGTCATGGAACACTGTAATGACAAGGGGTATGGAGCCTTGTGATGACAGGGGTCATGGAGCATTCTGAAGACAATGATCATGGAGCATTCTGATGACAAGCTTGTGGAGTATTGTGATGACAATGACCTGGATCGTTGTGATGAAAAGGGCATGGAGCATTCTGATGAAAAAAGCATGGAGCCTTTTCATGACTGTGTTCAAGGAGTATTCTGACGACAAGTGTCAGGGAGCATTGTGATGACAAGTGTATTGAGAATTGTGATGACAAAGGTCATGGAGCATTGTGACGACAAGTGCATGGAGTATTGTCATGACAGTCATCATGGAGTGTTGTGATGACAAGTGTTATGGAACATTGTGATCACAAGGGGTTGGAGCATTGTGATGACAGAGGTCATGGACCATTTTGATTTCAAGGAGCATGGAGCATTGTGATGACAAGGGCATGGAGCAATGTGATCCCAAGGTTCATGGAGGATTGTGATGAAAATGGTAATGGAGTATTGTGATGACAAGCTCATGGAGCATTGTGATGACAAGGTCATGTAGGATTTTGATGACACAGGCATGGAGAATTGTGATGATAAGGGTCATGGAGCACTGTGATGATAAGCGTCATGGAGCATTGTGATTACAGGGGTCATGGAGCATTGGGATGACAAGGGCATGGATCATTGTGATGACAAGTGTCATGGAGCATTGGGCTGAAAATGTTCATGGAGCATTGTGATGACAAGGGAATGGAGCATTGTGATGACAAGAGTCCCGGATCATTGTGTTGTCAGGGGTCATGGAGTGTTGTGATGACAGTGGTCATGGAGGACTGTGATGATATGGGTCATGGAGCATTGTGATGAGAAGGTCATGAAGCATTGGGCTGAAAATGTTCATGGAGTATTGTGATGACAGGGGTCATGGAGCATTGTAATGAGAAGGGAATTGAGCACTGTGATGACAAGGTCCTGGAGCATTGTGATGGGAAGTCCATGGAGCCTTGTGATGACAATTCTCATGGAACATTCTGATGAAAAGGGGCATGGAGCATTGTGATTACAGGGGTCTTGGAGCATTGTGATGAGAAGGCCATGGAGCATTCTGATGACATGCGTCATGGAGCTTTGTGCTGACAAGGGCATGGAGTATTGTGATGAAAATGGCATGGATCATTGTTATGAAAAAGGCATGGAGCCTTGTCATGACAGGGTTCAAGGAGCATACTGACGACAAGTGTCACGGAGCATTGTGATGACAAGTGTATTGAGCATTGTGATGACAAAGTTCATGGAGCATTGTGATGAGAAGACCATGGATAATTGTGATGATGAGCGTCATGGGGTGTTGTGATGATAAGTTTTATGGAACACTGTGATCACAAGGTTTCGGAGCATTGTGATGACAGAGGTCATGGAGCATTTTGATTTCATTGTGATGACAATAGCCTGAAGCATTATGGTGATGGGCATGGTGCATTGTGATGACAGGGTTCATGGAGCATTGAGATGAAAAGGGGCATGGAGCATTGTGATTACAGGGGTCTTGGAGCATTGTGATGACAAGGGCAAGGAGCATTGTGATGAGAAGGCCATGGAGCATTCTGATGACATGCGTCATTGAGCTTTGTGATGACAAGGGCATGGAGCATTGTGATTACAGGGGTCTTGGAGCATTGTGATGACAAGGGTCATGGAGCCTTGTGATGACAATGGTGTGGAACATTGTGATGGCAGTGGTCATGGAGCATTGTTATGACAGGGGTAATGGAGCATTGTGATGAGAAGGGCATGGAGCATTGGTCTGAAAAGTTTCATGGATTATTGTGATGAGAGTGGGCATGGAGCATTGTGATGACAAGGTCACGGAACACTGTGATCCATGGGTCATGGAGGATTGTAATGACAAGGGCATGGAGCATTGTGATGAGAAGGGCATCGAACATTGTTTTGACAAGCGTCATGGAGCTTTGTGATGACAAGGGCATGGAACAATGTGATGAGAGGGTTCATGGAACACTGTGATTCCAAGGGTTATGGAGCTTTGTGATGACAAAAGTCATGGAGCATTTTGATGTCAAGGGCGTGGTGCATTGTGATGAGAAGGGCAGGGAGCATTTTGATGACAGGGTCATGCAGCAATTTGATGAAAAGTGTAATGGAACATTTTGATGACAGGGGTTATAGAACATTGTGATGTCAGGGGTCATGGAGCTTTGGGATGAAAAGGGTCATGGAGCATTTTGATGACAGGGGTTATGGAACATTGTGATGTCAGGGGTCATGGAACATTGTGATGATAAGGGGATGTAGCATTGTGATGACAGGGGTCATGCAACATTGTGATTACAGGGGTGAGGGAGTATTGTGATGACTAGTGATGGAACATTGTGATATCTCTGTTGAGAGAGCATTTTGATGAGAAGTGCATGGAGCATTGTGATTACAAGGTTTATGGAGCATTACGATGACAAGGTTGTGGACCGTTGTGATGAAAATCACGTGGCACATTGTGATGACAAGGGTCATGGAGCATTGTTCTGACAAAGGCATGGAGCATTGTGATGACAAGGGTCACGGAGTATTGTGATGAAAAGTTCATGGAGTATTGTGGTTACAAAGGTCACAGAGCCTTGTGATGATGTGGGCATGGAACACTGTGATGACAAATGTTATGAAGCATTGTGATGACTGGAGTCACAGAGCATTGTGATGACAGGGGTCATGGAGCATTGTGATGACAAGGGCATGGAGCATTGTGATGACAGGGGCATGGAGCATTGGTCTGACAAGTTTAATAGATTATTGTGATGACAGTGGGCATGGGGCATTGTGATGACAAGGGCATGGGGCATTGTGATGAGAAGGTCATGGAGTATTGTGAAGACAAGTGTCAGGGAGCATTGTGATGACATATGTCATGGTCCATTGCGATGACAATGGCATGGAGCATTGTGATGCCAAATGTAATGGAGGATTGTGATGACAAATATAATGGAGCATTGTGATGACTAGGGCTTGGAGCATTATGATGACAAGAGCCATTGAAAATTTTCATGACAAGGTCGTGAAGCATTGTGATGACAAGGTGCTGGAGCATTGTGATGAGAAAACCATGGAGCCTTGTGAGACAAGTCTCATGGAGCATACTGATGAAAAGGGGCATGGAGCATTGTGATTAGAGTGTCTTGGAAAATTGTGATGACAAGGGCATGGAGCATTGTGATGAGAAGGCCAAGGAGCAGTCTGATGACATGCGTCATTGAGCTTTGTGATGACAAGGGCATGGAGCATTGTAATTACAGGTGTCTTGGAGCATTGTGATGAAAAAGGCATGGATCATTGTGATGAAAAAGGCATGGAGCCTTGTCATGACAGAGTTCAAGGAGCATACAGAGAACAAGTGTCTGGGAGCATTTTGATGACAAGTGTATTGAGCACTGTGATGACAAATGTCATGGAGCATTGTGATGAGAAGACCATAGATAATTGTGATGACGAGCATCATGGGGCATTGTGATGACAGGTGTTATGGAATATTGTGATCACAAGGGTTTGGAGCAGTGTTATGACAGAGGTCATGGAGAATTTTGATTTCATTGTGATGACAATAGCCTGAAGCATTATGATGATGGTCATGGTGCATTGTGATGACAGGGTTCATGGATCATTGAGATAAAAAGGGACATGGAGCATTGTGATTACAGGGGTCTTGGAGCATTGTGATGAGAAGGGTCATGGAGCCTTGTGATGACAAGGCCATGGAACATCTTGATGGCAGGGGTCATGGAGCATTGTTATCACAGGGGTAATGGAGCATTGTGATGGCAAGGGCATGGAGCATTGTGATGACATGCATCATGGAGCTTTGTGATGACAAGGGCATGTAGCACTGTGATTACAGGGGTCTTGGAGCATTGTGATGACAAGGGTCATGGAGCCATGTGATGACAAGGCCGTGGAACGTTGTGATGGCAGGGGTCATGGAGCATTGTTATGACAGGGGTAATGGAGCATTGTGATGACAAGGGCATGGAACATTTGTCTGAAAATTTCATGGATTATTGTGATGAGAGTGGGCATGGAGCATTGTGATGAAAAGGGCATGGAACACAGTGATACATGGGTCATGGAGGATTGTAATGACAAGGGCATGGAGCATTGTGCTGAGAAAGGCATAGAGCATTGTGATGACAAGGGTCAAAGAGCATTGTGATGAAAAGTTCATGAAGCATTGTGGTTAAAAAGGTCACAGAGACTGTTGATGACAAGGGCATGGACCATTGTGATGACAAAGGTCATGAAGCCTTGTGATGACTGGAGTCACGGAGCATTGTGATGACAGGGGTCATGGAGCATTGTGATAACAAGGGCATGGGGCATTGTGATGACAAGGGCATGGAGCATTGGTCTAATAAGTTTCATGGCTTATTGCGATGACAGTTGGAATGGCGCATTGTGGTGACAAGGGCATGGAGCATTGTGATGACCAGGTCATTCATTATTGTGAAGACAGGTGTCAGGGAGCATTGTGATGACATATGTAATGGCCCATTGTGATGACAATGCCATGGAGCATTGTGATGCCAAGTGTCATGGAGGATTCTGATGACAAAGGTAATGGAGCATTGTGATGACAATGGCTTGGAGCATTGTGATGACAAGGGTCAGGGAGCATTGTGCTGACAAGTGCATGGAAAATTGTGATGACAAGGGACATGGAGCATTCTGATGACAAGCTTGTGGAGTATTTTGATGACAATGGCATGGAGCATTGTGATGAAAACGGCATGGTGCATTTTGATGAAAAAGGCATGGAGCCTTATTGTGACAGGGTTCAAGGAGCATTCTGATGACAAGTGTCAGGGAGCATTGTGATGACAAGTGTATCGAGAATTGTGATGACAAAGGTCATGGAGCATTGTGATGAAAAGGGCATGGAGTATTGTGATGACAGGCATCATGGAGCATTGTGACGACAAGTGTTATGGAACATTGTGATCACAAGGGTTTGGAGCATTGTGATGACAGAGGTCATGGATCATTTTGATTTCAAGGAGCATGGAGCATTGTGATGACAAGGGCATGGAGCAATGTGATCCCAAGGTTCATGGAGGATTGTGATGGCAATGGTAATGGAGTATTGTGATGACAAGTGCATAGAACATTGTAATGACAAGTCATGTAGCATTTTGCTGACAAAGGCATGGAGCATTGTGATGACAGGTGTCATGGAGCACTGTGATGACAAGCGTCACGGAGCATTGTGATTACAGGGGTCATGGAGCATTGGGATGACAAGGGCATGCATCATTGTGATGACAAGTGTCATGGAGCATTGGGCTGAAAATGTTCATGGAGTATTGTGATGACAGGGGTCATGGAGCATTGTGATGACTAGGGAATGGAACATTGTGATGACAAGAGTCCCGGATCATTGTGTTGTCAGGTGATATTGAGCGTTGTGATGACTGTGGTCATGGAGCATTGTGATGATATTGGTCATGGAGCATTGTGATGAGAAGGTCATGGAGCATTGGGCTGAAAATGTTCATGGAGTATTGTGATGACAGGGGTCATGGAGCATTGTGATGATAAGGGAATGGAGCATTTTGATGACAATGTCCTGGAGCATTGTGATGAGAAGACCATGGAGCCTTGTGATGACAAGTCTCATGGAGCATTCTGATGAAAAGGGGCATGGACCATTGTGATTACAGGGGTCTTGGAGCATTGTGATGACAAGGGCATGGAGCATTGTGATGAGAAGGCCATTGAGCATTCTGATGACATGCATCATGGAGCTTTGTGATGACAAGGGCATGGAGCATTGTGATTAAAGGGGTCTTGGCGCATTGTGATGAAAATGGCATGGATAATTGTGATGAAAAAGGCATGGAGCCTTGTCATGAAAGGGTTCAGGGAGCATACTGATGGCAAGAGTCAGGGAGAATTGTGATGACATGTGTATTGCGCATTGTGATGACAAATGTCATGGGGCATTGTGATGAGAAGTCCATGGATAATTGTGATGAGTAGCGTCATGGGGTATTGTGATGACAAGTGTTATGGAACATTGTGATCACAAGGGTTTGGAGCATTGTGATGACAGAGGTCATGGAGCATTTTGATTTCATTGTGCTGACAAGAGCATGAAGCATTATGATGATGGGCATGGTGCATTGTGATGACAGGGTTCATGGAGCATTGTGATGAAAGGTGGCATGGAGCTTTGGTCTGACAAGTTTCATGGATTATTTTGATGACAGTGGGCATGGCACATTGTGATGACAAGGGCATGGAGCATTGTGATGACAAGGTCATGGAGTATTGTGAAGACAGGTGTCAGGGAGCATTGTGATGACATATGTCATGTTCCATTGTGATGACAATAGCACGGAGCATTGTGATGCCAAGTGTCATGGAGGATTGTTGTGACAAAGGTAAAGGAGCATTGTGATGATAAGCACATGGAGCATTGAGATGACAAGGGCCATTGATAATTTTAATGTCCATGTCCTGAAACATTGTGATGACAAGCGCATGGAGCTTCCTATGACAGGGGTCATGGAGCATTGCGATGACAAGTGCATGGAGTATTGTTATGACAAGAGCATATAACATTGTGATGAGAAGTGCCATGGAGCATTGTGATGACAAGGACGTGGAGAATTGTGAGGACAAGGGACATTGAGCTTTGAGATGACCAGGGCATGGAGCATTGTGATGGCAAAACCTTGGAGCATTGTGATGAGAAGACCATGGGTAATTGTGATGACGAGCATCATGGAGCACTGTAATGACAAGGGGCATGAAGCATTGTGATGATAGGTGTCAGGGAGCATTGTGATGACAAGGGCATGGAGCATTGTGATGACAAGGGTACGGAACATTGTGATGAAAAGTGCCATTGAGAATTTAGATGATAAAGTCGTGAAGCATTGTGATGACAAACACTTGGAGCTTGCTATGACAGGGGTCATGGAACATTGCAATGACAAGTGCATGGAGAATTGTGATGAAACGAGCATGTAACTTTGTGAAGAGAAGTGTCATGTAGCATTGTGATGACAAGTACGTGGAGAATTGTTATGACAAGGGACATGGAGCATTGTGATAACCAGGGAATGGAGCATTGTGATGACAGGGGTCATGGAGCATTATTATGACAAGGGCCATGGTGCATTCTGATATAAGATATCACTTATGAAGGGACTGTAAACCTGGCTACATATGAACTGAATTAGGAAAGAGAACAGAGTCTCAGATTTAGAAAACACTCTTATGCTTGCTTAAGGGGGAAGGAGAGGTGGGGAGACACACAAAACCAGAGTTTGATATTAACACAGGTACCGTTCCATAATCCAAATACAGAAGAGACAAGCCCGACTCCTTCCTCAGTGAATGGGACTCAACACCCCTATTCCCCACAGAGAAATATATCTGACTAGTAAGGATCTTAAAACCTATGTATTGATATGTCTCCATAAGGGAACCAAGTGTGTCTAGAATGACATAAACACGGCAGTGAGAATCAGCTCAAACCCACTATAAAAAGGAATTTCAAAACAAAACAAAGAAACAGTGAAATTCTTACACAACACCTTCAGGGGTTCTGATGAAACTTGGAATGACCCTATCTACAACAACAGCTGGATGTGGCATAAGGCTGTTCACCTGGGACTGAGAGGATTGGTGAGATTGGGTGAGAAAATGCAGATGCTTTAAAGCAATAATGCCTGCCACTGATTCCATGGTTCCCAACTCTCCAGGTAGAAGGGAATATCACTACAGTTATAACATGTATGGGAAACCTAGAGAATGGACACCCTCTGATGGTGAAAGGTTTCTAAAACTCTACTAATTTTTTTCTCTCCATGTGCTGCAGCTTGACATTCCAACTGCTTTAATATCAATCTCCCAACTTGGAGAGTCAGCCCCTATAACATCCTGGTTCGCACAGTTGGCACATTGTGCAGAGGATATAAGGGAAGAGGGAGAACCAATGAGAGAGTAGCTGTAGGCATTTGGACGGCCACATGTCACTCTAATTTCCCATCATGAAGAAGAATTAACCAAACTCTCAGCCTGCCCCACCCCCATAACTAGTATAGGTCCTGAAGCAAAATTGTGGGTTTAAGGTCAGCTCACAAAAACACAAGTTGAAAAATGGAGCTCAGGGGCACAGCAATTCACTAACTTGCAGAGTTATACAGGACTACTCTCTTCGAAAAATCTGTTGAGGAAAAGCCATGAGGCGGACTTGAAAATTAGGGAGATTTGCACGAAACAGATTTCCAGAAGTACATTGGAATCGCCTTTAAACACAGGGAAAGCATCACAACTTCGACAATTAGGGAATTGTCCATAAAGGGCGCATGTGTTTTCTCCTGAATATATTCAGGAGAAAACGCATACACCCATTTTAGCCAACCAAGCAACCGCACAATGCAAATCTGCACTACAAAGAAGTATCACTTCCCACCAGTCAAAAGGGATATCTGTAAAATGTGTAAAAACCAGAAAGGCAAGAGGGGCTCTAGAGAACAGGGAGCCTTGTTATGCTGATGGGTGGGATGCAGATTGCCAACAGCCACTCTGGAGGAGTGCATTGTGTTCCCTAAAAGAATTAAACAACAGAGCTTCACAACCAAAGGCACTTCCAGTCATGGGAATATACCTTGGGGAAATTGAAAATCAATAAGACACAGCCAACCCAAAATATAGGGCAGCACTGCTTACAAGAACCTCGACTTCGGGAGACCTTAAATATCCCAGTAAAGACAAAAATAGTAAAGAAATTGTGGTACATACGTACGATGGAATATCCCTCAGCCATGAAATCAATGTGATAAGGCAAGTAGCAGCATAATGAGTGGATTCATGTACGATGATTCTAACTGAAATAAGTCACACAGAAAAAGAAACTTATCATAAGATATCACTTATGAAGGTCTTGTAAACATGTCTACACATGAACTGAATTAGGAAAGAGAAGAGTCTCACATTTAGAAAACACTCTTATGCCTGCTCAAGAGGAAAGGAGAGGTGGGGTGATGCATAAAACCAGAGTTTGATATTAGCACAGGTACGGTTGCATAATCCAAATACAAAATAGCCAAGACCTACTCTTTCCTCACTGAACGGGGCTCAACACCCCTATTCCCCGCAGAGTAGTATATCTGACTAGTAAGAATCTTAAAACCTATGTATTGATATATCTCCATAAGGTAACTAAGTATGTCTAGAATGACATAAACACGGCAGAGAGAATCAGCTCAAACCCACTATAAAAAGGAATTTCAAAACAAAACAAATAAACAGTGAAATTCTTACACAATACCTTCAGGGGTTCTGATGAAACTTAGAATGACCCTATCTACAACGACAGCTGGATGTGGCATAAGGCTGGTCACTTGGGACTGAGAGGATTGGTGAGATTGGGTGAGAAAATGCAGACCGTTTAAAGCAATAATACCTGGCACCCATTCCATGGGTCCCAACTCTCCAGGTAGAAGGGAATATCACTACAGTTATAACATGTATGGGAAACCTAGAGAATGGACACCATCTGATGGTGAAAGGTTTCTAAAACTCTACTAATTTTTTTATCTCCTTGTGCACCAGTTTGACATTCCAACTGCTTTAGTATCAATCTCCCAAATTGGAGAGTCAGCACCTATAACCTCCTGGTTCGCACAGTTGGCACATGGTGTAGAGGATATAAGGGAAGAGGGAGAAACAATTAGAGAGTAGCTGTAGACATTTGGATGGTCACATGTCACTCTAAATTCCCGTCACGAAGAAGAATTAACAAACTCTGAGCCAGCCCCCCCAATGGAACCAGTATAGGTCCTGAAGCAAAACTGTGGATTGGCAGTCAGCTCAAAAAAACGCGAGTTGAAAAATGGAGCTCAGGGGCACAGCAATTCACTAACTTGCAGAGTTATAAAGGACTACTCTCTTCCAAAAATCTGTTGAGAGAAAGCCATGAGGCGGATTTGAAAATGAGGCAAAAGGGCACGAAACAGATTTCCAGAAGTACATTGGAATCGCCTTTAAACACAGGAAAAGCATCACAACTTCGACAATTATGGAATTGTCCATAAAGGGCACATGCGTTTTCTCCTGAATATATTCAGGAGAAAACGCATACGCCAATTTTGGCCAACCAAGCAACCGCACAATGCAAATCTGCACTACAAAGAAGTATCACTTCCAACTGGTCAAAAGGGATATCCGTAAAATGTGTAAAAACAAGAAAGGCAAGACAGGATCTGGAGAACAGTGAGCCTTGTTATACGGATGGGTGGGATGTAAATTGCCAACAGCCACTCTGGAGGAGTGCATTGTGTTCCCAAAAAGAAGTAAACAACAGTGCTTCACAACCTAAGGCACGTCCAGTCACGGGAATATACCTTGGGAAAATTGAAAATCAATAAGACACAGCCACCCCAAAATTTATGGAAGCACTGCTTACAAGAACCTCGACTTCAGGACACCTTATAAATCCCAGGAAAGACAAAAATGGTAAAGAAATTGTGGTACATACGTATGATGGAATATCCCTCAGCCATGAAGTCAATGTCATAAGGCCAGTAGCAGCATAATGACGGGATTCATGTACGATGATTCTAACTGAAATAAGTCACACAGAAAAATAAACTTATCATAAGATATCACTTATGAAGGGTATATAAACATGGCTACACATGGAATGAATTAGGAAAAGGAACAGAGTCTCATATTTAGAAAACAGTCTTATGCATGCTTAAGGGGAAAGCAGAGGTGGGGTGATGAATAAACCCAGAGTTTGATATTAGCACAGGTACGGTTCCATAATCCAAATACAGAATAGACAAGACCTACTACTTCCTCTGTGAACGGGACTCAAAACCCCATATTTCCCGCAGAAGAATATATCTTACTAGTAAGAATCTTAAAACCTATGTATTGATATGTCTCCGTAAGGGAATCAAGTGTGTCTAGACTGGCATAAACATGGCAGCGAGAATCAGATCAAACCCAATAGAAAAGGAAATTCAAAAACAAAAAAAAAAACAGGGAAATTCTTTACAATTCCTTCAGGGTCTCTGATGAAACCTGGAATGACCCTATCTACAACGACACCGGGATGTGGCATAAGGCTGGACACTTAGGACTGAGAGGGTTGGTGAGAGAGGGTGAGCAAATGCAGACCCTTTAAAACAATAAAATGTGGCACCCATTCCATGGGTCTCAACTCTCCAGGTTGAAGGAACTATTACTACAGCTAAAACATGTACGGAAAACCTAGAGAACGGACACACTGTGAATACGAAAGGTTTCTAAACCTCAAAGAATAGTCCCTCTCCTGGTGCTCCGGTTTCACTTTACAACTGCTTTATTGTCAGTCTTCCAACTTGAAGAGACAGCCACTTTAACATGCTGGTTCGAACAGGTTGCCAATTTGGCAGAGGATGAAAGGGAAGAGGAAGAACCAATGAGAGAGTAGCTGTTAGGGATTTGGACGGGCACATGTCACTCTAATTTCCCGGCAGGAAGAAGAATTAACAAAAGTCTCAGCCACACACCGGGAACCAGTATAGGTACTGAACCAAAATTTTGGACTTGCGTTCAGCTCACAAAAAACGAGTTGAAAAATGCAGCTCAGGGGCACAGCAATTTAAAAACTGGCAGAGTAATAAAGGACAACTATCGTCCAAAAATCTGTTGAGGGAAGGAAACGAGGCGGATTTGAAAGGCAGGCAGAATAGCAGGAAACAGATTTCAAGAGGTACGTTGGAATCGCCTTTAAAGCACAGGAACAGGGGCAAAACTTTGACAATAATGCACTTGGCCAAAAAGGGCGTATGCGTTTTCTCCTGAATATATTCAGGAGAAAACGCATACGCCCTTCTTAGCCAAGCAAGTAAGCGGCCAATGCAAATCTGCACTACAAAGAAGTATCACTTCCCACTGGTCAAAAGGGACAGCAACAAAATGTGTAAAATCCAGAAACGCAAGACAGGCCCTGGAGAACAGGGAGCCTTGTTATGGTGTTGGGCGAGATAAAAACTGTCAAGTGCTTCTCTGGAGGAATGCATTGTGTGGCCTAAAACAAGTAAACAACAGAGCTACAGAGCCAAGGGCACTTCCAGTCTAGGGAATATACCTTGGGAAAACTGAAAATCAATAAGAAAGAGCCACCTCAAAATTTAGGGCTGCACTGCTTACAAGGACCTCAACTTGGGTACACCTTAAATATCCCAGGAAATATAAAAATGGGTCAAAAAATTGTGGTACTTACGTACGATGGAATATCCCTCAGCCATGAAATCAATGTCATAAGACCAGTAGCAGCAAAATGGGTGGATTCATGTATGATGATTCTAAGTGAAATAAGTCACACAGAAAAAGAAACTTATCATAAGATATCACTTATGATGATCCTGTAAACATGGCTACACTTGAACTGAGTTAGGAAAGAGAACAGTGTCTCATATTTAGAAAACACTCTTATGCCTGCTTAAGGGAGAAGGAGAGGTGGGGTGATGCATAAAACCAGAGTTTGATATAAGCACAGGTACCGTTCCAAATATCAACTATGGAATAGACAAGACCTACACCTTCTTCAGTGAAAGGGACTCAAAACCCCATATTTCCCGCAGAGGAATATATCTGACTAGTAAGAATCTTAAAACCTATGTATTGATATGTCTCCATAAGGGAATCAAGTGTGTCTAGACTGGCATAAACATGGCAGCGAGAATCAGCTCAAACCCACTATAAAAAGGAATTTCAAAAACAAAACAAAAAACTGGGAAATTCTTTACAATTCCTTCAGGGTCTCTGATGAAACCTGGAATGACCCTATCTACCATGACAGCTGGATGTGGCATAAGGCTGGACACTTGGGACTGAGAGGATTGGTGAGATTGTGTGAGCAAATGCAGACCCTTTAAAGCAATAATGCATGGCACCCATTCCATGGTTCCCAACTCTCCAGGTTGAAGGGAATATTACTACAGTTTTAACATGTACGGGAAACCTAGAGAACGGACACACTGTGAATATGAAAGGTTTCTAAAACTCAACGAATAGTCCCTCTCCTGGTGCTCCGGTTTGACTTTCCATCTGCTTTACTATCAACCTCCCAACTTGGAGTGACAGCCCCTTTAACCTCCTGGTTCGCACAGGTTGCCAATTTGGCAGAGGCTGAAAGGGAAGAGGGAGAACCAATGAGAGAGTAGCTGTTAGGCATTTGGACGGGCACATATCACTGTAATTTCCCGGCAAGAAGAAGAATTATCCAAAGTCTCAGCCACCCACCGGGAACCAGTATAGGTCCTGAACCAAAATTTTGGACTTGCGGTCAGCTCACCAAAAACGAGTTGAAAAATGGAGCTCAGGGGCACAGCAATTCACAAACTGGCCGAGTAATAAAGGACAACTATCGTCCAAAAATCTGTTGAGGGAAGGCAACGAGGCGGACTTGAAAGCGAGGCAGAATAGCAGGAAACAGATTTCAAGCGGTACGTTGGAATCGCCTTTAAAGCACAGGAAGCGGGGCACAACTTCGACAATGATGCACTTGGCCAAAAAGGGCGTATGCGTATTCTCCTGAATATATTCAGGAGAAAACGCATACGCCCTTTTTGGCCCAGCAAGCAAGCGGGCAATGCAAATCCGCACTACAAAGAAGTATCACTTCCCACCGGTCAAAAGGGACATCCACAAAATGTGTAAAAACCAGAAAGGCAAGACAGGCCCTGGAGAACAAGGAGCCTTGTTATGCTGATGGGCGGGATGTAAATTGCCAACTGCCTCTCTGGAGGAGTGCATTGTGTTCCCTAAAACAAGTAAAGAACAGAGCTACAGAGCCAAGGGCACTTCCAGTCTAGGGAATATACTTTGGGAAAACTGAAAATCAATAAGACAGAGCCACCCCAAAATTTAGGGCTGCACTGCTTACAAGGACCTCAACTTGGGTACACCTTAAATATCCCAGGAAATATAAAAATGGTTTAAAAAATTGTGGTACTTACGTACGGTGGAATATCCCTCAGCCATGAAATCAATGTCATAAGACCAGTAGCAGGAAAATGGGTGGATTCAGGTATGATGATTCTAAGTGAAATAAGTCACACAGAAAAAGAAACTTATCATAAGATATCACTTATGAAGATCCTGTAAACATGGTTACACTTGAACTGAGTTAGGAAAGAGAACAGTGTCTCACATTTAGAAAACACTCTTATGCCTGCTTAAGGGGGAACGAGAGGTGGGGTGATGCATAAAACCAGAGTTTGATATAAGCACAGGTACCGTTCCATAACCAACTATGGAATAGACAAGACCTACACCTTCCTCAGTGAAAGGGACTCAAAACCCATATTTCCCGCAGAAGAATATATCTGACTAGTAAGAATCTTTAAACCTATGTATTGATATATCTCCATAAGGGAATCAAGTGTGTCTAGACGGGCATAAACATGTCAGCGAGAATCAGCTCAAACCCACTATAAAAAGGAATTTCAAAATCAAAACAAAAAAACAGGGAAATTCTTTTCAATTCCTTCAGGGTCTCTGATGAAACCTGGAATGACCCTATCTACAATGACAGCTGGATGTGGCATAAGGCTGGGCACTTGGGACTGAGAGGATTGGTGAGATAGGGTGAGCAAATGGAGACCCTTTAAAGCAATAATGCATGGCACCCATTCCATGGGTCCCAACTCTCCAGGTTGAAGGAAATATTACTACAGTTATAATATGTACGGGAAACCTAGAGAACAGACACACTGTGAATACGAAAGGTTTCTAAAACTCATCGAATAGTCCCTCTCCTGGTGCTCCGGTTTGACTTTGCATCTGCTTTACTATCAATCTCCCAACTTGGAGAGACAAGCTCTTTAACCTCCTGGTTTGCACAGGTTTCCAATTTGGCAGAGGATGAAAGGGAAGAGGGAGAACCAATGAGAGAGTAGCTGTTAGGCATGTGGACGGGCATATATCACTCTAACTTCCCGGCAGGTAGAAGAATTAACCAAAGTCTCAGCCACCCACCGGGAACCAGCATAGGTCCTGAACCAAAATGTTGGACTTGCGGTCAGCTCACCAAAAACGAGTTGAAAAATGGAGCTCAGGGGCACAGCAATTCACAAACTGGCTGAGTAATAAAGGACAACTATCGTCCAAAAATCTGTTGAGGGAAGGCAACGAGGCGTACATGAAAGCGAGGCAGAATAGCAGGAAACAGATTTCAAGAGGTACGTTGGAATCGCCTTTAAAGCACAGGAAGAGGGGCACAACTTCGACAGTGATGCACTTGGCCAAAAAGGGCGTATGCGTTTTCTCCTGAATATATTCAGGAGAAAACGCATACGCCCATTTTGGCCAAGCAAGCAAGCGGGCAATGCAAATCTGCACTACAAAGAAGTATCACTTCCCACTGGTCAAAAGGGACATCCACAAATGCGTAAAAACCAGAAAGGCAAGACAGGCCCTGGAGAACAGGGAGCCTTGTTATGCTGATGGGCGGGATGTAAATTGCCAACTGCCTCTCTGGAGGAGTACACTGTGTTCCCTAAAACAAGTAAAGAACAGAGCTACAAGGCCAAGGGCACTTCCAGTCTAGGGAATATACCTTGGGAAAACTGAAAATCAATAAGACAGAGCCACCCCAAAATTTAGGGCTGCACTGGTTACAAGGACGTCAACTTGGGTACACCTTAAATATCCCAGGAAATATATAAATGGGTCAAAAAATTGTGGTACTTACGTACGATGGAATATCCCTCAGCCATGAAATCAATGTCATAAGACCAGTAGCAGCAAAATGGGTGGATTCAGGTACGATGATTCTAAGTGAAATAAGTCACACAGAAAAAGAAACTTATCATAAGATATCACTTATGAAGATCCTGGAAACATGGCTACACTTGAACTGAGTTAGGAAAGAGAAGAGTGTCTCACATTTAGAACACACTCTTATGCCTGCTTAAGGGGGAAGGAGAGGTGGGGTGATGCATTAAACCAGAGTTTGATATAAGCACAGGTACCGTTCCAAAACCAACTATGGAATAGACAAGACCTACACCTTCCTCAGTGAAAGGGACTCAAAACCCCATATTTCCCGCAGAGGAATATATCTGACTAGTAAGAATCTTAAAACCTATGTATTGATATGTCTACGTAAGGGAATCAAGTGTGTCTAGACTGGCATAAACATGGCAGCGAGAATCAGCTCAAACCCACTATAAACAGGAATTTCAAAAACAAAACAAAAAAACTGGGAAATTCTTTACAATTCCTTCAGGGTCTCTGATGAAACCTGGAATGACCCTATCTACAATGACAACTGGATGTGGCATAAGGAGGGACACTTGGGACTGAGAGGATTGGTGAGATTGGGTGAGCAAATGCAGACCCTTTAAAGCAATAATGCTTGGCACCCATTCCATGGGTCCCAACTCTCCAGGTTGAAGGGAATATTACTACAGCTATAACATGTACGGGAATCCTAGAGAACGGACACACTGTGAATACGAAAGGTTTCTAAAACTCAACGAATAGTCCCTCTCCTGGTGCTCCAGTTTGACATTCCATCTGCTTTACTATCAATCTCCCAACTTGGAAAGACAGCCCCTTTAACCTCCTGGTTCGCACAGGTTTCCAATTTGGCAGAGGATGAAAGGGAAGAGGGAGAACCAATGAGAGAGTAGCTGTTAGGCATTTGGACGGGCACATATCACTGTAATTTCCCGACAGGAAGAAGAATTAACCAAATTCTCAGCCACCCACCGGGAACCAGTATAGGTCCTGAACCAAAATTTTGGACTTCCGATCAGCTCACCAAAAACGAGTTGTAAAATGGAGCTCAGGGGCACAGCAATTCACAAACTGGCCGAGTAATAAAGGACAACTATCGTCCAAAAATCTGTTGAGTGAAGGCAACGAGGCGGACTTGAAAGCGAGGCAGAATAGCATGAAAGAGATTTCAACAGGTACGTTGGAATCACCTTTAAAGCACAGGAAGAGGGGCACAACTTCGACAATGATGCACTTGGCCAAAAAGGACGTATGCGTTTTCTCCTGAATATATTCACTAGAAAACGCATACGCCCTTTTTGGCCAAGCAAGCAAGCGGGCAATGCAAATCTGCACTACAAAGTAGTATCACTTCCCACCGGTCAAAAGGGACATCCACAAAATGTGTAAAAACCAGAAAGGCAAGACAGGCCCTGGAGAACAGGGAGCCTTGTTATGCTGATGGGCGGGATGTAAATTGCCAACTGCCTCCTGGGAGGAGTACATTGTGTTCCCTAAAACAAGTAAAGAACAGAGCTACAGAGCCAAGGGCACTTCCAGTCTAGGGAATATACCTTGGCAAAAGTGAAAATCAATAAGGCAGAGCAAACACAAAATTTAGGGCTGCACTGCTTACAAGGACCTCAACTTGGGTACACCTTAAATATCCCAGGAAATATAAAAATGGTTCAAAAAATTGTGGTACTTATGTACGATGGAATATCCATCAACCATGAAATCATGTCAAAAGACCAGTAGCAGCAAAATGGGTGGATTCAGCTACGATGATTCTATGTGAAATAAGTCACAGAGAAAAAGAAACTTATCATAAGATATCACTTATGAAGATCCTGTAAACATGGCTACACTTGAACTGAGTTAGGAAAGAGAACAGTGTCTCACATTTAGAAAACACTCTTATGCCTGCTTAAGGGGGAAGGAGAGGTGGGGTGATGCATAAAACCAGAGTTTGATATAAGCACAGGTACCGTTCCAAAAACCAACTATGGAATAGACAAGACCTACACCTTCCTCAGTGAAAGGGACTCAAAACCCCATATTTCCCGCAGAGGAATATATCTGACTAGTAAGAATCTTAAAACCTATGTATTGATATGTCTCCGTAAGGGAATCAAGTGTGTCTAGACTGGCATAAACATGGCAGCGAGAATCAGCTCAAACCCACTATAAAAAGGAATTTCAAAAACAAAACAAAAAAACTGGGAAATTCTTTACAATTCCTTCAGGGTCTCTGATGAAACCTGGAATGACCCTATCTACAACGACAGCTGGATGTGGCATAAGGCTGGACACTTCGGACTGAGAGTATTGCTGAGATTGGGTGAGCAAATGCAGACCCCTTAAAGTAATAATGCATGGCACCCATTCCATGGGTCCCAACTCTCCAGGTTGAAGGGAATATTACTACAGTTATAACATGTACGGGAAACCTAGAGAACGGACACACTGTGAATACGAAAGGTTTCTAAAACTCAACGAATAGTCCCTCTCCTGGTGCTCCAGTTTGACTTTCCATCTGCTTTACTATCAGCCTCCCAACTTGGAGAGACAGCCCCTTTAACCTCCTGGTTCGCACACGTTTCCAATTTGGCAGAGGATGAAAGGGAAGAGGGAGAACCAATGAGAGAGTAGCTGTTAGGCATTTGGACGGGCACATATCACTGTAATTTCCCGGCAGGAAGACGAATTAACCAAAGTCTCAGCCACCCACTGGGAAGCAGTATAGGTCCTGAACCAAAATTTTGGACTTGAGGTCAGCTCACCAAACACGAGTTGAAAAATGGAGCTCAGGGACACAGCAATTCACAAACTGGCCGAGTAATAAAGGACAACTATCGTCCAAAAATCTGTTGAGTGAAGGCAACGAGGCGGACTTGAAAGCGAGGCAGAATAGCATGAAAGAGATTTCAACAGGTACGTTGGAATCACCTTTAAAGCACAGGAAGAGGGGCACAACTTCGACAATGATGCACTTGCCCAAAAAGGACGTATGCGTTTTCTCCTGAATATATTCAGGAGAAAACGCCTACGCCCATTTTGGACAAGCAAGCAAGCGGGCAATGCAAATCTGCACTACAAAGAAGTATCACTTCCCACCGGTCAAAAGGGACATCCACAAAATGTGTAAAAACCAGAAAGGCAAGACAGGCCCTTGAGAACAGGGTGCCTTGTTATGCTGATGGGCGGGATGTAAATTGACAACTGCCTCTCTGGAGCAGTGCATTGGGTTCCCTAAAACAAGTAAACAACAGAGCTACAGAGCCAAGGGCACTTCCAGTCTAGGGAATATTCCTTGGGAAAACTGAAAATCCATAAGACAGAGCCACCTCAAAATTTAGGGCTGCACTGCTTACAAGGACCTCAAGTTGGGTACGTCTTAATTATCCCTGGAAATATAAAAAAAGGTTCAAAAAATTGTGGTACTTATGTACGATGGAATATCCCTCAGCCATGAAATCAATGTCATAAGACCAGTAGCAGCAAAATGGGTGGATTCAGGTACGATGATTCTAAGTGAAATAAGTCACACATAAAAAGAAACTTATCATAAGATATCACTTATGAAGATCCTGTAAACATGGCTACACTTGAACTGAGTTAGGAAAGAGAACAGTGTCTCACATTTAGAAAACACTCTTATGCCTGCTTAAGGGGGAAGGAGAGGTGGGGTGATGCCTAAAACCAGAGTTTGATATAAGCACAGGTACCGTTCCAAAAACCATCTATGGAATAGAGAAGACCTACACCTTCCTCAGTGAAAGGGACTCAAAACCCCATATTTCCCGCAGAGGAATATATCTGACTAGTAAGAATCTTAAAACCTATGTATTGATATGTCTCCGTTACGGAATCAAGTGTGTCTAGACTGGCATAAACATGGCAGCGAGAATCAGCTCAAACCCACTATAAAAAGGAATTTCAAAAACAAAACAAAAAAACTGGGAAATACTTTACAATTCCTTCAGGGTCTCTGATGAAACCTGGAATGACCCTATCTACAATGACAGCTGGATGTGGCATAAGGAGGGACACTTGGGACTGAGAGGATTGGTGAGATTGGTTGAGCAAATGCAGACCCTTTAAAGCACAAATGCCTGACACCCATTCCATGGGTCCCAACTCTCCAGGTTGAAGGGAATATTACTACAGCTATAATTTGTACGGGAAACCTAGAGAACGGACACACTGTGAATACAAAAGGTTTCTAAAACTCAACGAATAGTCCCTCTCCTGGTGCTCCGGTTTGACATTCCATCTGCTTCGCTATCAATCTCCCAACTTGGAGAGACAGCCCCTTTAACCTCCTAGTTCGCACAGGTTTCCATTTTGGCAGAGGATGAAAGGGAAGAGGGAGAACCAATGAGAGAGTAGCTGTTAGGCATTTGGACGGGCACATATCACTCTAACTTCCCGGCAGGAAGAAGAGTTAACCAAAGTCTCAGCCACCCACCGGGAACCAGTATGGTTCCTGAACCAAAATTTTGGACTTGCGGTCAGCTCACCAAAAACGAGTTGAAAAATGGAGCTCAGGGGCACAGCAATTCACAAACTGGCCGAGTAATAAAGGCCAACTATCGTCCAAAAATCTGTTGAGGGAAGGCAGCGAGGTGGACTTGAAAGCGAGGCAGAATAGCAGGAAACAGATTTCAAGAGGTACGTGGGAATCGCCTTTAAAGCACAGGAAGAGTGGCACAACTTCGACAATGATGCACTTGGCCAAAAAGGGCGTATGCATTTTCTCCTGAATATATTCAAGAGAAAACGCATACGCCCTTTTTGGCCAAGCAAGCAAGCGGGCAATGCAAATCTGCACTACAAAGAAGTATCACTTCCCACCGGTCAAAAGGGACATCCACAAAATGTGTAAAAACCAGAAAGGCAAGACAGGCCCTGGAGAACAGGGAGCCTTGTTATGCTGAGGGGCGGGATGTAAATTGCCAACTGCCTCTCTGGAGGAGTGCATTGTGTTCCCTAAAACAAGTAAACAACAGAGCTACAGAGCCAAGGGCACTTCCAGTCTAGGGAATATACCTTGGGAAAAATGAAAATGAATAAGACAGAGCAACCCCAAAATTTAGGGCTGCAGTGCTTACAAGGACCTCAACTTGGGTACACATTAAATATCCCAGGAAATATAAAAATGGTTCAAAAAATTGTGGTACATACGTACGATGGAATATCCCTCAGCCATGAAATCAATGTCATAAGACCAGTAGCAGCAAAATGGGTGGATTCAGGAACGATGATTCTAAGTGAAATAAGTCACACAGAAAAAGAATCTTATCATAAGATATCACTTATGAAGATCCTGTAAACATGGCTACACTTGAACTGAGTTAGGAAAGAGAACAGTGCCTCACATTTAGAAAACACTCTTATGCCTGCTTAAGGGGGAAGGAGAGGTGGGGTGATGCATAAAACCAGAGTTTGATATAAGCACAGGTACCGTTCCAAAAACCAACTATGGAATAGACAAGACCTACACCTTCCTCAGTGAAAGGGACTCAAAACCACATATTTCCCGCAGAGGAATATATCTGACTAGTAAGAATCTTAAAACCTATGTATTGATATGTCTCTGTAAAGGAATCAAGTGTGTCTAGACTGGCACAAACATGGCAGGGAGAATCAGCTCAAACCCACTATAAAAAGGAATTTCAAAAACAAAACAAAAAAAGTGGGAAATTCTTTACAATTCCTTCAGGGTCTCTGATGAAACCTGGAATGACCCTATCTACAATGACAGCTGGATGTGGCATAAGGCTGGACACTTGGGACTGAGAGGATTGGTGAGATTGGGTGAGCAAATGCAGACCCTTTAAAGCAATAATGCTTGGCACCCATTCCATGGGTCCCAACTCTCCAGGTTAAAGGGAATATTACTACAGCTATAACATGTACTAGAAACCTAGAGAACGGACACACTGTGAATACGAAAGGTTTCTAAAACTCAACGAATAGTCCCTCTCCTGGTCCTCCGGTTTGACTTCCATCTGCTTTACTATCAACCTCCCAACTTGGAGAGACAGCCCTTTTAAACTCCTGGTTCACACAGGTTGCCAATTTGGCAGATTATGAAAGGGAAGAGGGAGAACCAATGAGAGAGTAGCTGTTAGGCATTTGGACGGGCACATATCACTCTAACATCCCGGGAGGAAGAAGAATTAAGCAAAGTCTCAGCCCCCCACCGGGAACCAGCATAGGTCCTGAACCAAAATTTTGGACTTGCGGTCAGCTCACCAAAAACGAGTTGAAAAATGGAGCTCAGGGGCACAGCAATTCACAAACTGGCCGAGTAATAAAGGACAACTATGGTCCAAAAATCTCTTGAGGGAAGGCAGCGAGGTGGACTTGAAAGCGAGGCAGAATAGCAGGAAACAGATTTCAAGAGGTACGTTGGAATCGCCTTTAAAGCACAGGAAGAGGGGCACAACTTTGATAATGATGCACTTGGCCAAAAAGGGCGTATGCGTTTTCACCTGAATATATTCAGGAGAAAACGCATACGCCCTTTTTGGCCAAGCAAGCAAGCGGGCAATGCAAATCTGCACTACAAAGAAGTATCACTTCCCACCGGTCAAAAGGGACATCCACAAAATGTGTAAAAACCAGAAAGGCAAGACAGGCCCTGCAGAACAGGGAGCCTTGTTATGTTGTTGGGCGGGATGTAAATTGCCAACTGTCTCTCTGGAGGAGTGCATTGTGTTCCCTAAAACAAGTAATCAACAGAGCTACAGAACCAAGAGCACTTCCAGTCTAGGGAATATACCTTTGGAAAACTGAAAATCAATAAGACAGAGCCACCCCAAAATTTAGGGCTGCACTGCTTACAACGACCTCAAATTGGGTACACCTTAAATATCCCAGGAAATATAAAAATGGTTCAAAAAATTGTGGTACTTACGTACGATGGAATATCCCTCAGCCATGAAATCAATGTCATAAGACCAGTAGCAGCAAAATGGGTGGATTCAGGTACGATGATTCTAAGTGAAATAAGTCACACAGAAAAAGAAACTTATCATAAGATATCACTTATGAAGGTCCTGTAAACATGGCTACACTTGAACTGAGTTAGGAAAGAGAACAGTGTCTCACATTTAGAAAACACTCTTATGCCTGCTTAAGGGGGAAGGAGTGGTGGGGTGATGCATAAAACCAGAGTTTGATATAAGCACAGGTACCGTTCCAAAAACCAACTATGGAATAGACAAGACCTACACCTTCCTCAGTGAAAGGGACTCAAAACCCCATATTTCCCGCAGAGGAATATATCTGACTACTAAGAATCTTAAAACCTATGTATTGATATGTCTCCGTAAGGGAATCAAGTGTGTCTAGACTGGCATAAACATGGCAGCGAGAATCAGCTCAAACCCACTAAAAAATGGAATTTCAATAACAAAACAAAAAAAACTGGGAAATTCTTTACAATTCCTTCAGTGTCTCTGATGAAACATGGAATGACCCTATCTACAACGACAGCTGGATGTGGCATAAGGCTGGACACTTGGGACTGAGAGGATTGGTGGGATTGGGTGAGCAAATGCAGACCCTTTAAAGCAATAATGCATGGCACCCATTCCATGGGTCCCAACTCTACAGGTTGAAGGGAATATTACTAAAGTTATAACATGTACGGGAAACCTAGAGAACGGGCACACTGTGAATACGAAAGGTTTCTAAAACTCAACGAATAGTCCCTCTCCTGGTGCTCTGGTTTGACTTTCCATCTGCTTTACTATCAACCTCCCAACTTGGAGAGACAGCCCCTTTAACCTCCTGGTTCGCACAGGTTTCCAATTTGGCAGAGGATGAAACGGAAGAGGGAGAACCAATGAGAGAGTAGCTGTTAGGCATTTGGATGGGCACATATCACTCTAACTTCCCGGCAGGAAGAAGAATTAACCAAAGTCTCAGCCACCCACCGGGAACCAGCATAGGTCCTGAACCAAAATTTTGGACTTGCGGTCAGCTCACAAAAAACGAGTTGAAAAATGGAGCTCAGGGGCACAGCAATTCACAAACTGGCCAAGTAAAAAAGGACAACTATCGTCCAAAAATCTGTTGAGGGAAGGCAACGAGGCGGACTTGAATGCGAGGCAGAATAGCAGGAAACAGATTTCAAGAGGTACGTTGGAATCGTCTTTAAAGCACAGGAAGAGGGGCACAACTTCGACAATGATGCACTTGGCCAAAAAGGGCGTATGTGTTTTCTCCTGAATATATTCAGGAGAAAACGCATACGCCCTTTTTGGCCAAGCAAGCAAGCAAGCGGGAAATGCAAATCTGCACTACAAAGAAGTATCACTTCCCACCGGTCAAAAGGGACATCCACAAAATGTGTAAAAACCAGAAAGGCAAGACAGGCCCTGGAGAACAGGGAGCCTTGTTATGCTGATGGGTGGGATGTAAATTGCCAACTGCCTCTCTGGAGGAGTGCATTGTGTTCCCTAAAACAAGTAAACAACAGAGCTACAGAGCCAAGGGCACTTCCAGTCTAAGGAATATACCTTGGGAAAACTGAAAATCAATAAGACAGAGCCACCCCAAAATTTAGGGCTGCAGTGCTTACAAGGACGTCAACTTGGGTACACCTTAAATATCCCAGGAAATATAAAAATGGTTCAAAAAATTGTGGTACTTACGTACGATGGAATATCCCTCAGCCATGAAATCAATGTCATAAGACCAGTAGCAGCAAAATGGGTGGATTCAGGTACGATGATTCTAAGTGAAATATGTCACACAGAAAAATAAACTTATCATAAGATATCACTTATGAAGATCCTGTAAACATGGCTACACTTGAACTGAGTTAGGAAAGAGAACAGTGTCTCACATTTAGAAAACACTCTTATGCCTGCTTAAGGGGGAAGGAGAGGTGGGGTGATGCATAAAACCAGAGCTTGATATAAGCACAGGTACCGTTCCAAAAACCAACTATGGAATAGACAAGACCTACACCTTCCTCAGTGAAAGGGACTCAAAACCCCATATTTCCCGCAGAGGAATATATCTGACTAGTAAGAATCTTAAAACCTATGTATTGATATGTCTCCGTAAGGGAATCAAGTGTGTCTAGACTGGCATAAACATGGCAGCGAGAATCAGCTCAAACCCATTATAAAAAGGAATTTCAAAAACAAAACAAAAAAACTGGGTAATTCTTTACAATTCCTTCTGGGTCTCTGATGAAACCTGGAATGACGCTATCTACAATGACAGCTGGATGTGGCATAAGGCTGGACACTTGGGACTGAGAGGATTGGTGAGATTGGGTGAGCAAATGCAGACCCTTTAAAGCAATAATGCATGGCACCCACTCCATGGGTCCCAACTCTCCAGGTTGAAGGGAATATTACTACAGTTATAACATGTACGGGAAACCTAGAGAACGGACACACTGTGAATACGAAAGTTTTCTAAAACTCAACGAATAGTCCCTCCCCTGATGCTCCGGTTTGACTTTCCATCTGCTTTACTATCAATCTCCCACCTTGGAGAGAAAGCCACTTTAACCTCCTGGTTCGCACAGGTTTCCAATTTCGCAGAGGATGAAAGGGAAGAGGGAGAACCAATGAGAGAGTAGCTGTTAGGCATTTGGACGGGCACATATCACTCTAACTTCCCGGCAGGAAGAAGAATTAACCAAAGTCTCAGCCCCCCCCCCGGGAACCAGCATAGGTCCTGAACCAAAATTTTGGACTTGCGGTCAGCTCACCAAAAACGAGTTGAAAAATGGAGCTCAGGGGCACAGCAATTCACAAACTGGCCGAGTAAAAAAGGACAACTATCGTCCAAAAATCTGTTGAGGGAAGGCAACGAGGCAGACTTGAAATCGAGGCTGAATAGTAGGAAACAGATTTCAAGAGGTACTTTGGAATTGCCTTTAAAGCACAGGAAGAGGGGCACAAATTCGACAATGATGCACTTGGCCAAAAAGGGCGTATGTGTTTTCTCCTGAATATATTCAGGAGAAAACGCATACGCCCTTTTTGGCCAAGCAAGCAAGCAGGCAATGCAAATCTGCACTACAAAGAAGTATCACTTCCCACCGGTCAAAAGGGACATCCACAAAATGTGTAAAAACCAGAAAGGCAAGACAGGCCCTGGAGAACAGGGAGCCTTGTTATGCTGATGGGCGGGATATAAATTGCCAACAGCCTCTCTGGAGGAGTGCATTGTGTTCCCTAAAACAAGTAAACAACAGAGCTACAGAGCCAAGGGCACTTCCAGTCTAGGGAATATACCTTCTGAAAACTGAAAATCAATAAGACAGAGCCACCCGAAAATTTAGGGCTGCACTGCTTACAAGGCCCTCAACTTTGGTACACCTTAAATATCCCAGGAAATATAAAAATGGTTCAATAAATTGTGGTACATACGTACGATGGAATATCCCTCAGCCATGAAATCAATGTCATAAGACCAGTAGCAGCAAAATGGGTGGATTCAGGAACGATGATTCTAAGTGAAATAAGTCACACAGAAAAAGAATCTTATCATAAGATATCACTTATGAAGATCCTGTAAACATGGCTACACTTGAACTGAGTTAGGAAAGAGAACAGTGTCTCACATTTAGAAAAAACTCTTATGCCTGCTTTAGGGGGAAGGAGAGGTGGGGTGATGCATAAAAGCAGAGTTTGATATAAGCACAGGTACCGTTCCAAAAACCAACTATGGAATAGACAAGACCTACACCTTCCTCAGTGAAAGGGACTCAAAACCCCATATTTCCCGCAGAGGAATATATCTGACTAGTAAGAATCTTAAAACCTATGTATTGATATGTCTCCGTAAAGGAATCAAGTGTGTCTAGACTGGCATAAACATGGCAGCGAGAATCAGCTCAAACCCACTATAAAAAGGAATTTCAAAAACAAAACAAAAAAAGTGGGAAATTCTTTACAATTCCTTCAGGGTCTCTGATGAATCATGGAATGACCCTATCTACAACGACAGCTGGATGTGACATAAGGCTGGACACTTGGGACTGAGAGGATTGGTGAGATTGGGTGCGCAAATGCAGACCCTTTAAAGCAATAATGCATGGCACCCATTCCATGGGTCCCAACTCTCCAGGTTGAAGGAAATATTAATACAGTTATAACATGTATGGGAAACCTAGAGTACGGACACACTGTGAACACGAAAGGTTTCTAAAACTCAACGAATAGTCCCTCTCCTGGTGCTCCGGTTTGACTTTACATCTGCTTTACTATCAACCTCCCAACTTTGAGAGACAGCCCCTTTAACCTCCTGTTTCGCACAGGTTGCCAATTTGGCAGAGGATGAAAAGGAATAGGGAGAACCAATGAGAGAGTAGCTCTTAGGCATTTGGACGGGCACATATCACTGTAATTTCCCAGCAGGAAGAAGAATTAACCAAAGTCTCAGCCACCCACCGGGAACCAGTATAGGTCCTGAACCAAAATTTTGGACTTGCGGTCAGCTCACCAAAAACGAGTTGAAAAATGGAGCTCAGGGGCACAGCAATTCACAAACTGTCCGAGTAATAAAGGACAACAATCGTCCAAAAATCTGTTGAGGGAAGGCAACGAGGCGGACTTGAAAGCGAGGCAGAATAGCAGGAAACAGATTTCAAGAGGTACGTTGGAATCGCCTTTAAAGCACAGGAAGAGGGGCACAACTTCGACAATGATGCACTTGGCCATAAAGGGCGTATGCGTTTTCTCCTGAATATATTCAGGAGAAAATGCATACTCTATTTTTGGCCAAGCAAGCAAGCGGGCAATGGATATCTGCACTACAAAGAAGTATCACTTCCCACCGGTCAAAAGGGACATCCACAAAATGTGTAAAAACCAGAAAGGCAAGACAGGCCCTGGAGAACAGGGAGCCTTGTTATGCTGATGGGCGGGATGTAAATTGCCAAATGCCTCTCTGGTGGAGTGCATTGTGTTCCCTAAAACAAGTAAACAACAGAGCTACAGAGCCAAGGGCACTTCCAGTCTAGGGAATATTCCTTGGGAAAACTGAAAATCAATAAGACAGAGCCACCCCAAAATTTAAGGCTGCACTGCTTACAAGGACCTCAACTTGGGTACACCTTAAATATCCCAGGAAATATAAAAATGGTTCAAAAAATTGTGGTACTTACGTACGATGGAATATCCCTCAGCCATGAAATCAATGTCATAAGACCAGTAGCAGCAAAATGGGTGGATTCATGTACGATGATTCTAAGTGAAATAAGTCACACAGGAAAAGAAACTTATCATAAAATATCACTTATGAAGATCCTGTAAACATGGCTACACTTGAACTGAGTTAGGAAAGAGAACAGTGTCTCACATTTAGAAAACACTCTTATGCCTGCTTAAGTGGGACGGAGAGGTCGGGTGATGCATAAAACCAGAGTTTGATATAAGCACAGGTACCGTTCCAAAAACCAACTATGGAATAGACAAGACCTACACCTTCCTCAGTGAAAGGGAATCAGAATCCCATATTTCCCGCAGAGGAATATATCTGACTAGTAAGAATCTTAAAACCTATGTATTGATATGTCTCCGTAAGGGAATCAAGTGTGTCTAGACTGGCATAAACATGGCAGCGAGAATCAGCTCAAACCCATTATAAAAAGGAATTTCAAAAACAAAACGAAAATACTGCGTAATTCTTTACAATTCCTTCGGGGTCTCTGATGAAACCTGGAATGACCCTATCTACAATGACAGCTGGATGTGGCATAAGGAGGGATATTTGACACTGAGACGATTGGTGAGATTGGGTGAGCAAATGCAGACCCTTTAAAGCACAAATGCCTGGCACCCATTCCATGGGTCCCAACTCTCCAAGTTGAAGGGAATATTACTACAGCTATAACATGTATGGGAAACCTAGAAAACGTACACACTGTGAATATGAAAGGTTTCTAAAACTCAACGAATAGTCCCTCTCCTGGAGCCCCGGTTTGACTTTCCATCTTCTTTACTATAACCTCCCAACGTGGAGAGACCACCCCTTTAACCACCTGGTTTCCACAGGTTGCCAATTTGGCAGAGGATGAAAGGGAAGAGGGAGAACCAATGAGAGAGTAGCTCTTAGGCGTTTGCACGGGCACATATCACTGTAATTTCCCGGCAGGAAGAAGAATTAACCAAAGTCTCAGCCAACCACCGGGAACCAGTATAGGTCCTGAACCAAAATTTTGGACTTGCGGTCAGCTCACAAAAAACGAGTTGAAAAATGGAGCTCAGGGGCACAGCAATTCACAAACTGGCCGAGTAATAAAGGACAACTATCGTCCAAAAATCTGTTGAGGGTAGGCAACGAGGCGGACTTGAAAGCGAGGCAGAATAGCAGGAAACAGATTTCAAGAGGTACGTTGGAATCGCCTTTAAAGCACAGGAAGAGGGGCACAACTTCGATAATGATGCACTTGGCCAAAAAGGGCGTATGTGTTTTCTCCTGAATATATTCAGGAGAAAACGCATACGCCCTTTTTGGCCAAGCAAGCAATCGGGCAATGCAAATCTGCACTACAAAGAAGTATCACTTCCCACGGGTCAAAAGGGACATCCACAAAATTTGTAAAAACAAGAAAGGCAAGACAGGCCCCGGAGAACAGGGAGCCTTGTTATGCTGATGGGCGGGATGTAAATTGCCAACTGCCCCTCTGGAGGAGTGCATTGTGTTCTCTAAAACAGGTAAAGAACAGAGCTACAGAGCCAAGGGCACTTCCAGTCTAGGGAATATACCTTGGGAAAACTGAAAATCAATAAGACAGAGCCACCCCAAAATTTAGGGCTGCACTGCTTACAAGGACCTCAACTTGGGTACGCCTTAAATATCACGGGAAATATAAAAATGGTTCAAAAAATTGTGGTACTTACGTATGATGGAATATCCCTCAGCCATGAAATCAATGTCATAAGACCAGTAGCAGCAAAATGGGTGGATTCAGGAACGATGATTCTAAGTGAAATAAGTCACACAGAAAAAGAAACTTATCATAAGATATCACTTATGAAGATCCTGTAAACATGGCTACACTTGAACTGAGTTAGGAAAGAGAACAGTGTCTCACATTTAGAAAACACTCTTATGCCTGCTTAAGGGGGAAGGAGAGGTGGGGTGATGCATAAAAGCAGAGTTTGATATAAGCACAGGTACCGTTCCAAAAACCAACTATGGAATAGACAAGACCTACACCTTCCTCAGTGAAAGGGACTCAAAACCCCATATTTCCCGCAGAGGAATATATCTGACTAGTAAGAATCTTAAAACCTATGTATTGATATGTCTCCGTAAAGGATTCAAGTGTGTCTAGACTGGCATAAACATGGCAGCGAGAATCAGCTCAAACCCACTATAAAAAGGAATTTCAAAAACAAAACAAAAAAAGTGGGAAATTCTTTACAATTCCTTCAGGGTCTCTGATGAAACATGGAATGACCCTATCTACAACGACAGCTGGATGTGGCATAAGGCTGGACACTTGGGACTGAGAGGATTGGTGAGATTGGGTGCACAAATGCAAACCCTTTAAAGCAATAATGCATGGCACCCATTCCATGGGTCCCAACTCTCCAGCTTGAAGGAAATATTAATACAGTTATAACATGTACGGGAAACCTAGAGAACGGACACACTGTGAACACGAAAGGTTTCTAAAACTCAACGAATAGTCCCTCTCCTGGTGCTCCGGTTTGACTTTACATCTGCTTTACTATCAACCTCCCAACTTTGAGAGACAGCCCCTTTAACCTCCTTGTTCCCACAGGTTGCCAATTTGGCAGAGGATGAAAGGGAAGAGGGAGAACCAATGAGAGAGTAGCTGTTAGGCATTTGGACGGGCACATATCACTGTAATTTCCCGGCAGGAAGAAGAATTAACCAAAGTCTCAGCCACCCACCGGGAACCAGTATAGGTGCTGAACCAAAATTTTGGACTTGCGGTCAGCTCACCAAAAACGAGTTGAAAAATGGAGCTCAGGGGCACAGCAATTCAAAAACTGGCTGAGTAATAAAGGAAAACTATGGTCCAAAAATCCGTTGAGGGAAGGCAACGAGGTGGACTTGAAAGCGAGGCAGAATAGCAGGAAACAGATTTCAAGAGGTACGTTGGAATCGCCTTTAAAGCTAGGAAGAGGGGCACAATTTCGACAATGATGCACTTGGCCAAAAAGGGCGTATGCGTTTTCTCCTGAATATATTCAGGAGAAAACGCATACGCCCTTTTTGGCCAAGCAAGCAATCGGGCAATGCAAATCTGCACTACAAAGAAGTATCACTTCCCACAGGTCAAAAGGGACATCCACAAAATGTGTAAAAACCAGAAAGGCAAGAAGGGCCCTGGAGAACAGGGAGCCTTGTTATGCTGATGGGTGGGATGTAAATTGCCAACTGCCTCTCTGGAGTAGTGCATTGTGTTCCCTAAAACAAGTAAACAACAGAGCTACAGAGCCAAGGGCACTTCCAGTCTAGGGAATATACCTTGGGAAAACTGAAAATCAATAAGACAGAGCCACCCGAAAATTTAGGGCTGCACTGCATACAAGGACCTCAACTTGGGTACACCTTAAATATCCCAGGAAATATATAAATGGTTCAAAAAATTGTGGTACGTACGTACGATGGAATATCCCTCAGCCATGAAATCAATGTCATAAGACCAGTAGCAGCAAAATGGGTGGATTCAGGTACGATGATTCTAAGTGAAATAAGTCACACAGAAAAAGAAACTTATCATAACATATCACTTATGAAGATCCTGTAAACATGGCTACACATGAAATGAGTTAGGAAAGAGAACAGTGTCTCACATTTAGAAAACACTCTTATGCCTGCTTAAGGGGGAAGGAGAGGTGGGGTGATGCATAAAAGCAGAGTTTGATATAAGCACAGGTAGTGTTCCAAAAACCAACTATGGAATAGACAAGACCTACACCTTCCTCAGTGAAAGGGACTCAAAACCCCATATTTCCCGCAGAGGAATATATCTGACTAGTAAGAATCTTAAAACCTATGTATTGATATGTCTCCGTAAGGGAATCAAGTGTGTCTAGACTGGCATAAACATGGCAGCGAGAATCAGCTCAAACCCACTATAAAAAGGAATTTCAAAAACAAAACAAAAAAACTGGGAAATTCTCTACAATTCCTTCAGGGTCTCTGATGAAACCTGGAATAACCCTATCTACAACGACAGCTGGATGTGGCAGAAGGCTGGACACTTGGGACTGAGAGGATTGGTGAGATTGGGTGAGCAAATGCAGACCCTTTAAAGCACAAATGCCTGGCACCCATTCCATGGGTCCCAACTCTCCAGGTTGAAGGGAAGATTACTACAGCTATAACATGTATGGGAAACCTAGAGAACGGACACACTGTGAATACGAAAGGTTTCTAAAACTCAACGAATAGTCCCTCTCCTGGTGCTCCGGTTTGACTTTCCATCTGCTTTACTATCAACCTCCCAACTTGGAGAGACAGCCCCTTTAACCTCCTGGTTCACACAGGTTGCCAATTTGGCAGAGGATGAAAGGGAAGAGGGAGAACCAATGAGAGAGTAGCTGTTAGGCATTTGGACGGGCACATATCACTCTAATTTCCCGGCAGGAAGAAGAATTAACCAAAGTCTCAGCCACCCACTGGGAACCAGTATAGGTGCTGAATCAAAATTTTGGACTTGCGGTCAGCTCACCAAAAACGAGTTGAAAAATGGAGCTCAGGGGCACAGCAATTCACAAACTGGCCGAGTAATAAAGGACAACAATCGTCCAAAAATCTGTTGAGGGAAGGGAACGAGGCGGACTTGAAAGCGAGGCAGAATAGCAGGAAACAGATTTCAAGAGGTACGTTGGAATCGCCTTTAAAGCACAGGAAGAGGGGCACAACTTCGACAATGATGCACTTGGCCAAAAAGGGCGTATGCGTTTTCTCCTGAATATATTCAGGAGAAAAAGCATACTCTATTTTTGGTCAAACAAGCAAGCGGGCAATGGAAATCTGCACTACAAAGAAGTATCACTTCCCACCGGTCAAAAGGGACATCCACAAAATGTGTAAAAACCAGAAAGGCAAGACAGGCCCTGGAGAACAGGGAGCCTTGTTATGCTGATGGGCGGGATGTAAATTGCCAAATGCCTCTCTGGTGGAGTGCATTGTGTTCCCTAAAACAAGTAAACAACAGAGCTACAGAGCCAAGGGCACTTCCAGTCTAGGGAATATACCTTGGGAAAACTGAAAATCAATAAGACAGAGCCACCCCAAAATTTATGGCTGCACTGCTTACAAGGACCTCAACTTGGGTACACCTTAAATATCCCAGGAAATATAAAAATGGTTCAAAAAATTGTGGTACTTACGTACGATGGAATATCCCTCAGCCATGAAATCAATGTCATAAGACCAGTAGCAGCAAAATGGGTGGATTCGTGTTCGATGATTTTAAGTGAAATAAGTCACACAGGAAAAGAAACTTATCATAAAATATCACTTATGAAGATCCTGTAAACATGGCTACACTTGAACTGAGTTAGGAAAGAGAACAGTGTCTCACATTTAGAAAACACTCTTATGCCTGCTTAAGTGGGACGGAGAGGTGGGGTGATGCATAAAACCAGAGTTTGATATAAGCACAGGTACCGTTCCAAAAACCAACTATGGAATAGAAAAGACCTACACCTTCCTCAGTGAAAGGGACTCAAAATCCCATATATCCTGCAGAGGAATATATCTGACTAGTAAGAATCTTAAAACCTATGTATTGATATGTCTCCGTAAGGGAATCAAGTGTGTCTAGACTGGCATAAACATGGCAGCAAGAATCAGCTCAAACCCACTATAAAAAGGAATTTCAAAAACAAAACAAAAAAACTGGGAAATTCTTTACAATTCCTTCAGGGTCTCTGGTGAAACCTGGAATGACCCTATCTACAACGACAGCTGGAAGTGGCATAAAGCTGGACCCTTGGGACTGAGAGGATTGGTGAGATTGGGTGAGCAAATGCAGACCCTTTAAAGCACAAATGCCTGGCACCCATTCCATGGGTCCCAACTCTCCAGGTTGTAGGGAATATTACTACAGCTATAACATGTATGGGAAACCTAGAGAACGGACACACTGTGAATACGAAAGGTTTGTAAAACTCACCGAATTGTCCCTCTCCTGGTGCTCTGGTTTGTCTTTCCATCTGCTTTACTATCAACCTCCCAACTTTGAGAGACAGCCCCTTTAACCTCCTGGTTCACACAGGTTTCCAATTTGGCAGAGGATGAAATGGAAGAGGGAGAACCAATGAGAGAGTAGCTGTTAGGCATTTGGTCGGGCACATATCACTGTAATTTCCCGGCAGGAAGAAGAATTAACCAAAGTCTCAGCCCCCCACCGGGAACCAGTATAGGTCCTGAACCAAAATTTTGGACTTGCTGTCAGCTTACAAAAAACGAGTTGAAAAATGAAGCTCAGGGGCACAGCAATTCACAAACGGGCCGAGTAATAATGGACAACTATCGTCCTAAAAATCTGTTGAGGGAAGGCAACGACGCGGACTTGAATGCGAGGCAGAATAGCAGGAAACAGATTTCAAGAGGTACGTTGGAATCGCCTTTAAAGCACAGGAAGAGGGGCACAACTTCGACAATGATGCACTTGGCCAAAAAGGGCGTATGCGTTTTCTCCTGAATATATTCAGGAGAAAACGCATACGCCCTTTTTGGCCAAGCAAGCAAGCGGGCAATGCAAATCTGCACTACAAAGAAGTATCACTTCCCACCGGTCAAAAGGGACATCCACAAAATGTGTAAAAACCAGAAAGGCAAGACAGGCCCTGGAGAACAGGGAGCCTTGTTATGCTGATGGGCGGGATGTAAATTGCCAAATGCCTCTCTGGTGGAGTGCATTGTGTTCCCTAAAACAAGTAAACAACAGAGCTACAGAGCCAAGGGCACTTCCAGTCTAGGGAATATACCTTGGGAAAACTGAAAATCAATAAGACAGAGCCACCCCAAAATTTATGGCTGCACTGCTTACAAGGACCTCAACTTGGGTACACCTTAAATATCCCAGGAAATATAAAAATGGTTCAAAAAATTGTGGTACTTACGTACGATGGAATATCCCTCAGCCATGAAATCAATGTCATAAGACCAGTAGCAGCAAAATGGGTGGATTCGTGTTCGATGATTTTAAGTGAAATAAGTCACACAGGAAAAGAAACTTATCATAAAATATCACTTATGAAGATCCTGTAAACATGGCTACACTTGAACTGAGTTAGGAAAGAGAACAGTGTCTCACATTTAGAAAACACTCTTATGCCTGCTTAAGTGGGACGGAGAGGTGGGGTGATGCATAAAACCAGAGTTTGATATAAGCACAGGTACCGTTCCAAAAACCAACTATGGAATAGAAAAGACCTACACCTTCCTCAGTGAAAGGGACTCAAAATCCCATATATCCTGCAGAGGAATATATCTGACTAGTAAGAATCTTAAAACCTATGTATTGATATGTCTCCGTAAGGGAATCAAGTGTGTCTAGACTGGCATAAACATGGCAGCAAGAATCAGCTCAAACCCACTATAAAAAGGAATTTCAAAAACAAAACAAAAAAACTGGGAAATTCTTTACAATTCCTTCAGGGTCTCTGGTGAAACCTGGAATGACCCTATCTACAACGACAGCTGGAAGTGGCATAAAGCTGGACCCTTGGGACTGAGAGGATTGGTGAGATTGGGTGAGCAAATGCAGACCCTTTAAAGCACAAATGCCTGGCACCCATTCCATGGGTCCCAACTCTCCAGGTTGTAGGGAATATTACTACAGCTATAACATGTATGGGAAACCTAGAGAACGGACACACTGTGAATACGAAAGGTTTGTAAAACTCACCGAATTGTCCCTCTCCTGGTGCTCTGGTTTGTCTTTCCATCTGCTTTACTATCAACCTCCCAACTTGGAGAGACAGCCCCTTTAACCTCCTGGTTCACACAGGTTTCCAATTTGGCAGAGGATGAAATGGAAGAGGGAGAACCAATGAGAGAGTAGCTGTTAGGCATTTGGTCGGGCACATATCACTGTAATTTCCCGGCAGGAAGAAGAATTAACCAAAGTCTCAGCCCCCCACCGGGAACCAGTATAGGTCCTGAACCAAAATTTTGGACTTGCTGTCAGCTTACAAAAAACGAGTTGAAAAATGAAGCTCAGGGGCACAGCAATTCACAAACGGGCCGAGTAATAATGGACAACTATCGTCCTAAAAATCTGTTGAGGGAAGGCAACGACGCGGACTTGAATGCGAGGCAGAATAGCAGGAAACAGATTTCAAGAGGTACGTTGGAATCGCCTTTAAAGCACAGGAAGAGGGGCACAACTTCGACAATGATGCACTTGGCCAAAAAGGGCGTATGCGTTTTCTCCTGAATATATTCAGGAGAAAACGCATACGCCCTTTTTGGCCAAGCAAGCAAGCGGGCAATGCAAATCTGCACTACAAAGAAGTATCACTTCCCACCGGTCAAAAGGGACATCCACAAAATGTGTAAAAACCAGAAAGGCAAGACAGGCCCTGGAGAACAGGGAGCCTTGTTATGCTGATGGGCGGGATGTAAATTGCCAACTGCCTCTCTGGAGGAGTACATTGTGTTCCCTAAAACAAGTAAAGAACAGAGCTACAGAGCCAAGGGCACTTCCAGTCTAGGGAATATACCTTGGGAAAACTGAAAATCAATAAGACAGAGCCACCCCAAAATTTAGGGCTGCACTGCTTACAAGGACCTCAACTTGGGTACAACTTAAATATCCCAGGAAATATAAAAATGGTTCAAAAAATTGTGGTACTTACATACGATGGAATATCCCTCAGCCATGAAATCAATGTCATAAGACCAGTAGCAGCAAAATGTTTGGATTCAGGTACGATGATTCTAAGTGAAATAAGTCACACAGAAAAAGAAACTTATCATAAGATATCACTTATGAAGATCCTGTAAACATGGCTACACTTGAACTGAGTTAGGAAAGAGAACAGTGTCTCACATTTAGAAAACACTCTTATGCCTGCTTAAGGGGGAAGGAGAGGTGGGGTGATGCATAAAACCAGAGTTTGATATAAGCACAGGTACCGTTTCATAAATCAACTATGGAATAGACAAGACCTACACCTTCCTCAGTGAAAGGGACTCAAAACCCCATATTTCCCGCAGAGGAATATATCTGACTAGTAAGAATCTTAAAACCTATGTATTGATATGTCTCCGTAAGGGAATCAAGTGTGTCTAGACTGGGATAAATATGGCAGCGAGAATCAGCTCACACCCACTATAAAAAGGAATTTCAAAAACAAAACAAAAAAACTGGGAAATTCTTTACAATTCCTTCAGGTTCTATGATAAAACCGGAATGACCCTATCTACAACGACAGCTGGATGTGGCATAAGGAGGGCCACTTGGGACTGAGATGATTGGTGAGATTGGGTGAGCAAATGCAGACCATTTAAAGCAATAATACATGGCACCCATTCCATGGGTCCCAACTCTCCAGGTTGAAGGGAATATTACTACAGCTATAACATGTACGGGAAACCTAGAGAACGGACACACTGTGAATACAAACAATTTCTAAAACTCAACGAATAGTCCCTCTCCTGGTGCTCCGGTTTGACTTTCCGTCTGCTTTACTATCAACCTCCCAAGTTGGAGAGACAGCCCCTTTAACCTCCTGGTTCTCACAGGTTGCCAATTTGGCAGAGGATGAAAGGGAAGAGGGAGAACCAATGAGAGAGTAGCTGTTAGACATTTGGACGGGCATATATCACTCTAATTTCCCGGCAGGAAAAGAATTAACCAAAGTCTCAGCCCCCCACTGGCAACCAGCATAGGTCCAGAACCAAAATTTTGGACATGTGGTCAGCTCACAAAAAACTAGTTGAGTAATGGAGCTCAAGGCCGCAGCAATTCACAAACTGGCAGAGTAATAAAGGACAACTATCTTACAAAAATCTGTTAAGGGAAGGCAACGAGGCGGATTTGAAAGCGAGGCAGAATAGCAGGAAACAGATTTCAAGAGGTACGTTGGAACCGCCTTTAAAGCACAGGAAGAGGGGCACAACTTGGACAATGAAGCACTTGCCCAAAAAGTGCGTATGCGTTTTCTCCTGAATATATTCAGGAGAAAACGCATACGCCCTTTTTGGCCAAGCAAGCAAGCGGGCAATGCAAATCTGCACTACAAAGAAGTATCACTTCCCACCGGTCAAAAGGGACATCCACAAAATGTGTAAAAACCAGAAAGGCAAGACAGGCCCTGGAGAACAGGGAGCTTTGTTATGCAGATGGGCGGGATGTAAATTGCCAACTGCCTCTCTGGAGGAGTGCATTGTGTTCCCTAAAACAAGTAAAGAACAGAGCTACAGAGCCAAGGGCACTTCCAGTCTAGGGAATATACCTTGGGAAACCTGAAAATCAATAAGACAGAGCCACCCCAAAATTTAGGGCTGCACTGCTTACAAGGACCTCAACTTGGGTACACCTTAAATATCCCAGGAAATATAAAAATGGTTCAAAAATTGTGGTAGTTACGTACGATGAAATATCCCTCAGCCATGAAATCAATGTCATAAGACCAGTAGCAGCAAAATGGGTGGATTCAGGTACGATGATTCTAAGTGAAATAAGTCACACAGAAAAAGCAACTTATCATAAGATATCACTTATGAAGATCCTGTAAACATGGCTACATTTGAACTGAGTTAGGAAAGAGAACAGTGTCTCACATTTAGAAAACACTCTTATGCCTGCTTAAGGGGGAAGGAGAGGTGGGGTGATGCATAAAGCCAGAGTTTGATATAAGCACAGGTTCCGTTCCAAAAACCAACTATGGAATAGACAAGACCTACACCTTCCTCAGTGAAAGGGATTCAAAACCCCATATTTCCCACAGAGGAATATATCTGACTAGTAAGAATCTTAAAACCTATGTATTGATATGTCTCCGTAAGGGAATCAAGTGTGTCTAGACTGGCATAAACATGGCAGCGAGAATCAGCTCAAACCCACTATAAAAAGGAATTTCAAAAACAAAACAAAAAAACTGGGATATTCTTTACAATTCCTTCAGGGTCTCTGATGAAACCTGGAATGACCCTATCTACAACGACAGCTGGATGTGGCATAAGGCGGGACACTTGGGACTGAGAGGATTGGTGACATTGGGTGAGCAAATGCAGACCCTTTAAAGCACAAATGCCTGGCACCAATTCCATGGGTCCCAACTCTCCAGGTTGAAGGGAATATTACTACAGCTATAACATGTACGGGAAACCTAGAGAACGGACACACTGTGAATACGAAAGGTTTCTAAAACTCAATGAAGAGTCCCTCTCCTGGTGCTCCGGTTTGACTTTCCATCTGATTTACTATCAACCTCCCAAATTGGAGAGACAACCCCTTTAACCTCCTGTTCGCACAGGTTGCCAATTTGGCAGAGGATGAAAGGGAAGAGGGAGAACCAATGAGAGAGTAGCTGTTAGGCATTTGGACGGGCGCATATCACTCTAAATTCCCGGCAGGAAGAAGAATTAACCAAAGTCTCAGCCACCCACCGGGAACCAGCATAGTTCCTTAACCAAAATTTTGGACATGCGGTCAGCTCACAAAAAACGAGTTGAAAAATGGAGCTCAGGGTCTCAGCAATTCAAAAACTGGCTGAGTAATAAAGGACAATTATCATCCAAAAATCTGTTGAGGGAAGGCAACGAGGCGGACTTGAAAGCGAGGCAGAATAGCAGGAAACAGATTTCAAGAGGTACCTTGGAATTGCCTTTAAAGCACTGGAAAAGGGGCACATCTTCGACACTGATGCACTTGGCCAAAAAGGGCGTATGCGTTTTCTCCTGAATATATTCAGGAGAAAACGCATACGCCCTTTTTGGCCAAGCAAGCAAGCGGGCAATGCTAATCTGCACTACAAAGAAGTATCACTTCCCACCGGTCAAAAGGGACATCCACAAAATGTGTAAAAACCAGAAAGGCAAGACAGGTCCTGGAGAACAGGGAGCCTTGTTATGCTGATGGGCGGGATGTAAATTGCCAACTGCCTCTCTGGAGGAGTACATTGCGTTCCCTAAAACAAGTAAAGAACAGAGCTACAGAGCCAAGGGCACTTCCAGTGTAGGGAATATACCTTGGGAAAACTGAAAATCAATAAGACAGAGCCACCCCAAAATTTAGGGCTGCACTGCTTACAAGGACCTCAACTTGGGTACACCTTAAATATCCCAGGAAATATAAAAATGGTTCAAAAAACTGTGGTACTTACGTACGATGGAATATCCCTCAGCCATGAAATCAATGTCATAAGACCAGTAGCAGCAAAATGGGTGGATTCAGGTACGATGATTCTAAGTGAAATAAGTCACACAGAAAAAGAAACTTATCATAAGATATCACTTATGAAGATCTTGTAAACATGGCTACACTTGAACTGAGTTAGGAAAGAGAACAGTGTCTCACATTTAGAAAACACTCTTATGCCTGCTTAAGGGGGAAGGAGAGGTGGGGTGATGCATAAAACCAGAGTTTGATATAAGCACAGGTACCGTTCCAAAAACCAACTATGGAATAGACAAGACCTACACCTTCCTCAGTGAAAGGGACTCAAAACCCCATATTTCCCGCAGAGGAATATATCTGACTAGTAAGAATCTTAAAACCTATGTATTGATATGTCTCCGTAAGGGAATCAAGTGTGCCTAGACAGGCATAAACATGGCAGCGAGAATCAGCTCAAACCCACTATAAAAAGGAATTTCAAAAACAAAACAAAAAAACTGGGAAATTCTTTACAATTCCTTCAGGGTCTCTGATGAAACCTGGAATGACCCTATCTACAATGACAGCTGGATGTGGCATAAGGAGGGACACTTGAGACTGAGACGATTGGTGAGATTGAGTGAGAGAATGCAGACCCTTTAAAGCACAAATGCCAGGCACCCATTCCATGGGTCCCAACTCTCCAGGTTGAAGGGAATATTACTACAGCTATAACATGTATCGGAAACCTAGAGAACGGACCCACTGTGAATACGAAAGGATTCTAAAACTCAACGAATTGTCCCTCTCCTGGTGCTCTGGTTTGACTTTCCATCTGCTTTACTATCAACCTCCCAACTTGGAGAGACAGCCCCTTTAACCTCCTGGTTCGCACAGGTTGCCAATTTGGCAGAGGATGAAAGTGAAGAGGGAGAACCAATGAGAGAGTAGCTGTTAGGCATTTGGATGGGCACATATCACTCTAACTTCCCGGCAGGAAGAAGAATTAACCAAAGTCTCAGCCACCCACCGGGAAACAGAATAGGTCCTGAACCAAAATTTTGGACTTGCGGTCAGCTCACAAAAAACGAGTTGCAAAATGGATCTCAAGGGCACATCAATTCACAAACTGGCAGAGTAATAAAGGACAACTCTCGTCCAAAAATCTGTTTAGGGAAAGCAACGAGGAGGACTTTAAAGCGAGGCAGAATAGCAGGAAACAGATTTCAAGAAGTACGTTGGAATCACCTTTAAAGCACAGGAAGAGGGGCACAACTTCGACAATGATGCACTTGGCCAAAAGGGCGTATACGTTTTCTCCTGAATATATTCAGGAGAAAACGCATACGCCCTTTTTGGCCAAGCAAGCAAGCAGGCAATGCAAATCTGCACTACAAAGAAGTATCACTTCCTACCGGTCAAAGGGACATCCACAAAATGTGTAAAAACCAGAAAGGCAAGACAGGCCCTGGAGAACAGGGAGCCTTGTTATGCTGATGGGTGGGATGTAAATTGCCAACTGCCTCTTTTGAGGAGTGCATTGTGTTCCCTAAAACAAGTAAACAACAGAGCTACAGAGCCAAGGGCACTTCCAGTCTAGGGAATATACCTTGGGAAAACTGAAAATCAATAAGACAGAGCCACCCCAAAATATTGGGCTGCACTGCTTACAAGGACCTCAACTTGGGTACACCTTAAATATCCCAGGAAATATAAAAATGCTTCAAAAAATTGTGGTACTTATGTACGAAGGAATATCCCTCAGCCATGAAATCAATGTCATCAGACCAGTAGCAGCAAAATGGGTGGATTCAGGTACGATGATTCTAAGTGAAATAAGTCACACAGAAAAAGAAACTTATCATAAGATATCACTTATGAAGATCCTGTAAACATGGCTACACTTGAACTGAGTTAGGAAAGAGAACAGTGACTCACATTTAGAAAACACTCTTATGCCTGCTTAAGGGGGAAGGAGAGGTGGGGTGATGCATAAAACCAGAGTTTGATATAAGCACAGGTACCGTTCCAAAAACCAACTATGGAATAGACAAGACCTACACCTTCCTCAGTGAAAGGGACACAAAACACCATATTTCCCGCAGAGGAATATATGGGACTAGTAAGAATCTTAAAACCTATGTATTGATATGTCTCCGTAAGGGAATCAAGTGTGTCTAGACTGGCATAAACATGGCAGCGAGAATCAGCTCAAACCCACTATAAAAAGGAATTTCAAAAATAAAACAAAACAACTGGGAAACTCTTTACAATTCCTTCAGGTTCTCTGATGAAACCTGGAATGACCCTATCTACAACGACAGCTGGATGTGGCATAAGGCTGGACACTTGGGACTGAGGGGATTGGTGAGATTGGGTGAGCAAATGCAGACCCTTTAAAGCAATAATGCATGGCACACATTCCATGGGTCCCAACTCTCCAGGTTGAAGGAATATTACTACTGTTATAACATGTACGGGAAACCTAGAGAACGGACACACTGTGAATACGAAAGGTTTCTAAAACTCAACGAATAGTCCCTCTCCTGGTGCTTCGGTTTGATTTTCCACCTGCTTTACTATCAACCTCCCAACTTGGAGAGACAGGCCCTTTAACCTCCTGTTTCGCACAGGTTGCCAATTTGGCAGAGGATGAAAGGGAAGAGGGAGAACCAATGAGAGAGTAGCTGTTAGGCATTTGGACGGGCACATATCACTGTAATTTCCAAGCAGGAAGAAGAATTAACCAAAGTCTCAGCCCCCCACCGGGAACCAGCATAGGTCCTGAACCAAAATTTTGGACTTGCGGTCAGCACACCAAAAACGAGTTGAAAAATGGAGCTCAGGGGCACAGCAATACACAAACTGGCCGAGTAATAAAGGACAATTATCGTCAAAAATCTGTTGAGGGAAGGCAACGAGGCGGACTTGAAAGCGAGGCAGGATAGCAGGAAACAGATTTCAAGAGGTACGTTGGAATCGCCTTTAAAGCACAGGAAGAGGGGCACAACTTCGACAATGATACACTTGGCCAAAAAGGGCGTATGTGTTTTCTCCTGAATATATTCAGGAGAAAACGCATACGCCCTTTTTGGCCAAGCAAGCAAGCGGGCAATGCAAATCTGCACTACAAAGAAGTATCACCTCCCACCGGTCAAAAGGGACATCCACAAAATGTGTAAAAACCAGAAAGGCAAGACAGGCCCTGGAGAACAGGGAGCCTTGTTATGCTGATGGGCGGGATGTAAATTGCCAACTGCCTCTCTGGAGGAGTGCATTGTGTTCCCTAAAACAAGTAAACAACAGAGCTACAGAGCCAAGGGCACTTCCAGTCTAGGGAATATACCTTGGGAAAACTGAAAATCAATAAGACAGAGCCACCCCAAAATTTAGGGCTGCACTGCTTACAAGGACCTCAACTTGGGTACACCTTAAATATTCCAGGAAATAAAAAAATGCTTCAAAAAATTGTGGTACTTACGTACGATGGAATATCCCTCAGCCATGAAATCAATGTCATAAGATGAGTAGCAGCGAAATGGGTGGATTCAGGTACGATGATTCTAAGTGAAATATGTCACACAGAAAAATAAACTTATCATAAGCTATCACTTATGAAGATCCTGTAAACATGGCTACACTTGAACTGAGTTAGGAAAGAGAACAGTGTCTCACATTTAGAAAACACTCTTATGCCTGCTTAAGGGGGAAGGAGAGGTGGGGTGATGCATAAAACCAGAGTTTGTTATAAGCAGAGGTACCGTTCCAAAAACCAACTATGGAAAAGAAAAGACGTGCACCTTCCTCAGTGAAAGGGACTCAAAACCCCATATTTCCCGCAGAGGAATATATCTGACTAGTAAGAATCTTAAAACCTATGTATTGATATGTCTCTGTAAGGGAATCAAGTGTGTCTAGACTGGCATAAACATGGCAGCGAGAATCAGCTCAAACCCACTATAAAAAGGAATTTCAAAAACAAAACAAAAAAACTGGGAAATTCTTTACAGTTCCTTCATGGTCTCTGATGAAACCTGGAATGACCCTATCTACAACGACAGCTGGATGTGGCATAAGGCTGGACACTTGGGACTGACAGGATTGGTGAGATTGGGTGAGCAAATGCAGACACTTTAAAGCAATAATGCATGGCACCCATTCCATGGGTCCCAACTCTACAGGTTGAAGGGAATATTACTACAGTTATAACATGTACGGGAAACAGAGAACGGACAAACTGTGAATACGAAAGGTTTCTAAAACTCAACGAATAGTCCCTCTCCTGGTGCTCCGGTTTGACTTTCCATCTGCTTTACTATCAACCTCCCAACTTGGAGAGACAGCCCCTTTAACCTCCTGGTTCGCACAGGTTGCCAATTTGGCAGAGGATGAAAGGGAAGTGGGAGAACCAATGAGATAGTAGCTGTTAGGCATTTGGACGGGCACATATCACTCTAACTTCCCGGCAGGAAGAAGAATTAACCAAAGTCTCAGCCCCCCACCGGGAACCAGCACAGTTCCTGAACCAAAATTTTGGACTTGCGGTCAGCTCACCAAAAACGAGTTGAAAAATAGAGCTCAGGGGCACAGCAATTCACAAACTGGCCGAGTAATAAAGGACAACTATCGTCCAAAAATCTCTCGAGGGAAGGCAAATAGGCGGACTTGAAAGCGAGGCAGAATAGCAGGAAACAGATTTCAAGAGGTACGTTGGAACCGCCTTTAAAGCACAGGAAGAGGGGCACAACTTGGACAATGAAGCACTTGCCCAAAAAGTGTGTATGCGTTTTCTCCTGAATATATTCAGGAGAAAACGCATACGCCCTTTTTGGCCAAGCAAGCAAGCGGGCAATGCAAATCTGCACTACAAAGAAGTATCACTTCCCACCGGTCAAAAGGGACATCCACAAAATGTGTAAAAACCAGAAAGGCAAGACAGGCCCTGGAGAACAGGGAGCTTTGTTATGCAGATGGGCGGGATGTAAATTGCCAACTGCCTCTGTGGAGGAGTGCATTGTGTTCCCTAAAACAAGTAAACAACAGAGCTACAGAGCCAAGGGCACTTCCAGTCTAGGGAATATACTTTGGGAAAACTGAAAATCAATAAGACAGAGCCACCCCAAAATTTAGGGCTGCACTGCTTACAAGGACCTCAACTTGGGTACACTTTAAATATCCCAGGAAATATAAAAATGGTTCAAAAAATTGTGGTACTTACGTACGATGGAATATCCCTCAGCCATGAAATCAATGTCATAAGACCAGTAGCAGCAAAATGGGTGGATTCAGGTACGATGATTCTAAGTGAAATAAGTCACACAGAAAAAGAAACTTATCATAAGATATCACTTATGAAGATCCTGTAAACATGGCTACACTTGAACTGAGTTAGGAAAGAGAACAGTGTCTCACATTTAGAAAACACTCTTATACCTGATTAAGGGGGAAGGAGAGGTGGGGTGATGCATAAAACCAGAGTTTGATATAAGCACAGGTACCGTTACAAAAACCAACTATGGAATAGACAAGACCTACACCTTCCTCAGTGAAAGGGACTCAAAACACCATATTTCCCGCAGAGGAATATATGTGACTAGTAAGAATCTTAAAACCTATGTATTGATATGTCTCCGTAAGGGAATCAAGTGTGTCTAGACTGGCATAAACATGGCAGCGAGAATCAGCTCAAACCCACTATAAAAAGGAATTTCAAAAACAAAACAAAAAAACTGGGAAATTCTTTACAATTCCTTCAGGGTCAATGATGAAACCTGGAATGACCCTATCTACAACGACAGCTGGATATGGCATAAGGCTGGACACTTGGGACTGAGGGGATTGGTGAGATTGGGTGAGCAAATGCAGACCCTTTAAAGCAATAATGCATGGCACCCATTCCATGGGTCCCAACTCTACAGGTTGAAGGGAATATTATTACAGTTATAACATGTACGGGAAACCTAGAGAACGGACACACTGTGAATACGAAAGGTTTCTAAAACTCAACGAATAGTCCCTCTCCTGGTGCTTCGGTTTGACTTTCCACCTGCTTTACTATCAATCTCCCAACTTGGAGAGACAGCCCCTTTGACCTCCTGTTTCGCACAGGTTGCCAATTTGGCAGAGGATGAAAGGGAAGAGGGAGAACCAATGAGAGAGTAGCTGTTAGGCATTTGGACGGGCACATATCACTGTAATTTCCCGGCAGGAAGAAGAATTAACCAAAGTCTCAGCCCCCCACCGGGAACCAGCATAGGTCCTGAACCAAAATTTTGGACTTGCGGTCAGCTCACCTAAAACGAGTTGAAAAATGGAGCTCAGGGGCACAGCAATTCACAAACTGGCCGAGTAATAAAGGACAACTATCGTCCAAAAATCTGTTGAGGGAAGGCAACGAGGCGGACTTGAAAGCGAGGCAGAATAGCAGGAAACAGATTTCAAGAGGTATGCTGGAATCGCCTTTAAAGCACAGGAAGAGGGGCACAACTTCGACAATGATGCACTTGGCCAAAAAGGGCGTATGCGTTTTCTCCTGAATATATTCAGGAGAAAACGCATACGCCCTTTTTGGCCAAGCAAGCAAGCGGGCAATGCAAATCTGCACTACAAAGAAGTATCACTTCCCACCGGTCAAAGGGGACATCCACAAAATGTGTAAAAACCAGACTGGCACGACAGGCCCTGGAGAACAGGGAGCATTGTTATGCTGATGGGCGGGATGTAAATTGCCAACTGCCTCTCTGGAGGAGTGCATTGTGGTCCCTAAAACAAGTAAAGAACAGAGCTACAGAGCCAAGGGCACTTCCAGTCTAGGGAATATACCTTCGGAAAACTGAAAATCAATAAGACAGAGCCACCCCAAAATTTAGGGCTGCACTGCTTACAAGGACCTCAACTTGGGTACACCTTAAATATCCCAGGAAATATAAAATTGGTTCAAAAAATTGTGGTACTTACGTATGATGGAATATCCCTCAGCCATGAAATCAATGTCATAAGACCAGTAGCAGCAAAATGGGTGGATTCAGGTACGGTGATTCTAAGTGAAATATGTCACACAGAAAAATAAACTTATCATAAGCTATCACTTATGAAGATCCTGTAAACATGGCTACACTTGAACTGAGTTAGGAAAGAGAACATTGTCTCACATTTAGAAAACACTCTTATGCCTGCTTAAGGGGGAAGGAGAGGTGGGGTGATGCATAAAACCAGAGTTTGATATAAGCAGAGGTACCGTTCCAAAAACCAACTATGGAAAAGAAAAGACGTACACCTTCCTCAGTGAAAGGGACTCAAAACCCCATATTTCCCGCAGAGGAATATATCTGACTAGTAAGAATCTTAAAACCTATGGATTGATATGTCTCTGTAAGGGAATCAAGTGTGTCTAGACTGGTATAAACATGGCAGCGAGAATCAGCTCAAACCCACTATAAAAATGAATTTCAGAAACAAAACAAAAAAACTGGGAAATTCTTTACAGTTCCTTCAGGGTCTCTGATGAAACCTGGAATGACCCTATCTACAACGACAGCTGGATGTGGCATAAGAAGGGACACTTGGGACTGACAGGATTGGTGAGATTGGGTGAGCAAATGCAGACCCTTTAAAGCAATAATGCATGGCACCCATTCCATGGGTACCAACTCTACAGGTTGAAGGGAATATTACTACAGTTATAACATGTACGGGAAACAGAGAACGGACAAACTGTGAATACGAAAGGTTTCTAAAACTCAACGAATAGTCCCTCTCCTGGTGCTCCGGTTTGACTTTCCATCTGCTTTACTATCAACCTCCCAACTTGGAGAGACAGCCCCTTTAACCTCCTGGTTCGCACAGGTTGCCAATTTGGCAGAGGATGAAAGGGAAGTGGGAGAACCAATGAGATAGTAGCTGTTAGGCATTTGGACGGGCACATATCACTCTAACTTCCCGGCAGGAAGAAGAATTAACCAAAGTCTCAGCCCCCCACCGGGAACCAGCACAGTTCCTGAACCAAAATTTTGGACTTGCGGTCAGCTCACCAAAAACGAGTTGAAAAATAGAGCTCAGGGGCACAGCAATTCACAAACTGGCCGAGTAATAAAGGACAACTATCGTACAAAAATCTGTTGAGGGAAGGCAACTAGGCGGACTTGAAAGCGAGGCAGAATAGCAGGAAACAGATTTCAAGAGGTACGTTGGAATCGCCTTTAAAGCACAGGAAGAGGGGCACAACTTCGACAATGATGCACTTGGCCAAAAAGGGCGTATGCGTTTTCTCCTGAATATATTCAGTAGAAAACGCATACGCCCTTTTTGGCCAAGCAAGCAAGCGGGCAATGCAAATCTGCACTACAAAGATGTATCACTTCCCACCGGTCAAAAGGGACATCCACAAAATATGTAAAAACCAGAAAGGCAAGACAGGCCCTGGAGAACAGGGATCCTTGTTATGCTGATGGGCGGCATGTAAATTGCCAACTGCCTCTCTGGAGGAGTGCATTGTGTTCCCTAAAACAAGTAAACAACAGAGCTACAGAGCCAAGGGCACTTCCAGTCTACGGAATATACTTTGGGAAAACTGAAAATCAATAAGACAGAGCCACCCCAAAATTTAGGGCTGCACTGCTTACAAGGACCTCAACTTGGGTACACCTTAAATATCCCAGGAAATATAAAAATGGTTCAAAAAATTGTGGTAATTACGTACGATGGAATATCCCTCAGCCATGAAATCAATGTCATAAGACCAGTAGCAGCAAAATGGGTGGATTCAGGTACGATGATTCTAAGTGAAATAAGTCACAGAGAAAAAGAAACTTATCATAAGATATCACTTATGAAGATCCTGTAAACATGGCTACACTTGAACTGAGTTAGGAAAGAGAACAGTGTCTCACATTTAGAAAACACTCTTATACCTGCTTAAGGGGGAAGGAGAGGTGGGGTGATGCATAAAACCAGAGTTTGATATAAGCACAGGTACCGTTCTAAAAACCAACTATGGAATAGACAAGACCTACACCTTCCTCAGTGAAAGGGACTCAAAACCCCATATTTCCCGAAGAGGAATATATCTGACTAGTAAGAATCTTAAAACCTATGTATTGATATGTCTCCGTAAGGGAATCAAGTGTGTCTAGACTGGCATAAACATGGCAGCGAGAACCAGCTCAAACCCACTATAAAAAGGAATTTCAAAAACAAAACAAAAAAACTGGGAAATTCTTTACAAATCCTTCAGGGTCAATGATGAAACCTGGAATGACCCTATCTACAACGACAGCTGGATATGGCATAAGCCTGGACACTTGGGACTGAGGGGATTGGTGAGATTGGGTGAGCAAATGCAGACCCTTTAAAGCAATAATGCATGGCACACATTCCATGGGTCCCAACTCTCCAGGTTGAAGGGAATATTATTACAGTTATAACATGTACGGGAAACTTAGAGAACGGACACACTGTGAATACGAAAGGTTTCTAAAACTCAACGAATAGTCCCTCTCCTGGTGCCTCGGTTTGACTTTCCACCTGCTTTACTATCAATCTCCCAACTTGGAGAGACAGCCCCTTTAACCTCCTGTTTCGCACAGGTTGCCAATTTGGCAGAGGATGAAAGGGAAGAGGGAGAACCAATGAGAGAGTAGCTGTTAGGCATTTGGACGGGCACATATCACTGGAATTTCCCGGCAGGAAGAAGAATTAACCAAAGTCTCAGCCCCCCAACGGGAACCAGCATAGGTCCTGAACCAAAATTTTGGACTTGCGGTCAGCTCACCAAAAACGAGTTGAAAAATGGAGCTCAGGGGCACAGCAATTCACAAACTGGCCGAGTAATAAAGGACAACTATCGTCCAAAAATCTGTTGAGGGAAGGCAACGAGGCGGACTTGAAAGCGAGGCAGAATAGCAGGAAACAGATTTCAAGAGGTACGCTGGAATCGCCTTTAAAGCACAGGAAGAGGGGCACAACTTCGACAATGATGCACTTGGCCAAAAAGGGCGTATGCGTTTTCTCCTGAATATATTCAGGAGAAAACGCATACGCCCTTTTTGGCCAAGCAAGCAAGCGGGCAATGCAAATCTGCACTACAAAGAAGTATCACTTCCCACCGGTCAAAGGGGACATCCACAAAATGTGTAAAAACCAGACTGGCAAGACAGGCCCTGGAGAACAGGGAGCATTGTTATGCTGATGGGCGGGATGTAAATTCCCAACTGCCTCTCTGGAGGAGTGCATTGTGTTCCCTAAAACAAGTAAAGAACAGAGCTACAGAGCCAAGGGCACTTCCAGTCTAGGGAATATACCTTGGGAAAACTGAAAATCAATAAGACAGAGCCACCCCAAAATTTAGGGCTGCACTGCTTACAAGGACCTCAACTTGGGTACACCTTAAATATCCCAGGAAATATAAAATTGGTTCAAAAAATTGTGGTACTTACGTACGATGGAATATCCCTCAGCCATGAAATCAATGTCATAAGACCAGTAGCAGCAAAATGGGTGGATTCAGGTACGATGATTCTAAGTGAAATAAGTCACAGAGAAAAAGAAACTTATCATAATATATCACTTATGAAGATCCTGTAAACATGGCTACACTTGAACTGAGTTAGGAAAGAGAACAGTGTCTCACATTTAGAAAACACTCTTATGCCTGCTTAAGGGGGAAGGAGAGGTGGGGTGATGCATAAAACCAGAGTTTGATATAAGCACAGGTACCGTTCCAAAAACCAACTATGGAATAGACAATACCTACACCTTCCTCAGTGAAAGCGACTCAAAACACCATATTTCCCGCAGAGGAGTATATCTGACTAGTAAGAATCTTAAAACCTATGTATTGATATGTCTCTGTAAGGGAATCAATTGTGTCTAGACTGGCATAAACATGGCAGCGAGAATCAGCTCAAACCCACTATAAAAAGGAATTTCAAAAACAAAACAAAAAAACTGGGAAATTCTTTCCAATTCCTTCAGGGTCTCTGAGGAAACCTGGAATGACCCTATCTACAACGACAGCTGGATGTGGCATAAGGCTGGACACTTGGGACTGAGAGGATTGGTGAGATTGGGTGAGCAAATGCAGACCCTTTAAAGCAATAATGCATGGCACACATTCCATGGGTCCCAACTCTCCAGGTTGAAGGGAATATTACTACAGATATAACATGTACGGGAATCCTAGAGAACGGACACACTGTGAATACGAAAGGTTTCTAAAACTCAATGAATAGCCCCTCTCCTGGTGCTCCGGTTTGACTTTCCATCTGCTTTACTATCAACCTCCCAAATTGGAGAGACAGCCCCTTTAACCTCCTGGTTCGCACAGGTTGCCAATTTGGCAGAGGATGAAAGGGAAGAGGGAGAACCAATGAGAGAGTAGCTGATAGGCATTTGGACGGGCACATATCACTGTAATTTCCCGGCAGGAAGAAGTATTAATCAAAGTCTCAGCCCCCCACAGGGAACCAGTATAGGTCCTGAACCAAAATTTCGGACTTGCGGTCAGCTCACCAAAAACGAGTTGAAAAATGGAGCTCAGGGGCACAGCAATTCACAAACTGGCCGAGTAATAAAGGACAACTATCGTCCAAAAATCTGTTGAGGGAAGGCAACGAGTCGGACTTGAAAGCGAGGCAGAATAGCAGGAAACAGATTTCAACAGGTACGTTGGAATCGCCTTTAAAGCTCAGGAAGAGGGGCACAACTTCGACAATGATGCACTTGGCCAAAAAGGGCGAATGCGTTTTCTCCTGAATATATTCAGGAGAAAACGCATACGCCCTTTTTGGCCAAGCAAGCAAGCGGGCAATGCAAATCTGCACTACAAAGAAGTTTCACTTCCCACCGGTCAAAAGGGACATCCACAAAATGTGTAAAAACCAGAAAGGCAAGACAGGCCCTGGAGAACAGGGAGCCTTGTTATGCTGATGGGCGGGATGTAAATTGCCAACTGCCTCTCTGGAGGAGTGCATTGTGTTCCCTAAAACAAGTAAACAACAGAGCTACAGAGCCAAGGGCACTTCCATTCTAGGGAATATACCTTGGGAAAACTGAAGATCAATAAGACAGAGCCACCCCAAAATTTAGGGCTGCACTGCTTACAAGGACCTCAACTTGGGTACACCTTAAATATCCCAGGAAATATAAAAATGGTTCAAAAAATTGTGGTACTTACGTACGATGGAATATCCCTCAGCCATGAAATCAATGTCATAAGACCAGTAGCAGCAAAATGGGTGGATTCAGGTACGATGATTCTAAGTGAAATAAGTCACAGAGAAAAAGAAACTTATCATAAGATATCACTTATGAAGATCCTGTAAACATGGCTACACTTGAACTGAGTTAGGAAAGAGAACAGTGTCTCACATTTAGAAAACACTCTTATGCCTGCTTAAGGGGGAAGGAGAGGTGGGGTGATGCATAAAACCAGAGTTTGATATAAGCACAGGTACCGTTCCAAAAACCAACTATGGAATAGACAAGACCTACACCTTCCTCAGTGAAAGGGACTCAAAACACCATATTTCCCACAGAGGAATATATCTGACTACTAAGAATCTTGAAACCTATGTATTCATATGTCTCTGTAAGGGAATCAAGTGTGTCTAGACAGGCATAAACATGGCAGCGACAATCAGCTCAAACCCACTATAAAAAGGAATTTCAAAAACAAAACAATAAAACTGGGAAATTCTTTACAATTCCTTCAGGGTCAATGATGAAACCTGGAATGACCCTATCTACAACGACAGCTGGATATGGCATAAGGATGGACACTTGGGACTGAGGGGATTGGTGAGATTGGGTGAGCAAATGCAGACACTTTAAAGCAATAATGCATGGCACCCATTCCATGGCTCCCAACTCTCCAGGTTGAAGGGAATATTACTACAGTTATAACATGTACGGGAAACCTAGAGAACGGACACACTGTGAATACGAAAGGTTTCTAAAACTCAAAGAATAATCTCTCTCCTGGTGCTCCGGTTTGACTTTCCTCCTGCTTTAGTATCAACCTCCCAACTTGGAGAGACAGCCCCTTTAACCTCCTGGTTCGCACAGGTTGCCAATTAGGCAGAGGATGAAAGAGAAGAGGGAGAACCAATGAGAGAGTAGCTGTTAGGCATTTGGACGGGCACATATCACTGTAATTTCCCAGCAGGAAGAAGAATTAACCAAAGTCTCAGCCACCCACCGGGAACCAGCATAGGTCCTGAACCAAAATTTTGGACTTGCGGTCAGCTCACGAAAAACGAGTTGAAAAATGGAGCTCAGGGGCACAGCAATTCACAAACTGGCCAAGTAATAAAGGACAACTATGGTCCAAAAATCTGTTGAGGGAAGGCAACGAGGCGGACTTGAATATGAGGCAGAATAGCAGGAAACAGATTCAAGAGGTACGTTGGAATCACCTTTAAAGCACAGGAAGAGAGGCACAACTTCGACAATGATGCACTTGGCCAAAAAGGGTGTATGCGTTTTCTCCTGAATATATTCAGGAGAAAACGCATACGCCCTTTTTGGCCAAGCAAGCAAGCGGGCATTGCAAATCTGCACTACAAAGTAGTATCACTTCCCACTGGTCAAAAGGGACATCCACAAAATGTGTAAAAACCAGAAAGGCAAGACAGGCCCTGGAGAACAGGGAGCCTTTTTATGCTGATGGGCGGGATGTAAATTGCCAACTGCCTCTCTGGAGGAGTGCATTGTGTTCCCTAAAACAAGTAAACAACAGAGCTACAGAGCCAAGGGCACTTCCAGTCTAGGGAATATACCTTGGGAAAACTGAAAATCAAAAAGACACAGCCACCCCAAAATTTAGGGCTGCACTGCTTACAAGGACCTCAACTTGGGTACACCATAAATATCCCAGGAAATATAAAAATGGTTCAAAAAATTGTGGTACTTACGTACGATGGAATATCCCTCAGCCATGAAATCAATGTCATAAGACCAGTAGCAGCAAAATGGGTGGATTCAGGTACGATGATTCTAAGTGAAATAAGTCACACAGAAAAAGAAACTTATCATAAGATATCACTTATGAAGATCCTGTAAACATGGCTACACTTGAACTGAGTTAGGAAAGAGAACAGTGTCTCACATTTAGAAAACACTCTTATGCCTGCTTAAGGGGGAAGGAGAGGTGGTGTGATGCATAAAACCAGACTTTCATATAAGCACAGGTACCATTCCAAAAACCAACTATGGAATAGACAAGACCTACCAGTTCCTCAGTGAAAGGGACTCAAAAACCCATATTTCCCGCAGAGGAATATATCTGACTAGTAAGAATCTTAAAACCTATGTATTGATATGTCTCCGTAAGGGAATCAAGTGTGTCTAGAGTGGCATAAATATGGCAGCGAGAATCAGCTCAAACCCACTATAAAAAGTAATTTCAAAAATAAAACAAAAAAAACTGGGAAATTCTTTACAATTCCTTCAGGGTCTCTGATGATACCTGGAATGACCCTATCTACAATGACAGCTGGATGTGGCATAAGGCTGGACACTTGGGACTGAGAGGATTGGTGAGATTGGGTGAGCAAATGCAGACGCTTTAAAGCAATAATGCATGGCACACATTCCATGGGTCCCAACTCTCCAGGTTGAAGGGAATATTACTACAGTTATAACATGTACGGGAAACCTAGAGAACGGACACACTGTGAATACGAAAGGTTTCTAAAACTCAACGAATAGTCCCTCTCCTGGTGCTCCGGTTTGACTTTCCATCTGCTTTACTATCAACCTCCCAACTTGGAGAGACAGCCCCTTTAACCTCCTGGTTCGCACAGGTTGCCAATTTGGCAGAGGATGAAAGGGAAGAGGGAGAACCAATGAGAGAGTAGCTGTTAGGCATTTGGACGGGCACATATCACTGTAATTTCCCGGCAGGAAGAAGAATTAACCAAAGTCTCAGCCCCCCACCGGGAACCACTATAGGTCCTGAACCAAAATTTTGGACTTGCGGTCAGCTCACCTAAAACGAGTTGAAAAATGGAGCTCAGGGGCACAGCAATTTACAAATTGGCCAAGTAATAAAGGACAACTATCGTCCAAAAATCTGTTGAGGGAAGGCAACGAGGCGGACTTGAAAGCGAGGCAGAATAGCAGGAAACAGATTTCAAGAGGTATGTTGGAATCGCCTTTAAAGCACAGGAAGAGGGGCACAACTTCGACAATGATGCACTTGGCCAAATGGGGCGTATGCGTTTTCTCCTGAATATATTCAGGAGAAAACGCATACGACCTTTTTGGCCAAGCAAGCAAGCGGGCAATGCAATTCTGCACTACAAAGAAGTATCACTTCCCACCGGTCAAAAGGGACATCCACAAAATGTGTAAAAACCGGAAAGGCAAGACAGGCCCTGGAGAACAGGGAGCCTTGTTATGCTGATGGGCGGGATGTAAATTGCCAACTGCCTCTCTGGAGGAGTGCATTGTGTTCCCTAAAACAAGTAAACAACAGAGCTACAGAGCCAAGGGCACTTCCAGTCCAGGGAATGAACCTTGGGAAAACTGAAGATCAATAAGACAGAGCCACCCCAAAATTTAGGGCTGCACTGCTTACAAGGACCTCAACTTGGGAACACCTTAAATATCCCAGGAAATATAAAAATGGTTCAAAAATTGTGGTACTTACGTACGATGGAATATCCCTCAGCCATGAAATCAATGTCATAAGACCAGTAGCAGCAAAATGGGTGGATTCAGGTACGATGATTCTAAGTGAAATAAGTCACAGAGAAAAAGAAACTTATCATAAGATATCACTTATGAAGATCCTGTAAACATGGCTACACTTGAACTGAGTTAGGAAAGAGAACAGTGTCTCACATTTAGAAAACACTCTTATGCCTGCTTAAGGGGGAAGGAGAGGTGGGGTGATGCATAAAACCAGAGTTTGATATAAGCACAGGTACCGTTCCAAAAAACAACTATGGAATAGACAAGACCTACACCTTCCTCAGTGAAAGGGACTAAAAACACCATATTTCCCGCAGAGGAATATATCTGACTAGTAAGAATCTTAAAACCTATGTATTGATATGTCTCCGTAAGGGAATCAAGTGTGTGTAGACTGGCATAAACATGGCAGTGAGAATCAGCTCAAACCCACTATAAAAAGGAATTTCAAAAACAAAACAAAACAACTGGGAAATTCTTTACAATTCCTTCTGCGTCTCTGATGAAACCTGGAATGACCCTATCTACAATGACAGCTGGATGTGGCATAAGGCTGGACACTTGGGACGGAGAGGATTGGTGAGATTGGGTGAACAAATGCAGACCCTTTAAAGCAATAATACATGGCACCCATTCCATGGGTCCCAACTCTCCAGGATGAAGGGAATATTACTACAGTTATAACATGTACGGGAAACCTAGAGAATGGACACACTGTGAATACGAAAGGTTTCTAAAACTCAACGAATAGTCTCTCTCGTGGTGCTCCGGTTTGACTTTCCATCTGCTTTACTATCAACCTCCCAACTTGGAGAGACAGTCCCTTTAACCTCCTGGTTCGCACAGGTTGCCAATTTGGCAGAGGATGAAAGGGAAGAGGGAGAACCAATGAGAGAGTAGCTGTTAGGCATTTGGACGGGCACATATCACTGTAATTTCCCGGCAGGAAGAAGAATTAACCAAAGTCTCAGCCACCCACCGGAACCAGTATAGGTCCTGAACCAAAATTTTGGACTTGCGGTCAGCTCACCTAAAACGAGTTGAAAAATGGAGCTCAGGGGCACAGCAATTCACAAACTGGCCGAGTAATAAAGGACAACTATCGTCCAAAAATCTGTTGAGGGAAGGCAACGAGGCGGACTTGAAAGCGAGGCAGAATAGCAGGAAACAGATTTCAAGAGGTACGTTGGAATTGCCTTTAAAGCACAGGAAGAGGGGCACAACTTCGACAATGATGCACTTGGCCAAAAAGGGCGTATGCGTTTTCTCCTGAATATATTCAGGAGAAAACGCATACGCCCTTTTTGGCCAAGCAAGCAAGCGGGCAATGCAAATCTGCACTACAAAGAAGTATCGCTTCCCACCGGTCAAAAGGGACATCCACAAAATGTGTAAAAACCAGAAAGGCAAGACAGGCCGTGGAGAACAGGGAGCCTTGTTATGCTGATGGGCGGGATGTAAATTGCCAACTGCCTCTCTGGAGGAGTACATTGTGTTCCCTAAAACAAGTAAAGAACAGAGCTACAGAGCCAAGGGCACTTCCAGTCTAGGGAATATACCTTGGGAAAACTGAAAATCAATAAGACAGAGCCACCCCAAATTTAGGGCTGCACTGCTTACAAGGACCTCAACTTGGGTACACCTTAAATATCCCAGGAAATAAAAAATGGTTCAAAAAATTGTGGTACTTACGTACGATGGAATATCCCTCAGCCATGAAATCAATGTCATAAGAACAGTAGCAGCAAAATGGGTGGATTCAGGTACGATGATTCTAAGTGAAATAAGTCACACAGAAAAAGAAACTTATCATAAGATATCACTTATGAAGATCCTGTAAACATGGCTACACTTGAACTGAGTTAGGAAAGAGAACAGTGTCTCACATTTAGAAAACACTCTTATGCCTGCTTAAGGGGGAAGGAGAGGTGGGGTGATGCATAAAACCAGAGTTTCATATAAGCACAGGTACCATTCCAAAAACCAACTATGGAATAGACAAGACCTACACCTTCCTCAGTGAAAGGGACTCAAAACCCCATATTTGCCGCAGAGGAATATATCTGACTAGTAAGAATCTTAAAACCTATGTATTGATATATCTCCGTAAGGGAATCAAGTGTCTCTAGACTGGCATAAACATGGCAGCGAGAATCAGCTCAAACCCTCTATAAAAAGGAATTTCCAAAGTAAAACAAAAAAAACTGGGAAATTCTTTACAATTCCTTCAGGGTCTCTGATGATACCTGGAATGACCCTATCTACAATGACAGCTGGATGTGGCATAAGGCTGGACACTTGGGACTGAGAGGATTGGTGAGATTGGGTGAGCAAATGCAGACCCTTTAAAGCAATAATGCATGGCACACATTCCATGGGTCCCAACTCTCCAGGTTGAAAGTAATATTACTATATTTATAACATGTACGGGAAACCTAGAGAACGGACACACTGTGAATACGAAAGGTTTCTAAAACTCAACGAATAGTCCCTCTCCTGGTGCTCGGGTTTGACTTTCCATCTGCTTTACTATCAACCTCCCAACCTGGAGAGACAGCCCCTTTAACCTCCTGGTTCGCACAGGTTGCCAATTTGGCAGAGGATGAAAGGGAAGAGGGAGAACCAATGAGAGAGTAGCTGTTAGGCATTTGGACGGGCACATATCACTGTAATTTCCCGGCAGGAAGAAGAATTAACCAAAGTCTCAGCCCCCCACCGGGAACCAGTATAGGTCCTGAACCAAAATTTTGGACTTGCGGTCAGCTCACCTAAAACGAGTTGAAAAATGGAGCTCAGGGGCACAGCAATTCACAAACTGGCCGAGTAATAAAGGACAACTATCGTCCAAAAATCTGTTGAGGGAAGGCAACGAGGCGGACTTGAAAGCGAGGCAGAATAGCAGGAAACAGATTTCAAGAGGTATGTTGGAATCGCCTTTAAAGCACAGGAAGAGGGGCACAACTTCGACAATGATGCACTTGGCCAAATGGGGCGTATGCGTTTTCTCCTGAATATATTCAGGAGAAAACGCATACGCCCTTTTTGGCCAAGCAAGCAAGCGGGCAATGCAAATCTGCACTACAAAGAAGTATCACTTCCCACCGGTCAAAATGGACATCCACAAAATGTGTAAAAACCGGAAAGGCAAGACAGGCCCTGGAGAACAGGGAGCCTTGTTATGCTGATGGGCGGGATGTAAATTGCCAACTGCCTCTCTGGAGGAGTGCATTGTGTTCCCTAAAACAAGTAAACAACAGAGCTACAGAACCAAGGACACTTCCAGTCTAGGAAATAAACCTTGGGAAAACTGAAGTTCAATAAGACAGAGCCTCCCCAAAATTTAGGGTTGCACTGCTTACAAGGACCTCAACTTGGGTACACCTTAAATATCCCAGGAAATATAAAAATGGTTCAAAAAACTGTGGTACTTACGTACGAAGGAATATCCCTCAGCCATGAAATCAATGGCATAAGACCAGTAGCAGCAAAATGGGTGGATTCAGGTACGATGATTCTAAGTGAAATAAGTCACAGAGCAAAAGAAACTTATCATAAGATATCACTTATGAAGATCCTGTAAACATGGCTACACTTGAACTGAGTTAGGAAAGAAAACAGTGTCTCACATTTAGAAAACACTCTTATGCCTGCTTAAGGGGGAAGGAGAGGTGGGGTGATGCATAAAAGCAGAGTTTGATATAAGCACAGGTACCGTTCCAAAAACCAACTATGGAATAGACAAGACCTACACCTTCCTCAGTGAAAGGGACTCAAAACACCATATTTCCCGCAGAGGAATATATCTGACTAGTAAGAATCTTAAAACCTATGTATTGATATGTCTCCGTAAGGGAATCAAGTGTGTCTAGACTGGCATAAACATGGCAGCGAGAATCAGCTCAAACCCACTATAAAAAGGAATTTCAAAAACAAAACAAAAAAACTGGGAAATTCTTTACAATTCCTTCAGTGTCAATGATGAAACCTGGAATGACCCTATCTACAACGACAGCTGGATGTGGCATAAGGCTGGACACTTGGGACTGAGGGGATTGGTGAGATTGGGTGAGCAAATGCAGACCCTTTAAAGCAATAATGCATGGCACCCAACCATGGGTCCCAACTCTCCAGGTTGAAGGGAATATTACTACAGTTATAACATGTACGGGAAACCTAGAGAACGGACACACTGTGAATACGAAAGGTTTCTAAAACTCAACGAATAGTCCCTCTCCTGGTGCTCCGGTTTGACTTTCCATCTGCTTTACTATCAACCTCCCAACTTGGAGAGACAGCCCCTTTAACCTCCTGGTTCACACAGGTTTCCAATTTGACAGAGGATGAAAGGGAAGAGGGAGAACCAATGAGAGAGTAGCTGTTAGGCATTTGGACGGGCACATATCACTGTAATTTCCCGGCAGGAAGAAGAATTAACCAAAGTCTCAGCCCCCCACCGGAAACCAGTATAGGTCCTGAACCAAAATTTTGGACTTGCGGTCAGCTCACCTAAAACGAGTTGAAAAATGGAGCTCAGGGGCACAGCAATTCACAAACTGGCCGAGTAATAAAGGACAACTATCGTCCAAAAATCTGTTGAGGGAAGGCAACGAGGCGGACTTGAAAGCGAGGCAGAATAGCAGGAAACAGATTTCAAGAGGTACGTTGGAATCGCCATTAAAGCACAGGAAGAGGGGCACAACTTCGACAATGATGCACTTGGCCAAAAAGGGCGTATGCGTTTTCTCCTGAATATATTCAGGAGAAAACGCATACGCCCTTTTTGGCCAAGCAAGCAAGCGGGCAATGCAAATCTGCACTACAAAGAAGTATCACTTCCCACCGGTCAAAAGGGACATCCACAAAATGTGTAAAAACCAGAAAGGCAAGACAGGCCCTGGAGAACAGGGAGCCTTGTTATGCTGATGGGCGGGATGTTAATTGCCAACTGCCTCTCTGGAGGAGTGCATTGTGTTCCCTAAAACAAGTAAACAACAGAGCTACAGAGCCAAGGGCACTTCCAGTCTAGGGAATATACCTTGGGAAAACTGAAGATTAATAAGACAGAGCCACCCCAAAATTTAGGGCTGCACTGCTTACAAGGACCTCAACTTGGGTACACATTAAATATCCCAGGAAATATAAAAATGGTTCAAAAAATTGTGGTACTTACGTACGATGGAATATCCATCAGCCATGAAATCAATGTCATAAGACCAGTAGCAGCAAAATGGGTGGATTCAGGTACGATGATTTTAAGTGAAATAAGTGACAGAGAAAAAGAAACTTATCATAAGATATCAGTTATGAAGATTCTGTAAACATGGCTACACTTGAACTGAGTTAGGAAAGAGAACAGTGTCTCACATTTAGAAAACACTCTTATGCCTGCTTAAGGGGTAAGGAGAGGTGGTGTGATGCATAAAACCAGAGTTTGATATAAGCACAGGTACCGTTCCAAAAACCAACTATGGAATAGACAAGACCTACACCTTCCTCAGTGAAAGGGACTCAAAACACCATATTTCCCGCAGAGGAATATATCTGACTACTAAGAATCTTAAAACCTATGTATTGATATGTCTCTGTAAGGGAATCAAGTGTGTCTAGACTGGCATAAACATGGCAGAGAGAATCAGCTCAAACCCACTATAAAAAGGACTTTCAAAAACAAAACAAAAAAACTGGGAAATTCTTTACAATTCCTTCAGCGTCAATGATGAAACCTGGAATGACCCTATCTACAATGACAGCTGGATATGGCATAAGGCTGGACACTTGGGACTGAGGGGATTGTTGAGATTGGGTGAGCAAATGCAGACCCTTTAAAGCAATAATGCATGGCACCCATTCCATGGGTCCCAACTCTCCAGGTTGAAGGGAATATTACTACAGTTATAACATGTACGGGAAACCTAGAGAACGGACACACTGTGAATACGAAAGGTTTCTAAAACTCAACGAATAGTCTCTCTCCTGGTGCTCCGGTTTGACTTTCCACCTGCTTTACTATCAACCTCCCAACTTGGAGAGACAGCCCCTTTAACCTCCTGGTTCTCACAGGTTGCCAATTAGGCAGAGGATGAAAGGGAAGAGGGAGAACCAATGAGAGAGTAGCTGTTAGGCATTTGGACGGGCACATATCACTGTAATTTCCCAGCAGGAAGAAGAATTAACCAAAGTCTCAGCCACCCACCGGGAACCAGCATAGGTCCTGAACCAAAATTTTGGACTTGCGGTCAGCTCACCAAAAACGAGTTGAAAAATGGAGCTCAGGGGCACAGCAATTCACAAACTGGCCAAGTAATAAAGGACAACTATCGTCCAAAAATCTGTTGAGGGAAGGCAACGAGGCGGACTTGAAAGCGAGGCAGAATAGCAGGAAACAGATTTCAAGAGGTACGTTGGAATCACCTTTAAAGCACAGGAAGAGAGGCACAACTTCGACAATGATGCACTTGGCCAAAAAGGGCGTATGCGTTTTCTCCTGAATATATTCAGGAGAAAACGCATACGTCCTTTTTGGCCAAGCAAGAAAGCGGGCAATGCAAATCTGCACTACAAAGAAGTATCGCTTCCCACCGGTCAAAAGGGACATCCACAAAATGTGTAAAAACCAGAAAGGCAAGACAGGCCCTGGAGAACAGGGAGCCTTGTTATGCTGATGGGCGGGATGTAAATTGCCAACTGCCTCTCTGGAGGAGTACATTGTGTTCCCTAAAACAAGTAAAGAACAGAGCTACAGAGCCAAGGGCACTTCCAGTCTAGGGAATATACCTTGGGAAAACTGAAAATCAATAAGACAGAGCCACCCCAAATTTAGGGCTGCACTGCTTACAAGGACCTCAACTTGGGTACACCTTAAATATCCCAGGAAATATAAAAATGGTTCAAAAAATTGTGGTACTTACGTACGATGGAATATCCCTCAGCCATGAAATCAATGTCATAAGAACAGTAGCAGCAAAATGGGTGGATTCAGGTACGATGATTCTAAGTGAAATAAGTCACACAGAAAAAGAAACTTATCATAAGATATCACTTATGAAGATCCTGTAAACATGGCTACACTTGAACTGAGTTAGGAAAGAGAACAGTGTCTCACATTTAGAAAACACTCTTATGCCTGCTTAAGGGGGAAGGAGAGGTGGGGTGATGCATAAAACCAGAGTTTCATATCAGCACAGGTACCATTCCAAAAACCAACTATGGAATAGACAAGACCTACACCTTCCTCAGTGAAAGGGACTCAAAACCCCATATTTGCCGCAGAGGAATATATCTGACTAGTAAGAATCTTAAAACCTATGTATTGATATGTCTCCGTAAGGGAATCAAGTGTGTCTAGACTGGCATAAACATGGCAGCGAGAATCAGCTCAAACCCACTATAAAAAGGAATTTCAAAAAAAAAAACAAAAAAACTGGGAAATTCTTTACAATTCCTTCAGGGTCTCTGATGATACCTGGAATGACCCTATCTACAATGACAGCTGGATGTGGCATAAGGCTGCACACTTGGGACTGAGAGGATTGGTGAGATTGGGTGAGCAAATGCAGACCCTTTAAAGCAATAATGCATGGCACACATTCCATGGGTCCCAACTCTCCAGGTTGAAGGGAATATTACTACAGTTATAACATGTACGGGAAACCTAGAGAACGGACACACTGTGAATACGAAAGGTTTCTAAAACTCAACGAATAGTCCCTCTCCTGGTGCTCGGGTTTGACTTTCCATCTGCTTTACTATCAACCTCCCAACTTGGAGAGACAGCCCCTTTAACCTCCTGGTTCGCACAGGTTGCCAATTTGGCAGAGGATGAAAGGGAAGAGGGAGAACCAATGAGAGAGTAGCTGTTAGGCATTTGGACGGGCACATATCACTGTAATTTCCCGGCAGGAAGAAGAATTAACCAAAGTCTCAGCCCCCCACCGGGAACCAGTATAGCTCCTGAACCAAAATTTTGGACTTGCGGTCAGCTAACCTAAAACGAGTTGAAAAATGGAGCTCAGGGGCACAGCAATTCACAAACTGGCCGAGTAATAAAGGACAACTATCGTCCAAAAATCTGTTAAGGGAAGGCAACGAGGCGGACTTGAAAGCGAGGCAGAATAGCAGGAAACAGATTTCAAGAGGTACGTTGGAATCGCCTTTAAAGCACAGGAAGAGGGGCACAACTTCGACAATGATGCACTTGGCCAAATGGGGCGTATGTGTTTTCTCCTGAATATATTCAGGAGAAAACGCATACGCCCCTTTTGGCCAAGCAAGCAAGCGGGCAATGCAAATCTGCACTACAAAGAAGTATCACTTCCCACCGGTCAAAAGGGACATCCACAAAATGTGTAAAAACCGGAAAGGCAAGACAGGCCCTGGAGAACAGGGAGCCTTGTTATGCTGATGGGCGGGATGTAAATTGCCAACTGCCTCTCTGGAGGAGTACATTGTGTTCCCTAAAACAATTAAAGAACAGAGCTACAGAGCCAAGGTCACTTCCAGTCTAGGGAATAAACCTTGGGAAAACTGAAGATCAATAAGACAGAGCCACCCCAAAATTTAGGGCTGCACTGCTTACAAGGACCTCAACTTGGGTACACCTTAAATATCCCAGGAAATATAAAAATGGTTCAAAAAAGTGTGGTACTTACGTACGATGGAATATCCCTCAGCCATGAAATCAATGTCATAAGACCAGTAGCAGCAAAATGGGTGGATTCAGGTACGATGATTCTAAGTGAAATAAGTCACAGAGAAATAGAAACTTATCATAAGATATCACTTATGAAGATCCTGTAAACATGGCTACACTTGAACTGAGTTAGGAAAGAGAACAGTGTCTCACATTTAGAAAACACTCTTATGCCTGCTTAAGGGGGAAGGAGAGGTGGGGTGATGCATAAAACCAGAGTTTGATATAAGCACAGTTACCATTCCAAAAACCAACTATGGAATAGACAAGACCTACACCTTCCTCAGTGAATGGGACTCCAAACCCCATATTTGCCGCAGAGGAATATATCTGAGTAGTAAGAATCTTAAAACCTATGTATTGATATGTCTCCATAAGGGAATCAAGTGTGTCTAGACTGGCATAAACATGGCAGCGAGAATCAGCTCAAACCCACTATAAAAAGGAATTTCAAAAAAAAAAACAAAAAAACTGGGAAATTCTTTACAATTCCTTCAGGGTCTCTGATGAAACCTGGAATGACCCTATCTACCATGACAGCTGGATGTGGCATAAGGCTGGACACTTGGGACTGAGAGGATTGGTGAGATTGGGTGAACAAATGCAGACCATTTAAAGCAATAATGCAAGGCACCCATTCCATGGGTCCCAACTCTCCAGGTTGAAGGGAATATTACTACAGTTATAACATGTACAGGAAACCTAGAGAACGGACACACTGTGAATACGAAAGGTTTCTAAAACTCAACGAATAGTCCCTCTCCTGGTGCTCCGGTTTGACTTTCCATCTGCTTTACTATCAACCTCCCAACTTGGAGAGACAGCCCCTTTAACCTCCTGGTTCGCACAGGTTGCCAATTTGGCAGAGGATGAAAGGGAAGAGGGAGAACCAATGAGAGAGTAGCTGTTAGGCATTTGGACGGGCACATATCACTGTAATTTCCCGGCAGGAAGACGAATTAACCAAAGTCTCAGCACCCCACCGGGAACCAGTATAGGTCCTGAAACAAAATTTTGGACTTGCGGTCAGCTCACCTAAAACGAGTTGAAAAATGGAGCTCAGGGGCACAGCAATTCACAAACTGGCCGAGTAATAAAGGACAACTATCGTCCATAAATCTGTTGAGGGAAGGCAACGAGGCAGACTTGAAAGCGAGGCAGAATAGCAGGAAACAGATTTCAAGAGGTACGTTGGAATTGCCTTTAAAGCACAGGAAGAGGGGCACAACTTCGACAATGATGCACTTGGCCAAAGAGGGCATATGAGTTTTCTCCTGAATATATTCAGGAGAAAACGCATACACCCTTTTTGGCCAAGCAAGCAAGCGGGCAATGCAAATCTGCACTACAAAGAAGTATCACTTCCCACCGGTCAAAAGGGACATCCACAAAATGTGTAAAAACCGGAAAGGCAAGACAGGCCCTGGAGAACAGGGAGCCTTGTTATGCTGATGGGCGGGATGTAAATTGCCAACTGCCTCTCTGGAGGAGTGCATTGTGTTCCCTAAAACAAGTAAACAACAGAGCTACAGAGCCAAGGGCACTTCCAGTCTAGGGAATATACCTTGGGTAAACTGAAAATCAAAAAGACACAGCCACCCCAAAATGTAGGGCTGCACTGCTTACAAGGACCTCAACTTGGGTACACCTTAAATATCCCAGGAAATATAAAAATGGTTCAAAAAACTGTGGTACTTACGTACGATGGAATATCCCTCAGCCATGAAATCAATGTCATAAGACCAGTAGCAGCAAAATGGGTGGATTCAGGTACGATGATTCTAAGTGAAATAAGTCACACAGAAAAAGAAACTTATCATAAGATATCACTTATGAAGATCCTGTAAACATGGCTACACTTGAACTGAGTTAGGAAAGAGAACAGTGTCTCACATTTAGAAAACACTCTTATGCCTGCTTAAGGGGGAAGGAGAGGTGGCGTGATGCATAAAACCAGAGTTTGATATAAGCACAGGTACCATTCAAAAAACCAACTATGGAATAGACAAGACCTACACCTTCCTCAGTGAAAGGGACTCAAAACCCCATATTTCCCGCAGAGGAATATATCTGACTAGTAAGAATCTTAAAACCTATGTATTGATATGTCTCCGTAAGGGAATCAAGTGTGTCTAGACTGGCATAAACATGGCAGCGAGAATCAGCTCAAACCCACTATAAAAAGGAATTTCAAAAACAAAACAAAAAACTGGGAAATTCTTTACAATTCCTTCAGTGTCAATGATGAAACCTGGAATGACCCTATCTACAACGACAGCTGGATGTGGCATAAGGATGGACACTTGGTACTGAGGGGATTGGTGAGATTGGGTGAGCAAATGCAGACCCTTTAAAGCAATATTGCATGGCACCCAACCATGGGTCCCAACTCTCCAGGTTGAAGGGAATATTACTACAGTTATAACATGTACGGGAAACCTAGAGAACGGACACACTGTGAATACGAAAGGTTTCTAAAACTCAACGAATAGTCCCTCTCCTGGTGCTCCGGTTTGACTTTCCATCTGCTTTACTATCAACCTCCCAACTTGGAGAGACAGCCCCTTTAACCTCCTGTTTCACACAGGTTTCCAATTTGACAGAGGATGAAAGGGAAGAGGGAGAACCAATGAGAGAGTAGATGTTAGGCATTTGGACGGGCACATATCACTGTAATTTCCCGGCAGGAAGAGGAATTAACCAAAGTCTCAGCCCCCCACCGGAAACCAGTATAGGTCCTGAACCAAAATTTTGGACTTGCAGTCAGCTCACCTAAAACGAGTTGAAAAATGGAGCTCAGGGGCACAGCAATTCACAAACTGGCCGAGTAATAAAGGACAACTATCGTCCAAAAATCTGTTGAGGGAAGGCAACGAGGCGGACTTGAAAGCGAGGCAGAATAGCAGGAAACAGATTTCAAGAGGTACGTTGGAATCGCCTTTAAAGCACAGGAAGAGGGGCACAACTTCGACAATGATGCACTTGGCCAAAAAGGGCGTATGCGTTTTCTCCTGAATATATTCAGGAGAAAACGCATACGCCCTTTTTGGCCAAGCAAGCAAGCGGGCAATGCAAATCTGCACTACAAAGAAGTATCACTTCCCACCGGTCAAAAGGGACATCCACAAAATGTGTAAAAACCAGAAAGGCAAGACAGGCCCTGGAGAACAGGGAGCCTTGTTATGCTGATGGGCGGGATGTTAATTGCCAACTGCCTCTCTGGAGGAGTGCATTGTGTTCCCTAAAACAAGTAAACAACAGAGCTACAGAGCCAAGGGCACTTCCAGTCTAGGGAATATACCTTGGGAAAACTGAAGATTAATAAGACAGAGCCACCCCAAAATTTAGGGCTGCACTGCTTACAAGGACCTCAACTTGGGTACACCTTAAATATCCCAGGAAATATAAAAATGGTTCAAAAAATTGTGGTACTTACGTACGATGGAATATCAATCAGCCATGAAATCAATGTCATAAGAACAGTAGCAGCAAAATGGGTGGATTCAGGTACGATGATTTTAAGTGAAATAAGTGACAGAGAAAAAGAAACTTATCATAAGATATCAGTTATGAAGATTCTGTAAACATGGCTACACTTGAACTGAGTTAGGAAAGAGAACAGTGTCTCACATTTAGAAAACACTCTTATGCCTGCTTAAGGGGGAAGGAGAGGTGGTGTGATGCATAAAACCAGAGTTTGATATAAGCACAGGTACCGTTCCAAAAACCAACTATGGAATAGACAAGACCTACACCTTCCTCAGTGAAAGGGACTCAAAACACCATATTTCCCGCAGAGGAATATATCTGACTACTAAGAATCTTAAAACCTATGTATTGATATGTCTCTGTAAGGGAATCAAGTGTGTCTAGACTGGCATAAACATGGCAGAGAGAATCAGCTCAAACCCACTATAAAAAGGACTTTCAAAAACAAAACAAAAAAACTGGGAAATTGTTTACAATTCCTTCAGCGTCAATGATGAAACCTGGAATGACCCTATCTACAATGACAGCTGGATATGGCATAAGGCTGGACACTTGGGACTGAGGGGATTGTTGAGATTGGGTGAGCAAATGCAGACACTTTAAAGCAATAATGCATGGCACCCATTCCATGGCTCCCAACTCTCCAGGTTGAAGGGAATATTACTACAGTTATAACATGTACGGGAAACCTAGAGAACGGACACACTGTGAATACGAAAGGTTTCTAAAACTCAACGAATAGTCCCTCTCCTGGTGCCTCGGTTTGACTTTCCACCTGCTTTACTATCAATCTCCCAACTTGGAGAGACAGCCCCTTTAACCTCCTGTTTCGCACAGGTTGCCAATTTGGCAGAGGATGAAAGGGAAGAGGGAGAACCAATGAGAGAGTAGCTGTTAGGCATTTGGACGGGCACATATCACTGTAATTTCCCAGCAGGAAGAAGAATTAACCAAAGTCTCAGCCACCCACCGGGAACCAGCATAGGTCCTGAACCAAAATGTTGGACTTGCGGTCAGCTCACCAAAAACGAGTTGAAAAATGGAGCTCAGGGGCACAGCAATTCACAAACTGGCCAAGTAATAAAGGACAACTATCATCCAAAAATCTGTTGAAGGAAGGCAACGAGGCGGACTTGAAAGCGAGGCAGAATAGCAGGAAACAGATTTCAAGAGGTACGTTGGAATCACCTTTAAAGCACAGGAAGAGAGGCACAACTTCGACAATGATGCACTTGGCCAAAAAGGGCGTATGTGTTTTCTCCTGAATATATTCAGGAGAAAACGCATACGCCCTTTTTGGCCAAGCAAGAAAGCGGGCAATGCAAATCTGCACTACAAAGAAGTATCGCTTCCCACCGGTCAAAAGGGACATCCACAAAATGTGTAAAAACCAGAAAGGCAAGACAGGCCGTGGAGAACAGGGAGCCTTGTTATGCTGATGGGCGGGATGTAAATTGCCAACTGCCTCTCTGGAGGAGTACATTGTGTTCCCTAAAACAAGTAAAGAACAGAGCTACAGAGCCAAGGGCACTTCCAGTCTAGGGAATATACCTTGGGAAAACTGAAAATCAATAAGACAGAGCCACCCCAAATTTAGGGCTGCACTGCTTACAAGGACCTCAACTTGGGTACACCTTAAATATCCCAGGAAATATAAAAATGGTTCAAAAAATTGTGGTACTTACGTACGATGGAATATCCCTCAGCCATGAAATCAATGTCATAAGAACAGTAGCAGCAAAATGGGTGGATTCAGGTACGATGATTCTAAGTGAAATAAGTCACACAGAAAAAGAAACTTATCATAAGATATCACTTATGAAGATCCTGTAAACATGGCTACACTTGAACTGAGTTAGGAAAGAGAACAGTGTCTCACATTTAGAAAACACTCTTATGCCTGCTTAAGGGGGAAGGAGAGGTGGGGTGATGCATAAAACCAGAGTTTCATATCAGCACAGGTACCATTCCAAAAACCAACTATGGAATAGACAAGACCTACACCTTCCTCAGTGAAAGGGACTCAAAACCCCATATTTGCCGCAGAGGAATATATCTGACTAGTAAGAATCTTAAAACCTATGTATTGATATGTCTCCGTAAGGGAATCAAGTGTGTCTAGACTGGCATAAACATGGCAGCGAGAATCAGCTCAAACCCACTATAAAAAGGAATTTCAAAAATAAAACAAAAAAAACTGGGAAATTCTTTACAATTCCTTCAGGGTCTCTGATGATACCTGGAATGACCCTATCTACAATGACAGCTGGATGTGGCATAAGGCTGCACACTTGGGACTGAGAGGATTGGTGAGATTGGGTGAGCAAATGCAGACCCTTTAAAGCAATAATGCATGGCACACATTCCATGGGTCCCAACTCTCCAGGTTGAAGGGAATATTACTACAGTTATAACATGTACGGGAAACCTAGAGAACGGACACACTGTGAATACGAAAGGTTTCTAAAACTCAACGAATAGTCCCTCTCCTGGTGCTCGGGTTTGACTTTCCATCTGCTTTACTATCAACCTCCCAACTTGGAGAGACAGCCCCTTTAACCTCCTGGTTCGCACAGGTTGCCAATTTGGCAGAGGATGAAAGGGAAGAGGGAGAACCAATGAGAGAGTAGCTGTTAGGCATTTGGACGGGCACATATCACTGTAATTTCCCGGCAGGAAGAAGAATTAACCAAAGTCTCAGCCCCCCACCGGGAACCAGTATAGGTCCTGAACCAAAATTTTGGACTTGCGGTCAGCTAACCTAAAACGAGTTGAAAAATGGAGCTCAGGGGCACAGCAATTCACAAACTGGCCGAGTAATAAAGGACAACTATCGTCCAAAAATCTGTTAAGGGAAGGCAACGAGGCGGACTTGAAAGCGAGGCAGAATAGCAGGAAACAGATTTCAAGAGGTATGTTGGAATCGCCTTTAAAGCACAGGAAGAGGGGCACAACTTCGACAATGATGCACTTGGCCAAATGGGGCGTATGTGTTTTCTCCTGAATATATTCAGGAGAAAACGCATACGCCCCTTTTGGCCAAGCAAGCAAGCGGGCAATGCAAATCTGCACTACAAAGAAGTATCACTTCCCACCGGTCAAAAGGGACATCCACAAAATGTGTAAAAACCGGAAAGGCAAGACAGGCCCTGGAGAACAGGGAGCCTTGTTATGCTGATGGGCGGGATGTAAATTGCCAACTGCCTCTCTGGAGGAGTGCATTGTGTTCCCTAAAACAAGTAAACAACAGAGCTACAGAGCCAAGGGCACTTCCAGTCTAGGGAATATACCTTGGGAAAACTGAAAATCAAAAAGACACAGCCACCACAAAATTTAGGGCTGCACTGCTTACAAGGACCTCAACTTGGGTACACCATAAATATCCCAGGAAATATAAAAATGGTTCAAAAAATTGTGGTACTTACGTACGATGGAATATCCCTCAGCCATGAAATCAATGTCATAAGACCAGTAGCAGCAAAATGGGTGGATTCAGGTACGATGATTCTAAGTGAAATAAGTCACACAGAAAAAGAAACTTATCATAAGATATCACTTATGAAGATCCTGTAAACATGGCTACACTTGAACTGAGTTAGGAAAGAGAACAGTGTCTCACATTTAGAAAACACTCTTATGCCTGCTTAAGGGGGAAGGAGAGGTGGGGTGATGCATAAAACCAGAGTTTGATATAAGCACATTTACCATTCCAAAAACCAACTATGGAATAGACAAGACCTACACCTTCCTCAGTGAATGGGACTCCAAACCCCATATTTGCCGCAGAGGAATATATCTGACTAGTAAGAATCTTAAAACCTATGTATTGATATGTCTCCATAAGGGAATCAAGTGTGTCTAGACTGGCATAAACATGGCAGCGAGAATCAGCTCAAACCCACTATAAAAAGGAATTTCAAAAAAAAAACAAAAAAACTGGGAAATTCTTTACAATTCCTTCAGGGTCTCTGATGAAACCTGGAATGACCCTATCTACCATGACAGCTGGATGTGGCATAAGGCTGGACACTTGGGACTGAGAGGATTGGTGAGATTGGGTGAACAAATGCAGACCATTTAAAGCAATAATGCAAGGCACCCATTCCATGGGTCCCAACTCTCCAGGTTGAAGGGAATATTACTACAGTTATAACATGTACGGGAAACCTAGAGAACGGACACACTGTGAATACGAAAGGTTTCTAAAACTCAACGAATAGTCCCTCTCCTGGTGCTCCGGTTTGACTTTCCATCTGCTTTACTATCAACCTCCCAACTTGGAGAGACAGCCCCTTTAACCTCCTGGTTCGCACAGGTTGCCAATTTGGCAGAGGATGAAAGGGAAGAGGGAGAACCAATGAGAGAGTAGCTGTTAGGCATTTGGACGGGCACATATCACTGTAATTTCCCGGCAGGAAGACGAATTAACCAAAGTCTCAGCACCCCACCGGGAACCAGTATAGGTCCAGAACCAAAATTTTGGACTTGCGGTCAGCTCACCTAAAACGAGTTGAAAAATGGAGCTCAGGGGCACAGCAATTCACAAACTGGCCGAGTAATAAAGGACAACTATCGTCCAAATATCTGTTGAGGGAAGGCAATGAGGCAGACTTGAAAGCGAGGCAGAATAGCAGGAAACAGATTTCAAGAGGTACGTTGGAATTGCCTTTAAAGCACAGGAAGAGGGGCACAACTTCGACAATGATGCACTTGGCCAAAGAGGGCATATGAGTTTTCTCCTGAATATATTCAGGAGAAAACGCATACACCCTTTTTGGCCAAGCAAGCAAGCGGGCAATGCAAATCTGCACTACAAAGAAGTATCACTTCCCACCGGTCAAAAGGGACATCCACAAAATGTGTAAAAACCGGAAAGGCAAGACAGGCCCTGGAGAACAGGGAGCCTTGTTATGCTGATGGGCGGGATGTAAATTGCCAACTGCCTCTCTGGAGGAGTGCATTGTGTTCCCTAAAACAAGTAAACAACAGAGCTACAGAGCCAAGGGCACTTCCAGTCTAGGGAATATACCTTGGGAAAACTGAAAATCAAAAAGACACAGCCACCCCAAAATTTAGGGCTGCACTGCTTACAAGGACCTCAACTTGGGTACACCTTAAATATCCCAGGAAATATAAAAATGGTTCAAAAAACTGTGGTACTTACGTACGATGGAATATCCCTCAGCCATGAAATCAATGTCATAAGACCAGTAGCAGCAAAATGGGTGGATTCAGGTACGATGATTCTAAGTGAAATAAGTCACACAGAAAAAGAAACTTATCATAAGATATCACTTATGAAGATCCTGTAAACATGGCTACACTTGAACTGAGTTAGGAAAGAGAACAGTGTCTCACATTTAGAAAACACTCTTATGCCTGCTTAAGGGGGAAGGAGAGGTGGCGTGATGCATAAAACCAGAGTTTGATATAAGCACAGGTACCATTCCAAAAACCAACTATGGAATAGACAAGACCTACACCTTCCTCAGTGAAAGGGACTCAAAACCCCATATTTCCCGCAGAGGAATATATCTGACTAGTAAGAATCTTAAAACCTATGTATTGATATGTCTCCGTAAGGGAATCAAGTGTGTCTAGACTGGCATAAACATGGCAGCGAGAATCAGCTCAAACCCACTATAAAAAGGAATTTCAAAAACAAAACAAAAAAACTGGGAAATTCTTTACAATTCCTTCAGGGTCTCTGATGAAACCTGGAATGACCCTATCTACAACGACAGCTGGATGTGGCATAAGGATGGACACTTGGGACTGAGGGGATTGGTGAGATTGGGTGAGCAAATGCAGACCCTTTAAAGCAATAATGCATGGCACCCAACCATGGGTCCCAACTCTCCAGGTTGAAGGGAATATTACTACAGTTATACATGTATGGGAAACCTAGAGAACGGACACACTGTGAATACGAAAGGTTTCTAAAACTCAACGAATAGTCCCTCTCCTGGTGCTCCGGTTTGACTTTCCATCTGCTTTACTATCAACCTCCCAACTTGGAGAGACAGCCCCTTTAACCTCCTGGTTCACACAGGTTTCCAATTTGACAGAGGATGAAAGGGAAGAGGGAGAACCAATGAGAGAGTAGCTGTTAGGCATTTGGACGGGCACATATCACTGTAATTTCCCGGCAGGAAGAGGAATTAACCAAAGTCTCAGCCCCCCACCGGAAACCAGTATAGGTCCTGAACCAAAATTTTGGACTTGCGGTCAGCTCACCTAAAACGAGTTGAAAAATGGAGCTCAGGGGCACAGCAATTCACAAACTGGCCGAGTAATAAAGGACAACTATCGTCCAAAAATCTGTTGAGGGAAGGCAACGAGGCGGACTTGAAAGCGAGGCAGAATAGCAGGAAACAGATTTCAAGAGGTACGTTGGAATCGCCTTTAAAGCACAGGAAGAGGGGCACAACTTCGACAATGATGCACTTGGCCAAAAAGGGCGTATGCGTTTTCTCCTGAATATATTCAGGAGAAAACGCATACGCCCTTTTTGGCCAAGCAAGCAAGCGGGCAATGCAAATCTGCACTACAAAGAAGTATCACTTCCCACCGGTCAAAAGGGACATCCACAAAATGTGTAAAAACCAGAAAGGCAAGACAGGCCCTGGAGAACAGGGAGCCTTGTTATGCTGATGGGCGGGATGTTAATTGCCAACTGCCTCTCTGGAGGAGTGCATTGTGTTCCCTAAAACAAGTAAAGAACAGAGCTACAGAGCCAAGGGCACTTCCAGTCTAGGGAATATACCTTGGGAAAACTGAAGATTAATAAGACAGAGCCACCCCAAAATTTAGGGCTGCACTGCTTACAAGGACCTCAACTTGGGTACACCTTAAATATCCCAGGAAATATAAAAATGGTTCAAAAAATTGTGGTACTTACGTACGATGGAATATCCATCAGCCATGAAATCAATGTCATAACACCAGTAGCAGCAAAATGGGTGGATTCAGGTACGATGATTTTAAGTGAAATAAGTGACAGAGAAAAAGAAACTTATCATAAGATATCAGTTATGAAGATTCTGTAAACATGGCTACACTTGAACTGAGTTAGGAAAGAGAACAGTGTCTCACATTTAGAAAACACTCTTATGCCTGCTTAAGGGGGAAGGAGAGGTGGTGTGATGCATAAAACCAGAGTTTGATATAAGCACAGGTACCGTTCCAAAAACCAACTATGGAATAGACAAGACCTACACCTTCCTCAGTGAAAGGGACTCAAAACACCATATTTCCCGCAGAGGAATATATCTGACTACTAAGAATCTTAAAACCTATGTATTGATATGTCTCTGTAAGGGAATCAAGTGTGTCTAGACTGGCATAAACATGGCAGAGAGAATCAGCTCAAACCCACTATAAAAAGGACTTTCAAAAACAAAACAAAAAAACTGGGAAATTCTTTACAATTCCTTCAGCGTCAATGATGAAACCTGGAATGACCCTATCTACAATGACAGCTGGATATGGCATAAGGCTGGACACTTGGGACTGAGGGGATTGTTGAGATTGGGTGAGCAAATGCAGACCCTTTAAAGCAATAATGCATGGCACCCATCCCATGGGTCCCAACTCTCCAGGTTGAAGGGAATATTACTACAGTTATAACATGTACGGGAAACCTAGAGAACGGACACACTGTGAATACGAAAGGTTTCTAAAACTCAACGAATAGTCTCTCTCCTGGTGCTCCGGTTTGACTTTCCACCTGCTTTACTATCAACCTCCCAACTTGGAGAGACAGCCCCTTTAACCTCCTGGTTCTCACAGGTTGCCAATTAGGCAGAGGATGAAAGGGAAGAGGGAGAACCAATGAGAGAGTAGCTGTTAGGCATTTGGACGGGCACATATCACTGTAATTTCCCAGCAGGAAGAAGAATTAACCAAAGTCTCAGCCACCCACCGGGAACCAGCATAGGTCCTGAACCAAAATTTTGGACTTGCGGTCAGCTCACCAAAAACGAGTTGAAAAATGGAGCTCAGGGGCACAGCAATTCACAAACTGGCCAAGTAATAAAGGACAACTATCGTCCAAAAATCTGTTGAGGGAAGGCAACGAGGCGGACTTGAAAGCGAGGCAGAATAGCAGGAAACAGATTTCAAGAGGTACGTTGGAATCACCTTTAAAGCACAGGAAGAGAGGCACAACTTCGACAATGATGCACTTGGCCAAAAAGGGCGTATGCGTTTTCTCCTGAATATATTCAGGAGAAAACGCATACGCCCTTTTTGGCCAAGCAAGAAAGCGGGCAATGCAAATCTGCACTACAAAGAAGTATCGCTTCCCACCGGTCAAAAGGGACATCCACAAAATGTGTAAAAACCAGAAAGGCAAGACAGGCCTTGGAGAACAGGGAGCCTTGTTATGCTGATGGGCGGGATGTAAATTGCCAACTGCCTCTCTGGAGGAGTACATTGTGTTCCCTAAAACAAGTAAAGAACAGAGCTACAGAGCCAAGGGCACTTCCAGTCTAGGGAATATACCTTGGGAAAACTGAAAATCAATAAGACAGAGCCACCCCAAATTTAGGGCTGCACTGCTTACAAGGACCTCAACTTGGGTACACCTTAAATATCCCAGGAAATATAAAAACGGTTCAAAAAATTGTGGTACTTACGTACGATGGAATATCCCTCAGCCATGAAATCAATGTCATAAGAACAGTAGCAGCAAAATGGGTGGATTCAGGTACGATGATTCTAAGTGAAATAAGTCACAGAGAAAAAGAAACTTATCATAAGATATCACTTATGAAGATCCTGTAAACATGGCTACACTTGAACTGAGTTAGGAAAGAGAACAGTGTCTCACATTTAGAAAACACTCTTATGCCTGCTTAAGGGGGAAGGGGAGGTGGGGTGATGCATAAAACCAGAGTTTCATATCAGCACAGGTACCATTCCAAAAACCAACTATGGAATAGACAAGACCTACACCTTCCTCAGTGAAAGGGACTCAAAACCCCATATTTGCCGCAGAGGAATATATCTGACTAGTAAGAATCTTAAAACCTATGTATTGATATGTCTCCGTAAGGGAATCAAGTGTGTCTAGACTGGCATAAACATGGCAGCGAGAATCAGCTCAAACCCACTATAAAAAGGAATTTCAAAAATAAAACAAAAAAAACTGGGAAATTCTTTACAATTCCTTCAGGGTCTCTGATGATACCTGGAATGACCCTATCTACAATGACAGCTGGATGTGGCATAAGGCTGCACACTTGGGACTGAGAGGATTGGTGAGATTGGGTGAGCAAATGCAGACCCTTTAAAGCAATAATGCATGGCACACATTCCATGGGTCCCAACTCTCCAGATTGAAGGGAATATTACTACAGTTATAACATGTACGGGAAACCTAGAGAACGGACACACTGTGAATACGAAAGGTTTCTAAAACTCAACGAATAGTCCCTCTCCTGGTGCTCGGGTTTGACTTTCCATCTGCTTTACTATCAACCTCCCAACTTGGAGAGACAGCCCCTTTAACCTCCTGGTTCGCACAGGTTGCCAATTTGGCAGAGGATGAAAGGGAAGAGGGAGAACCAATGAGAGAGTAGCTGTTAGGCATTTGGACGGGCACATATCACTGTAATTTCCCGGCAGGAAGAAGAATTAACCAAAGTCTCAGCCCCCCACCGGGAACCAGTATAGCTCCTGAACCAAAATTTTGGACTTGCGGTCAGCTAACCTAAAACGAGTTGAAAAATGGAGCTCAGGGGCACAGCAATTCACAAACTGGCCGAGTAATAAAGGACAACTATCGTCCAAAAATCTGTTAAGGGAAGGCAACGAGGCGGACTTGAAAGCGAGGCAGAATAGCAGGAAACAGATTTCAAGAGGTATGTTGGAATCGCCTTTAAAGCACAGGAAGAGGGGCACAACTTCGACAATGATGCACTTGGCCAAATGGGGCGTATGTGTTTTCTCCTGAATATATTCAGGAGAAAACGCATACGCCCCTTTTGGCCAAGCAAGCAAGCGGGCAATGCAAATCTGCACTACAAAGAAGTATCACTTCCCACCGGTCAAAAGGGACATCCACAAAATGTGTAAAAACCGGAAAGGCAAGACAGGCCCTGGAGAACAGGGAGCCTTGTTATGCTGATGGGCGGGATGTAAATTGCCAACTGCCTCTCTGGAGGAGTGCATTGTGTTCCCTAAAACAAGTAAACAACAGAGCTACAGAGCCAAGGGCACTTCCAGTCTAGGGAATATACCTTGGGAAAACTGAAAATCAAAAAGACACAGCCACCACAAAATTTAGGGCTGCACTGCTTACAAGGACCTCAACTTGGGTACACCATAAATATCCCAGGAAATATAAAAATGGTTCAAAAAATTGTGGTACTTACGTACGATGGAATATCCCTCAGCCATGAAATCAATGTCATAAGACCAGTAGCAGCAAAATGGGTGGATTCAGGTACGATGATTCTAAGTGAAATAAGTCACAGAGAAAAAGAAACTTATCATAAGATATCACTTATGAAGATCCTGTAAACATGGCTACACTTGAACTGAGTTAGGAAAGAGAACAGTGTCTCACATTTAGAAAACACTCTTATGCCTGCTTAAGGGGGAAGGAGAGGTGGGGTGATGCATAAAACCAGAGTTTGATATAAGCACAGGTACCATTCCAAAAACCAACTATGGAATAGACAAGACCTACACCTTCCTCAGTGAAAGGGACTAAAACCCCATATTTCCCGCAGAGGAATATATCTGACTAGTAAGAATCTTAAATCCTATGTATTGATATGTCTCCGTAAGGGAATCAAGTGTGTCTAGACTGGCATAAATATGGCAGCGAGAATCAGCTCAAACCCACTATAAAAAGGAATTTCAAAAATAAGACAAAAAAAACTGGGAAATTCTTTACAATTCCTTCAGGGTGTCTGATGATACCTGGAATGACCCTATCTACAATGACAGCTGGATGTGGCATAAGGCTGGACACTTGGGACTGAGAGGATTGGTGAGATTGGGTGAGCAAATGCAGACACTTTAAAGCAATAATGCATGGCACACATTCCATGGGTCCCAACTCTCCAGGTTGAAGGGAATATTACTACAGATATAACATGTACGGGAATCCTAGAGAACGGACACACTGTGAATACGAAAGGTTTCTAAAACTCAACGAATAGTCCCTTTCCTGGTGCTCCAGTTTCACTTTCCATCTGCTTTACTATCTACCTCCCAACTTGGAGAGACAGCCCCTTTAACCTCCTGGTTCGCACAGGTTGCCAATTTGGCAGAGGATGAAAGGGAAGAGGGAGATCCAATGAGAGAGTAGCTGTTAGGCATTTGGACGGGCACATATCACTGTAATTTCCCGGCAGGAAGAAGAATTAACCAAAGTCTCAGCCACCCACCGGGAACCAGCATAGGTCCTGAACCAAAATTTTGGACTTGCGGTCAGCTCACCAAAAACGAGTTGAAAAATGGAGCTCAGGGGCACAGCAATTCACAAACTGGCCAAGTAATAAAGGACAACTATCGTCCAAAAATCTGTTGAGGGAAGGCAACGAGGTGGACTTGAAAGCGAGGCAGAATAGCAGGAAACAGATTTCAAGAGGTACGTTGGAATCACCTTTAAAGCACAGGAAGAGAGGCACAACTTCGACAATGATGTACTTGGCCAAAAAGGGCGTATGCGTTTTCTCCTGAATATATTCAGGAGAAAACGCATACGCCCTTTTTGGCCAAGCAAGCAAGCGGGCAATGCAAATCTGCACTACAAAGAAGTATCACTTCCCACCGGTCAAAAGGGACATCCACAAAATGTGTAAAAACCAGAAAGGCAAGACAGGCCGTGGAGAACAGGGAGCCTTGTTATGCTGATGGGCGGGATGTAAATTGCCAACTGCCTCTCTGGAGGAGTACATTGTGTTCCCTAAAACAAGTAAAGAACAGAGCTACAGAGCCAAGGGTACTTCCAGTCTAGGGAATAAACCTTGGGAAAACTGAAGATCAATAAGACAGAGCCACCCCAAAATTTAGGGCTGCACTGCTTACAAGGACCTCAACTTGGGTACACCTTAAATATCCCAGGAAATATAAAAATGGTTCAAAAAATTGTGGTACTTACGTACGATGGAATATCCCTCAGCCATGAAATCAATGTCATAAGACCAGTAGCAGCAAAATGGGTGGATTCAGGTACGATGATTCTAAGTGAAATAAGTCACAGAGAAATAGAAACTTATCATAAGATATCACTTATGAAGATCCTGTAAACATGGCTACACTTGAACTGAGTTAGGAAAGAGAACAGTGTCTCACATTTAGAAAACACTCTTATGCCTGCTTAAGGGGGAAGGAGAGGTGGGGTGATGCATAAAACCAGAGTTTGATATAAGCACAGTTACCATTCCAAAAACCAACTATGGAATAGACAAGACCTACACCTTCCTAAGTGAATGGGACTCCAAACCCCATATTTGCCGCAGAGGAATATATCTGACTAGTAAGAATCTTAAAACCTATGTATTGATATGTCTCCATAAGGGAATCAAGTGTGTCTAGACTGGCATAAACATGGCAGCGAGAATCAGCTCAAACCCACTATAAAAAGGAATTTCAAAAAAAAAACAAAAAAACTGGGAAATTCTTTACAATTCCTTCAGGGTCTCTGATGAAACCTGGAATGACCCTATCTACCATGACAGCTGGATGTGGCATAAGGCTGGACACTTGGAACTGAGAGGATTGGTGAGATTGGGTGAACAAATGCAGACCATTTAAAGCAATAATGCAAGGCACCCATTCCATGGGTCCCAACTCTCCAGGTTGAAGGGAATATTACTACAGTTATAACATGTACGGGAAACCTAGAGAACGGACACACTGTGAATATGAAAGGTTTCTAAAACTCAACGAATAGTCCCTCTCCTGGTGCTCCGGTTTGACTTTCCATCTGCTTTACTATCAACCTCCCAACTTGGAGAGACAGCCCCTTTAACCTCCTGGTTCGCACAGGTTGCCAATTTGGCAGAGGATGAAAGGGAAGAGGGAGAACCAATGAGAGAGTAGCTGTTAGGCATTTGGACGGGCACATATCACTGTAATTTCCCGGCAGGAAGACGAATTAACCAAAGTCTCAGCACCCCACCGGGAACCAGTATAGGTCCAGAACCAAAATTTTGGACTTGCGGTCAGCTCACCTAAAACGAGTTGAAAAATGGAGCTCAGGGGCACAGCAATTCACAAACTGGCCGAGTAATAAAGGACAACTATCGTCCAAAAATCTGTTGAGGGAAGGCAATGAGGCAGACTTGAAAGCGAGGCAGAATAGCAGGAAACAGATTTCAAGAGGTACGTTGGAATTGCCTTTAAAGCACAGGAAGAGGGGCACAACTTCGACAATGATGCACTTGGCCAAAGAGGGCATATGAGTTTTCTCCTGAATATATTCAGGAGAAAACGCATACACCCTTTTTGGCCAAGCAAGCAAGCGGGCAATGCAAATCTGCACTACAAAGAAGTATCACTTCCCACCGGTCAAAAGGGACATCCACAAAATGTGTAAAAACCGGAAAGGCAAGACAGGCCCTGGAGAACAGGGAGCCTTGTTATGCTGATGGGCGGGATGTAAATTGCCAACTGCCTCTCTGGAGGAGTGCATTGTGTTCCCTAAAACAAGTAAACAACAGAGCTACAGAGCCAAGGGCACTTCCAGTCTAGGGAATATACCTTGGGTAAACTGAAAATCAAAAAGACACAGCCACCCCAAAATTTAGGGCTGCACTGCTTACAAGGACCTCAACTTGGGTACACCTTAAATATCCCAGGAAATATCAAAATGGTTCAAAAAATTGTGGTACTTACGTACGATGGAATATCCCTCAGCCATGAAATCAATGTCATAACACCAGTAGCAGCAAAATGGGTGGATTCAGGTACGATGATTCTAAGTGAAATAAGTCACAGAGAAAAAGAAACTTATCATAAGTTATCACTTATGAAGATCCTGTAAACATGGCTACACTTGAACTGAGTTAGGAAAGAGAACAGTGTCTCACATTTAGAAAACACTCTTATGCCTGCTTAAGGGGGAAGGAGAGGTGGGGTGATGCATAAAACCAGAGTTTGATATAAGCACAGGTACCGTTCCAAAAACCAACTATGGAATAGACAAGACCTACACCTTCCTCAGTGAAAGGGACTCAAAACCCCATATTTCCCGCAGAGGAATATATCTGACTAGTAAGAATCTTAAAACCTATGTATTGATATGTCTCCGTAAGGGAATCAAGTGTGTCTAGAATGGCATAAACATGGCAGCGAGAATCAGCTCAAACCCACTATAAAAAGGAATTTCAAAAACAAAACAAAAAAACTGGGAAATTCTTTACAATTCCTTCAGGGTCTCTGATGAAACCTGGAATGACCCTATCTACAACGACAGCTGGATGTGGCATAAGGCTGGACACTTTGGACTGAGAGGATTGGTGAGATCGGGTGAACAAATGCAGACCATTTAAAGCAATAATGCATGGCACACATTCCATGGGTCCCAACTCTCCAGGTTGAAGGGAATATTACTACAGTTATAACATGTACGGGAAACCTAGAGAACGGACACACTGTGAATACAAAAGGTTTCTAAAACTCAACGAATAGTCCCTCTCCTGGTGCTCCGGTTTGACTTTCCATCTGCTTTACTATCAGCCTCCCAACATGGAGAGACAGCCCCTTTAACCTCCTGGTTCGCACAGGTTGCCAATTTGGCAGAGGATGAAAGGGAAGAGGGAGAACCAATGAGAGAGTAGCTGTTAGGCATTTGGACGGGCACATATCACTGTAATTTCCCGGCAGGAAGAAGAATTAACCAAAGTCTCAGCCACCCACCGGGAATCAGTATAGATCCTGAACCAAAATTTCGGACTTGCGGTCAGCTCACCAAAAACGAGTTGAAAAATGGAGCTCAGGGGCACAGCAATTCACAAACGGGCCGAGTAATAAAGGACAACTATTGTCCAAAAATCTGTTGAGGGAAGGCAACGAGGCGGACTTGAAAGCGAGGCAGAATAGCAGGAAACAGATTTCAAGAGGTACGTTGGAATCGCCTTTAAAGCACAGGAAGAGGGGCACAACTTCGACAATGATTCACTTGGCCAAAAAGGGCGTATGCGTTTTCTCCTGAATATATTCAGGAGAAAACACATACGCCCTTTTTGGCCAAGCAAGCAAGCGGACAATGCAAATCTCCACTACAAAGAAGTATCACTTCCCACCGGTCAAAAGGGACATCCACAAAATGTGTAAAAACCAGAAAGGCAAGACTGGTCCTGGAGAACAGGGAGCCTTGTTATGCTGATGGACGGGATGTAAATTGCCAACTGCCTCTCTGGAGGAGTGCATTTTGTTCCCTAAAACGAGTAAACAACAGAGCTACAGAGCCAAGGGCACTTCCAGTCTAGGGAATATAACTAGGAAAAACTGAAAATCAATAAGACAGAGCCACCCCAAAATTTTGGGCTGCACTGCTTACAAGGACCTCAACTTGGGTACACCTTAAATATCCCAGGAAATATCAAAATGGTTCAAAAAATTGTGGTACTTACGTACGATGGAATATCCCTCAGCCATGAAATCAATGTCATAACACCAGTAGCAGCAAAATGGGTGGATTCAGGTACGATGATTCTAAGTGAAATAAGTCACAGAGAAAAAGAAACTTATCATAAGTTATCACTTATGAAGATCCTGTAAACATGGCTACACTTGAACTGAGTTAGGAAAGAGAACAGTGTCTCACATTTAGAAAACACTCTTATGCCTGCTTAAGGGGGAAGGAGAGGTGGGGTGATGCATAAAACCAGAGTTTGATATAAGCACAGGTACCGTTCCAAAAACCAACTATGGAATAGACAAGACCTACACCTTCCTCAGTGAAAGGGACTCAAAACCCCATATTTCCCGCAGAGGAATATATCTGACTAGTAAGAATCTTAAAACCTATGTATTGATATGTCTCCGTAAGGGAATCAAGTGTGTCTAGAATGGCATAAACATGGCAGCGAGAATCAGCTCAAACCCACTATAAAAAGGAATTTCAAAAACAAAACAAAAAAACTGGGAAATTCTTTACAATTCCTTCAGGGTCTCTGATGAAACCTGGAATGACCCTATCTACAACGACAGCTGGATGTGGCATAAGGCTGGACACTTTGGACTGAGAGGATTGGTGAGATTGGGTGAACAAATGCAGACCATTTAAAGCAATAATGCATGGCACACATTCCATGGGTCCCAACTCTCCAGGTTGAAGGGAATATTACTACAGTTATAACATGTACGGGAAACCTAGAGAACGGACACACTGTGAATACAAAAGGTTTCTAAAACTCAACGAATAGTCCCTCTCCTGGTGCTCCGGTTTGACTTTCCATCTGCTTTACTATCAACCTCCCAACTTGGAGAGACAGCCCCTTTAACCTCCTGGTTCGCACAGGTTGCCAATTTGGCAGAGGATGAAAGGGAAGAGGGAGAACCAATGAGAGAGTAGCTGTTAGGCATTTGGACGGGCATATATCACTGTAATTTCCCGGCAGGAAGAAGAATTAACCAAAGTCTCAGCCACCCACCGGGCATCAGTATAGATCCAGAACCAAAATTTCGGAGTTGCGGTCAGCTCACCAAAAACGAGTTGAAAAATGGAGCTCAGGGGCACAGCAATTCACAAACGGGCCGAGTAATAAAGGACAACTATCGTCCAAAAATCTGTTGAGGGAAGGCAACGAGGCGGACTTGAAAGCGAGGCAGAATAGCAGGAAACAGATTTCAAGATGTACGTTGGAATCGCCTTTAAAGCACAGGAAGAGGGGCACAACGTCGACAATGATGCACTTGGCCAAAAAGGGCGTATGCGTTTTCTCCTGAATATATTCAGGAGAAAACGCATACGCCCTTTTTGGCCAAGCAAGCAAGCTGGCAATGCAAATCTGCACTACAAAGAAGTATCACTTCCCACCGGTCAAAAGGGACATCCACAAAATGTGTAAAAACCAGAAAGGCTAGACAGGCCCTGGAGAACAGGGAGCCTTGTTATGCCGATGGGCGGGATGTAAATTGCCAACTGCCTCTCTGGAGGAGTGCATTGTGTTCCCTAAAACAAGTAAACAACAGAGCTACAGAGCCAAGGGCACTTCCAGTCTAGGTAATATACCTTGGGAAAACTGAAAATCAAAAAGACACAGCCACCCCAAAATTTAGGGCTGCACTGCTTACAAGGACCTCAACTTGGGTACACCTTAAATATCCCAGGAAATATAAAAATGGTTCAAAAAATTGTGGTACTTACGTACGATGGAATATCCCTCAGCCATGAAATCAATGTCATAAGACCAGTAGCAGCAAAATGGGTGGATTCAGGTACGATGATTCTAAGTGAAATAAGTCACACAGAAAAAGAAACTTATCATAAGATATCACTTATGAAGATCCTGTAAACATGGCTACACTTGAACTGAGTTAGGAAAGAGAACAGTGTCTCACATTTAGAAAACACTCTTATGCCTGCTTAAGGGGGAAGGAGAGGTGGGGTGATGCATAAAACCAGAGTTTGATATAAGCACAGGTACCGTTCCAAAAACCAACTATGGAATAGACAAGACCTACACCTTCCTCAGTGAAAGGGACTCAAAACCCCATATTTCCCGCAGAGGAATATATCTGACTAGTAAGAACCTTAAAACCTATGTATTGATATGTCTCCGTAAGGGAATCAATTGTGTCTAGACTGGGATAAATATGGCAGCGAGAATCAGCTCAAACCCACTATAAAAAGGAATTTCAAAAATAAAACAAAACAACTGGGAAATTCTTTACAATTCCTTCAGGGTCTCTGATGAAACCTGGAATGACCCTATCTACAACGACAGCTGGATGTGGCATAAGGCTGGACACTTGGGACTGAGAGGATTGGTGAGATTGGGTGAGCAAATGCAGACCCTTTAAAGCAATATTGCATGGCACACATTCCATGGGTCCCAACTCTCCAGGTTGAAGGGAATATTACTACAGCTATAACATGTACGGGAAACCTAGAGAACGGACACACTGTAAATACGAAAGGTTTCTAAAACTCAACGAATAGTCCCTCTCCTGGTGCTCCGGTTTGACTTTCCATCTGCTTTACTATCAACCTCCCAACTTGGAGAGACAGCCCCTTTAACCTTCTGGTTCGCACAGGTTGCCAATTTGGCAGAGGATGAAAGGGAAGAGGGAGAACCAATGAGAGAGTAGCTGTTAGGCATTTGTACGGGCACATATCACTGTAATTTCCCGGCAGGAAGAAGAATTAACCAAAGTCTCATCCACCCACCGGGAACCAGTATAGGTCCTGAACCAAAATTTTGGACTTGCGATCAGCTCACCACAAACGAGTTGAAAAATGGAGCTCAGGGGCACAGCAATTCACAAACTGGCCGAGTAATAAAGGACAACTATCGTCGAAAAATCTGTTGAGGGAAGGCAACGAGGCGGACTTGAAAGCGAGGCAGAATAGCAGGAAACAGATTTCAAGAGGTACGTTGGAATCGCCTTTAAAGCACAGGAAGAGGGGCACAACTTCGACAATGATGCACTTGGCCAAAAAGGGCGTATGCGTTTTCTCCTGAATATATTCAGGAGAAAAGGCATACACCCTTTTTGGCCAAACAAGCAAGCGGGCAATGCAAATCTGCACTACAAAGAAGTATCACTTCCCACCGGTCAAAGGGACATCCACAAAATGTGTAAAAACCAGAAAGGCAAGACAGGCCCTGGAGAACAGGGAGCCTTGTTATGCTGATGGGCGGGATGTAAATTGCCAACTGCCTCTCTGGAGGAGTGCATTGTGTTCCCTAAAACAAGTAAACAACAGAGCTACAGAGCCAAGGACACTTCCAGTCTAGGGAATATACCTTGGGAAAACTGAAAATCAATAAGACAGAGCCACCCCAAAATTTAGGGCTGCACTGCTTACAAGGACCTCAACTTGGGTACACCTTAAATATCCCAGGAAATATAAAAATGGTTCAAAAAATTGTGGTACATACGTACGATGGAATATCCCTCAGCCATGAAATCAATGTCATAAGACCAGTAGCAGCAAAATGGGTGGATTCAGGTACGATGATTCTAAGTGAAATAAGTCACACAGAAAAAGAAACTTATCATAAGATATCACTTATGAAGATCCTGTAAACATGGCTATACTTGAACTGAGTTAGGAAAGAGAACAGTGTCTCACATTTAGAAAACACTCTTATGCCTGCTTAAGGGGGAAGGAGAGGTGGGGTGATGCATAAAACCAGAGTTTGATATAAGCACAGGTACCGTTCCAAAAACCAACTATGGAATAGACAAGACCTACACCTTCCTCAGTGAAAGGGACTCAAAACCCCATATTTCCGGCAGAGGAATATATCTGACTAGTAAGAATCTTAAAACCTATGTATTGATATGTCTCCGTAAGGGAATCAAGTGTGTCTAGACTGGCATAAACATGGCAGCGAGAATCAGCTCAAACCCACTATAAAAAGGAATTTCAAAAATAAAACAAAACAACTGGGAAATTCTTTACAATTCCTTCAGGGTCTCTGATGAAACCTGGAATGACCCTATCTACAACGACAGCTGGATGTGGCATAAGGCTGGACACTTGGGACTGAGAGGATTGGTGAGATTGGGTGAGCAAATGCAGACCCTTTAAAGCAATATTGCATGGCACACATTCCATGGGTCCCAACTCTCCAGGTTGAAGGGAATATTACTACAGCTATAACATGTACGGGAAACCTAGAGAACGGACACACTGTGAATACGAAAGGTTTCTAAAACTCAACGAATAGTCCCTCTCCTGGTGCTCCGGTTTGACTTTCCATCTGCTTTACTATCAACCTCCCAACTTGGAGAGACAGCCCCTTTAACCTCCTGGTTCACACAGGTTGCCAATTTGGCAGAGGATGAAAGGGAAGAGGGAGAACCAATGAGACAGTGGCTGTTAGGCATTTGGACGGGCACATATCACTGTAATTTCCCGGCAGGAAGAAGAATTAACCAAAGTCTCAGGCACTCACCGGGAACCAGCATAAGTCCTGAACCAAAATTTTGGACCTGCGGTCAGCTCACCAAAAACGAGTTGAAAAATGGAGCTCAGGGGCACAGCAATTCACAAACTGGCCGAGTAATAAAGGACAACTATCGTCCAAAAATCTGTTGAGGGAAGGCAACGAGGCGGACTTGAAAGCGAGGCAGAATAGCAGGAAACAGATTTCAAGAGGTACGTTGGAATCGCCTTTAAAGCACAGGAAGAGGGGCACAACTTCGACAATGATGCACTTGGCCAAAAAGGGCGTATGCATTTTCTCCTGAATATATTCAGGAGAAAACGCATACGCCCTTTTTGGCCAAGCAAGCAAGCGGGCAATGCAAATCTGCACTACAAAGAAGTATCACTTCCCACCGGTCAAAAGGGACATCCACAAAATGTGTAAAAACCAGAAAGGCAAGACAGGCCCTGGAGAACAGGGAGCCTTGTTATGCTGATGGGCGGGATGTAAATTGCCAACTGCCTCTCTGGAGGAGTGCATTGTGTTCCCTAAAACAAGTAAACAACAGAGCTACAGAGCCAAGGGCACTTCCAGTCTAGGGAATATACCTTGGGAAAACTGAAAAGCAGTAAGACAGAGCCACCCCAAAATTTAGGGCTGCACTGCTTACAAGGACCTCAACTTGGGTACACCTTAAATATCCCAGGAAATATAAAAATGGTTCAAAAAATTGTGGTACTTACGTACGATGGAATATACCTCAGCCATGAAATCAATGACATAAGACCAGTAGCAGCAAAATGGGTTGATTAAGGTACGATGATTCTAAGTGAAATAAGTCACACAGAAAAAGAAACTTATCATAAGATATCACTTATGAAGATCCTGTAAATATGGCTACACTTGAACTGAGTTAGGAAAGAGAACAGTGTCTCACATTTAGAAAACACTCTTATGCGTGCTTAAGGGGAAAGAGAGGTGGGGTGATGCATAAAACCAGAGTTTGATATAAGCACAGGTACCGTTCCAAAAACCAACTATGGAATAGACAAGACCTACACCTTCCTCAGTGAAAGGGACTCAAAACATCATATTTCCCGGAGAGGAATATATCTGACTAGTAAGAATCTTAAAACCTATGTATTGATATGTCTCCGTAAGGGAATCAAGTGTGTCTAGACAGGCATAAACATCGCAGCGAGAATCAGGTCAAACCCACTATAAAAAGGAATTTCAAAAACAAAACAAAAAAACTGGGAAATTCTTTACAATTCCTTCAGAATCTCTGATGAAACCTGGAATGACCCTATCTACAACGACAGCTGGATGTGGCATAAGGCTGGACACTTGGGACTGAGAGGATTGGTGAGATTGGATGAGCAATTGCAGACCCTTTAAAGCAATAATGCATGGCACCCATTCCATGGGTCCCAACTCTCCAGGTTGAAGGGAATATTACTACAGTTATAACATGTACGGGAAACCTAGAGAACGGACACACTGTGAATACGAAAGGTTTCTAAAACTCAACGAATAGTCCCTCTCCTGGTGCTCCGGTTTGACTTTCCACCTGGTTTACTATCAACCTCCCAACTTGGAGAGACAGCCCCTTTAACCTCCTGGTTCGCACAGGTTGCCAATTTGGCAGAGGATGAAAGGGAAGAGGGAGAACCAATGAGAGAGTAGCTGTTAGGCATTTGGACGGGCACATATCACTGTAATTTCCCGGCAGGAAGAAGAATTAACCAAAGTCTCAGCCCCCCACCGGGAACCAGCATAGGTCCAGAACCAAAATTTTGGACTTGCGGTAAGCTCACCAAAAACGAGTTGAAAAATGGAGCTCAGGGGCACAGCAATTCACAAACTGGCCGAGTAAAAAGGGCAACTATCGTCCAAAAATCTGTTGAGGGAAGGCAACGAGGCGGACTTGAAAGCGAGGCAGAATAGCAGGAAACAGATTTCAAGAGGTACGTTGGATTCGCCTTTAAAGCACAGGAAGAGGGGCACAACTTCGACAATGATGCACTTGGCCAAAAAGGGCGTATGCGTTTTCTCCTGAATATATTCAGGAGAAAACGCATACGCCCTTTTTGGCCGAGCAAGCAAGCGGGCAATGCAAATCTGCACTACAAAGAAGTATCTCTTCCCACCGGTCAAAAGGGACATCCACAAAATGTGTAAAAACCAGAAAGGCAAGACAGGCCCTGGAGAACAGGGAGCCTTGTTATGCTGATGGGCGGGATGTAAATTGCCAACTGCCTCTCTGGAGGAGTGCATTGTGTTCCCTAAAACAAGTAAACAACAGAGCTACAGAGCCAAGGGCACTTCCAGTCTAGGGAATATACCTTGGGAAAACTGAAAATCAAAAAGACACAGCCACCCCAAAATTTAGGGCTGCACTGCTTACAAGGACCTCAACTTGGGTACACCTTAAATATCCCAGGAAATATAAAAATGGTTCAAAAAACTGTGGTACTTACGTACGATGGAATATCCCTCAGCCATGAAATCAATGTCATAAGACCAGTAGCAGCAAAATGGGTGGATTCAGGTACGATGATTCTAAGTGAAATAAGTCACACAGAAAAAGAAACTTATCATAAGATATCACTTATGAAGATCCTGTAAACATGGCTACACTTGAACTGAGTTAGGAAAGAGAACAGTGTCTCACATTTAGAAAACACTCTTATGCCTGCTTAAGGGGGAAGGAGAGGTGGCGTGATGCATAAAACCAGAGTTTGATATAAGCACAGGTACCATTCCAAAAACCAACTATGGAATAGACAAGACCTACACCTTCCTCAGTGAAAGGGACTCAAAACCCCATATTTCCCGCAGAGGAATATATCTGACTAGTAAGAATCTTAAAACCTATGTATTGATATGTCTCCGTAAGGGAATCAAGTGTGTCTAGACTGGCATAAACATGGCAGCGAGAATCAGCTCAAACCCACTATAAAAAGGAATTTCAAAAACAAAACAAAAAAACTGGGAAATTCTTTACAATTCCTTCAGGGTCTCTGATGAAACCTGGAATGACCCTATCTACAACGACAGCTGGATGTGGCATAAGGATGGACACTTGGGACTGAGGGGATTGGTGAGATTGGGTGAGCAAATGCAGACCCTTTAAAGCAATAATGCATGGCACCCAACCATGGGTCCCAACTCTCCAGGTTGAAGGGAATATTACTACAGTTATACATGTATGGGAAACCTAGAGAACGGACACACTGTGAATACGAAAGGTTTCTAAAACTCAACGAATAGTCCCTCTCCTGGTGCTCCGGTTTGACTTTCCATCTGCTTTACTATCAACCTCCCAACTTGGAGAGACAGCCCCTTTAACCTCCTGGTTCACACAGGTTTCCAATTTGACAGAGGATGAAAGGGAAGAGGGAGAACCAATGAGAGAGTAGCTGTTAGGCATTTGGACGGGCACATATCACTGTAATTTCCCGGCAGGAAGAGGAATTAACCAAAGTCTCAGCCCCCCACCGGAAACCAGTATAGGTCCTGAACCAAAATTTTGGACTTGCGGTCAGCTCACCTAAAACGAGTTGAAAAATGGAGCTCAGGGGCACAGCAATTCACAAACTGGCCGAGTAATAAAGGACAACTATCGTCCAAAAATCTGTTGAGGGAAGGCAACGAGGCGGACTTGAAAGCGAGGCAGAATAGCAGGAAACAGATTTCAAGAGGTACGTTGGAATCGCCTTTAAAGCACAGGAAGAGGGGCACAACTTCGACAATGATGCACTTGGCCAAAAAGGGCGTATGCGTTTTCTCCTGAATATATTCAGGAGAAAACGCATACGCCCTTTTTGGCCAAGCAAGCAAGCGGGCAATGCAAATCTGCACTACAAAGAAGTATCACTTCCCACCGGTCAAAAGGGACATCCACAAAATGTGTAAAAACCAGAAAGGCAAGACAGGCCCTGGAGAACAGGGAGCCTTGTTATGCTGATGGGCGGGATGTTAATTGCCAACTGCCTCTCTGGAGGAGTGCATTGTGTTCCCTAAAACAAGTAAAGAACAGAGCTACAGAGCCAAGGGCACTTCCAGTCTAGGGAATATACCTTGGGAAAACTGAAGATTAATAAGACAGAGCCACCCCAAAATTTAGGGCTGCACTGCTTACAAGGACCTCAACTTGGGTACACCTTAAATATCCCAGGAAATATAAAAATGGTTCAAAAAATTGTGGTACTTACGTACGATGGAATATCCATCAGCCATGAAATCAATGTCATAACACCAGTAGCAGCAAAATGGGTGGATTCAGGTACGATGATTTTAAGTGAAATAAGTGACAGAGAAAAAGAAACTTATCATAAGATATCAGTTATGAAGATTCTGTAAACATGGCTACACTTGAACTGAGTTAGGAAAGAGAACAGTGTCTCACATTTAGAAAACACTCTTATGCCTGCTTAAGGGGGAAGGAGAGGTGGTGTGATGCATAAAACCAGAGTTTGATATAAGCACAGGTACCGTTCCAAAAACCAACTATGGAATAGACAAGACCTACACCTTCCTCAGTGAAAGGGACTCAAAACACCATATTTCCCGCAGAGGAATATATCTGACTACTAAGAATCTTAAAACCTATGTATTGATATGTCTCTGTAAGGGAATCAAGTGTGTCTAGACTGGCATAAACATGGCAGAGAGAATCAGCTCAAACCCACTATAAAAAGGACTTTCAAAAACAAAACAAAAAAACTGGGAAATTCTTTACAATTCCTTCAGCGTCAATGATGAAACCTGGAATGACCCTATCTACAATGACAGCTGGATATGGCATAAGGCTGGACACTTGGGACTGAGGGGATTGTTGAGATTGGGTGAGCAAATGCAGACCCTTTAAAGCAATAATGCATGGCACCCATCCCATGGGTCCCAACTCTCCAGGTTGAAGGGAATATTACTACAGTTATAACATGTACGGGAAACCTAGAGAACGGACACACTGTGAATACGAAAGGTTTCTAAAACTCAACGAATAGTCCCTCTCCTGGTGCTCGGGTTTGACTTTCCATCTGCTTTACTATCAACCTCCCAACTTGGAGAGACAGCCCCTTTAACCTCCTGGTTCGCACAGGTTGCCAATTTGGCAGAGGATGAAAGGGAAGAGGGAGAACCAATGAGAGAGTAGCTGTTAGGCATTTGGACGGGCACATATCACTGTAATTTCCCGGCAGGAAGAAGAATTAACCAAAGTCTCAGCCCCCCACCGGGAACCAGTATAGCTCCTGAACCAAAATTTTGGACTTGCGGTCAGCTAACCTAAAACGAGTTGAAAAATGGAGCTCAGGGGCACAGCAATTCACAAACTGGCCGAGTAATAAAGGACAACTATCGTCCAAAAATCTGTTAAGGGAAGGCAACGAGGCGGACTTGAAAGCGAGGCAGAATAGCAGGAAACAGATTTCAAGAGGTATGTTGGAATCGCCTTTAAAGCACAGGAAGAGGGGCACAACTTCGACAATGATGCACTTGGCCAAATGGGGCGTATGTGTTTTCTCCTGAATATATTCAGGAGAAAACGCATACGCCCCTTTTGGCCAAGCAAGCAAGCGGGCAATGCAAATCTGCACTACAAAGAAGTATCACTTCCCACCGGTCAAAAGGGACATCCACAAAATGTGTAAAAACCGGAAAGGCAAGACAGGCCCTGGAGAACAGGGAGCCTTGTTATGCTGATGGGCGGGATGTAAATTGCCAACTGCCTCTCTGGAGGAGTGCATTGTGTTCCCTAAAACAAGTAAACAACAGAGCTACAGAGCCAAGGGCACTTCCAGTCTAGGGAATATACCTTGGGAAAACTGAAAATCAAAAAGACACAGCCACCACAAAATTTAGGGCTGCACTGCTTACAAGGACCTCAACTTGGGTACACCATAAATATCCCAGGAAATATAAAAATGGTTCAAAAAATTGTGGTACTTACGTACGATGGAATATCCCTCAGCCATGAAATCAATGTCATAAGACCAGTAGCAGCAAAATGGGTGGATTCAGGTACGATGATTCTAAGTGAAATAAGTCACAGAGAAAAAGAAACTTATCATAAGATATCACTTATGAAGATCCTGTAAACATGGCTACACTTGAACTGAGTTAGGAAAGAGAACAGTGTCTCACATTTAGAAAACACTCTTATGCCTGCTTAAGGGGGAAGGAGAGGTGGGGTGATGCATAAAACCAGAGTTTGATATAAGCACAGGTACCATTCCAAAAACCAACTATGGAATAGACAAGACCTACACCTTCCTCAGTGAAAGGGACTAAAACCCCATATTTCCCGCAGAGGAATATATCTGACTAGTAAGAATCTTAAATCCTATGTATTGATATGTCTCCGTAAGGGAATCAAGTGTGTCTAGACTGGCATAAATATGGCAGCGAGAATCAGCTCAAACCCACTATAAAAAGGAATTTCAAAAATAAGACAAAAAAAACTGGGAAATTCTTTACAATTCCTTCAGGGTGTCTGATGATACCTGGAATGACCCTATCTACAATGACAGCTGGATGTGGCATAAGGCTGGACACTTGGGACTGAGAGGATTGGTGAGATTGGGTGAGCAAATGCAGACACTTTAAAGCAATAATGCATGGCACACATTCCATGGGTCCCAACTCTCCAGGTTGAAGGGAATATTACTACAGATATAACATGTACGGGAATCCTAGAGAACGGACACACTGTGAATACGAAAGGTTTCTAAAACTCAACGAATAGTCCCTTTCCTGGTGCTCCAGTTTCACTTTCCATCTGCTTTACTATCTACCTCCCAACTTGGAGAGACAGCCCCTTTAACCTCCTGGTTCGCACAGGTTGCCAATTTGGCAGAGGATGAAAGGGAAGAGGGAGATCCAATGAGAGAGTAGCTGTTAGGCATTTGGACGGGCACATATCACTGTAATTTCCCGGCAGGAAGAAGAATTAACCAAAGTCTCAGCCACCCACCGGGAACCAGCATAGGTCCTGAACCAAAATTTTGGACTTGCGGTCAGCTCACCAAAAACGAGTTGAAAAATGGAGCTCAGGGGCACAGCAATTCACAAACTGGCCAAGTAATAAAGGACAACTATCGTCCAAAAATCTGTTGAGGGAAGGCAACGAGGTGGACTTGAAAGCGAGGCAGAATAGCAGGAAACAGATTTCAAGAGGTACGTTGGAATCACCTTTAAAGCACAGGAAGAGAGGCACAACTTCGACAATGATGTACTTGGCCAAAAAGGGCGTATGCGTTTTCTCCTGAATATATTCAGGAGAAAACGCATACGCCCTTTTTGGCCAAGCAAGCAAGCGGGCAATGCAAATCTGCACTACAAAGAAGTATCACTTCCCACCGGTCAAAAGGGACATCCACAAAATGTGTAAAAACCAGAAAGGCAAGACAGGCCGTGGAGAACAGGGAGCCTTGTTATGCTGATGGGCGGGATGTAAATTGCCAACTGCCTCTCTGGAGGAGTACATTGTGTTCCCTAAAACAAGTAAAGAACAGAGCTACAGAGCCAAGGGTACTTCCAGTCTAGGGAATAAACCTTGGGAAAACTGAAGATCAATAAGACAGAGCCACCCCAAAATTTAGGGCTGCACTGCTTACAAGGACCTCAACTTGGGTACACCTTAAATATCCCAGGAAATATAAAAATGGTTCAAAAAATTGTGGTACTTACGTACGATGGAATATCCCTCAGCCATGAAATCAATGTCATAAGACCAGTAGCAGCAAAATGGGTGGATTCAGGTACGATGATTCTAAGTGAAATAAGTCACAGAGAAATAGAAACTTATCATAAGATATCACTTATGAAGATCCTGTAAACATGGCTACACTTGAACTGAGTTAGGAAAGAGAACAGTGTCTCACATTTAGAAAACACTCTTATGCCTGCTTAAGGGGGAAGGAGAGGTGGGGTGATGCATAAAACCAGAGTTTGATATAAGCACAGTTACCATTCCAAAAACCAACTATGGAATAGACAAGACCTACACCTTCCTAAGTGAATGGGACTCCAAACCCCATATTTGCCGCAGAGGAATATATCTGACTAGTAAGAATCTTAAAACCTATGTATTGATATGTCTCCATAAGGGAATCAAGTGTGTCTAGACTGGCATAAACATGGCAGCGAGAATCAGCTCAAACCCACTATAAAAAGGAATTTCAAAAAAAAAACAAAAAAACTGGGAAATTCTTTACAATTCCTTCAGGGTCTCTGATGAAACCTGGAATGACCCTATCTACCATGACAGCTGGATGTGGCATAAGGCTGGACACTTGGAACTGAGAGGATTGGTGAGATTGGGTGAACAAATGCAGACCATTTAAAGCAATAATGCAAGGCACCCATTCCATGGGTCCCAACTCTCCAGGTTGAAGGGAATATTACTACAGTTATAACATGTACGGGAAACCTAGAGAACGGACACACTGTGAATATGAAAGGTTTCTAAAACTCAACGAATAGTCCCTCTCCTGGTGCTCCGGTTTGACTTTCCATCTGCTTTACTATCAACCTCCCAACTTGGAGAGACAGCCCCTTTAACCTCCTGGTTCGCACAGGTTGCCAATTTGGCAGAGGATGAAAGGGAAGAGGGAGAACCAATGAGAGAGTAGCTGTTAGGCATTTGGACGGGCACATATCACTGTAATTTCCCGGCAGGAAGACGAATTAACCAAAGTCTCAGCACCCCACCGGGAACCAGTATAGGTCCAGAACCAAAATTTTGGACTTGCGGTCAGCTCACCTAAAACGAGTTGAAAAATGGAGCTCAGGGGCACAGCAATTCACAAACTGGCCGAGTAATAAAGGACAACTATCGTCCAAAAATCTGTTGAGGGAAGGCAATGAGGCAGACTTGAAAGCGAGGCAGAATAGCAGGAAACAGATTTCAAGAGGTACGTTGGAATTGCCTTTAAAGCACAGGAAGAGGGGCACAACTTCGACAATGATGCACTTGGCCAAAGAGGGCATATGAGTTTTCTCCTGAATATATTCAGGAGAAAACGCATACACCCTTTTTGGCCAAGCAAGCAAGCGGGCAATGCAAATCTGCACTACAAAGAAGTATCACTTCCCACCGGTCAAAAGGGACATCCACAAAATGTGTAAAAACCGGAAAGGCAAGACAGGCCCTGGAGAACAGGGAGCCTTGTTATGCTGATGGGCGGGATGTAAATTGCCAACTGCCTCTCTGGAGGAGTGCATTGTGTTCCCTAAAACAAGTAAACAACAGAGCTACAGAGCCAAGGGCACTTCCAGTCTAGGGAATATACCTTGGGTAAACTGAAAATCAAAAAGACACAGCCACCCCAAAATTTAGGGCTGCACTGCTTACAAGGACCTCAACTTGGGTACACCTTAAATATCCCAGGAAATATCAAAATGGTTCAAAAAATTGTGGTACTTACGTACGATGGAATATCCCTCAGCCATGAAATCAATGTCATAACACCAGTAGCAGCAAAATGGGTGGATTCAGGTACGATGATTCTAAGTGAAATAAGTCACAGAGAAAAAGAAACTTATCATAAGTTATCACTTATGAAGATCCTGTAAACATGGCTACACTTGAACTGAGTTAGGAAAGAGAACAGTGTCTCACATTTAGAAAACACTCTTATGCCTGCTTAAGGGGGAAGGAGAGGTGGGGTGATGCATAAAACCAGAGTTTGATATAAGCACAGGTACCGTTCCAAAAACCAACTATGGAATAGACAAGACCTACACCTTCCTCAGTGAAAGGGACTCAAAACCCCATATTTCCCGCAGAGGAATATATCTGACTAGTAAGAATCTTAAAACCTATGTATTGATATGTCTCCGTAAGGGAATCAAGTGTGTCTAGAATGGCATAAACATGGCAGCGAGAATCAGCTCAAACCCACTATAAAAAGGAATTTCAAAAACAAAACAAAAAAACTGGGAAATTCTTTACAATTCCTTCAGGGTCTCTGATGAAACCTGGAATGACCCTATCTACAACGACAGCTGGATGTGGCATAAGGCTGGACACTTTGGACTGAGAGGATTGGTGAGATCGGGTGAACAAATGCAGACCATTTAAAGCAATAATGCATGGCACACATTCCATGGGTCCCAACTCTCCAGGTTGAAGGGAATATTACTACAGTTATAACATGTACGGGAAACCTAGAGAACGGACACACTGTGAATACAAAAGGTTTCTAAAACTCAACGAATAGTCCCTCTCCTGGTGCTCCGGTTTGACTTTCCATCTGCTTTACTATCAGCCTCCCAACATGGAGAGACAGCCCCTTTAACCTCCTGGTTCGCACAGGTTGCCAATTTGGCAGAGGATGAAAGGGAAGAGGGAGAACCAATGAGAGAGTAGCTGTTAGGCATTTGGACGGGCACATATCACTGTAATTTCCCGGCAGGAAGAAGAATTAACCAAAGTCTCAGCCACCCACCGGGAATCAGTATAGATCCTGAACCAAAATTTCGGACTTGCGGTCAGCTCACCAAAAACGAGTTGAAAAATGGAGCTCAGGGGCACAGCAATTCACAAACGGGCCGAGTAATAAAGGACAACTATTGTCCAAAAATCTGTTGAGGGAAGGCAACGAGGCGGACTTGAAAGCGAGGCAGAATAGCAGGAAACAGATTTCAAGAGGTACGTTGGAATCGCCTTTAAAGCACAGGAAGAGGGGCACAACTTCGACAATGATTCACTTGGCCAAAAAGGGCGTATGCGTTTTCTCCTGAATATATTCAGGAGAAAACACATACGCCCTTTTTGGCCAAGCAAGCAAGCGGACAATGCAAATCTCCACTACAAAGAAGTATCACTTCCCACCGGTCAAAAGGGACATCCACAAAATGTGTAAAAACCAGAAAGGCAAGACTGGTCCTGGAGAACAGGGAGCCTTGTTATGCTGATGGACGGGATGTAAATTGCCAACTGCCTCTCTGGAGGAGTGCATTTTGTTCCCTAAAACGAGTAAACAACAGAGCTACAGAGCCAAGGGCACTTCCAGTCTAGGGAATATAACTAGGAAAAACTGAAAATCAATAAGACAGAGCCACCCCAAAATTTTGGGCTGCACTGCTTACAAGGACCTCAACTTGGGTACACCTTAAATATCCCAGGAAATATCAAAATGGTTCAAAAAATTGTGGTACTTACGTACGATGGAATATCCCTCAGCCATGAAATCAATGTCATAACACCAGTAGCAGCAAAATGGGTGGATTCAGGTACGATGATTCTAAGTGAAATAAGTCACAGAGAAAAAGAAACTTATCATAAGTTATCACTTATGAAGATCCTGTAAACATGGCTACACTTGAACTGAGTTAGGAAAGAGAACAGTGTCTCACATTTAGAAAACACTCTTATGCCTGCTTAAGGGGGAAGGAGAGGTGGGGTGATGCATAAAACCAGAGTTTGATATAAGCACAGGTACCGTTCCAAAAACCAACTATGGAATAGACAAGACCTACACCTTCCTCAGTGAAAGGGACTCAAAACCCCATATTTCCCGCAGAGGAATATATCTGACTAGTAAGAATCTTAAAACCTATGTATTGATATGTCTCCGTAAGGGAATCAAGTGTGTCTAGAATGGCATAAACATGGCAGCGAGAATCAGCTCAAACCCACTATAAAAAGGAATTTCAAAAACAAAACAAAAAAACTGGGAAATTCTTTACAATTCCTTCAGGGTCTCTGATGAAACCTGGAATGACCCTATCTACAACGACAGCTGGATGTGGCATAAGGCTGGACACTTTGGACTGAGAGGATTGGTGAGATTGGGTGAACAAATGCAGACCATTTAAAGCAATAATGCATGGCACACATTCCATGGGTCCCAACTCTCCAGGTTGAAGGGAATATTACTACAGTTATAACATGTACGGGAAACCTAGAGAACGGACACACTGTGAATACAAAAGGTTTCTAAAACTCAACGAATAGTCCCTCTCCTGGTGCTCCGGTTTGACTTTCCATCTGCTTTACTATCAACCTCCCAACTTGGAGAGACAGCCCCTTTAACCTCCTGGTTCGCACAGGTTGCCAATTTGGCAGAGGATGAAAGGGAAGAGGGAGAACCAATGAGAGAGTAGCTGTTAGGCATTTGGACGGGCATATATCACTGTAATTTCCCGGCAGGAAGAAGAATTAACCAAAGTCTCAGCCACCCACCGGGCATCAGTATAGATCCAGAACCAAAATTTCGGAGTTGCGGTCAGCTCACCAAAAACGAGTTGAAAAATGGAGCTCAGGGGCACAGCAATTCACAAACGGGCCGAGTAATAAAGGACAACTATCGTCCAAAAATCTGTTGAGGGAAGGCAACGAGGCGGACTTGAAAGCGAGGCAGAATAGCAGGAAACAGATTTCAAGATGTACGTTGGAATCGCCTTTAAAGCACAGGAAGAGGGGCACAACGTCGACAATGATGCACTTGGCCAAAAAGGGCGTATGCGTTTTCTCCTGAATATATTCAGGAGAAAACGCATACGCCCTTTTTGGCCAAGCAAGCAAGCTGGCAATGCAAATCTGCACTACAAAGAAGTATCACTTCCCACCGGTCAAAAGGGACATCCACAAAATGTGTAAAAACCAGAAAGGCTAGACAGGCCCTGGAGAACAGGGAGCCTTGTTATGCCGATGGGCGGGATGTAAATTGCCAACTGCCTCTCTGGAGGAGTGCATTGTGTTCCCTAAAACAAGTAAACAACAGAGCTACAGAGCCAAGGGCACTTCCAGTCTAGGGAATATACCTTGGGAAAACTGAAAATCAAAAAGACACAGCCACCCCAAAATTTAGGGCTGCACTGCTTACAAGGACCTCAACTTGGGTACACCTTAAATATCCCAGGAAATATAAAAATGGTTCAAAAAATTGTGGTACTTACGTACGATGGAATATCCCTCAGCCATGAAATCAATGTCATAAGACCAGTAGCAGCAAAATGGGTGGATTCAGGTACGATGATTCTAAGTGAAATAAGTCACACAGAAAAAGAAACTTATCATAAGATATCACTTATGAAGATCCTGTAAACATGGCTACACTTGAACTGAGTTAGGAAAGAGAACAGTGTCTCACATTTAGAAAACACTCTTATGCCTGCTTAAGGGGGAAGGAGAGGTGGGGTGATGCATAAAACCAGAGTTTGATATAAGCACAGGTACCGTTCCAAAAACCAACTATGGAATAGACAAGACCTACACCTTCCTCAGTGAAAGGGACTCAAAACCCCATATTTCCCGCAGAGGAATATATCTGACTAGTAAGAACCTTAAAACCTATGTATTGATATGTCTCCGTAAGGGAATCAATTGTGTCTAGACTGGGATAAATATGGCAGCGAGAATCAGCTCAAACCCACTATAAAAAGGAATTTCAAAAATAAAACAAAACAACTGGGAAATTCTTTACAATTCCTTCAGGGTCTCTGATGAAACCTGGAATGACCCTATCTACAACGACAGCTGGATGTGGCATAAGGCTGGACACTTGGGACTGAGAGGATTGGTGAGATTGGGTGAGCAAATGCAGACCCTTTAAAGCAATATTGCATGGCACACATTCCATGGGTCCCAACTCTCCAGGTTGAAGGGAATATTACTACAGCTATAACATGTACGGGAAACCTAGAGAACGGACACACTGTAAATACGAAAGGTTTCTAAAACTCAACGAATAGTCCCTCTCCTGGTGCTCCGGTTTGACTTTCCATCTGCTTTACTATCAACCTCCCAACTTGGAGAGACAGCCCCTTTAACCTTCTGGTTCGCACAGGTTGCCAATTTGGCAGAGGATGAAAGGGAAGAGGGAGAACCAATGAGAGAGTAGCTGTTAGGCATTTGTACGGGCACATATCACTGTAATTTCCCGGCAGGAAGAAGAATTAACCAAAGTCTCATCCACCCACCGGGAACCAGTATAGGTCCTGAACCAAAATTTTGGACTTGCGATCAGCTCACCACAAACGAGTTGAAAAATGGAGCTCAGGGGCACAGCAATTCACAAACTGGCCGAGTAATAAAGGACAACTATCGTCGAAAAATCTGTTGAGGGAAGGCAACGAGGCGGACTTGAAAGCGAGGCAGAATAGCAGGAAACAGATTTCAAGAGGTACGTTGGAATCGCCTTTAAAGCACAGGAAGAGGGGCACAACTTCGACAATGATGCACTTGGCCAAAAAGGGCGTATGCGTTTTCTCCTGAATATATTCAGGAGAAAAGGCATACACCCTTTTTGGCCAAACAAGCAAGCGGGCAATGCAAATCTGCACTACAAAGAAGTATCACTTCCCACCGGTCAAAGGGACATCCACAAAATGTGTAAAAACCAGAAAGGCAAGACAGGCCCTGGAGAACAGGGAGCCTTGTTATGCTGATGGGCGGGATGTAAATTGCCAACTGCCTCTCTGGAGGAGTGCATTGTGTTCCCTAAAACAAGTAAACAACAGAGCTACAGAGCCAAGGACACTTCCAGTCTAGGGAATATACCTTGGGAAAACTGAAAATCAATAAGACAGAGCCACCCCAAAATTTAGGGCTGCACTGCTTACAAGGACCTCAACTTGGGTACACCTTAAATATCCCAGGAAATATAAAAATGGTTCAAAAAATTGTGGTACATACGTACGATGGAATATCCCTCAGCCATGAAATCAATGTCATAAGACCAGTAGCAGCAAAATGGGTGGATTCAGGTACGATGATTCTAAGTGAAATAAGTCACACAGAAAAAGAAACTTATCATAAGATATCACTTATGAAGATCCTGTAAATATGGCTACACTTGAACTGAGTTAGGAAAGAGAACAGTGTCTCACATTTAGAAAACACTCTTATGCGTGCTTAAGGGGAAAGAGAGGTGGGGTGATGCATAAAACCAGAGTTTGATATAAGCACAGGTACCGTTCCAAAAACCAACTATGGAATAGACAAGACCTACACCTTCCTCAGTGAAAGGGACTCAAAACATCATATTTCCCGGAGAGGAATATATCTGACTAGTAAGAATCTTAAAACCTATGTATTGATATGTCTCCGTAAGGGAATCAAGTGTGTCTAGACAGGCATAAACATCGCAGCGAGAATCAGGTCAAACCCACTATAAAAAGGAATTTCAAAAACAAAACAAAAAAACTGGGAAATTCTTTACAATTCCTTCAGAATCTCTGATGAAACCTGGAATGACCCTATCTACAACGACAGCTGGATGTGGCATAAGGCTGGACACTTGGGACTGAGAGGATTGGTGAGATTGGATGAGCAATTGCAGACCCTTTAAAGCAATAATGCATCCACCCATTCCATGGGTCCCAACTCTCCAGGTTGAAGGGAATATTACTACAGTTATAACATGTACGGGAAACCTAGAGAACGGACACACTGTGAATACGAAAGGTTTCTAAAACTCAACGAATAGTCCCTCTCCTGGTGCTCCGGTTTGACTTTCCACCTGGTTTACTATCAACCTCCCAACTTGGAGAGACAGCCCCTTTAACCTCCTGGTTCGCACAGGTTGCCAATTTGGCAGAGGATGAAAGGGAAGAGGGAGAACCAATGAGAGAGTAGCTGTTAGGCATTTGGACGGGCACATATCACTGTAATTTCCCGGCAGGAAGAAGAATTAACCAAAGTCTCAGCCCCCCACCGGGAACCAGCATAGGTCCAGAACCAAAATTTTGGACTTGCGGTAAGCTCACCAAAAACGAGTTGAAAAATGGAGCTCAGGGGCACAGCAATTCACAAACTGGCCGAGTAAAAAGGGCAACTATCGTCCAAAAATCTGTTGAGGGAAGGCAACGAGGCGGACTTGAAAGCGAGGCAGAATAGCAGGAAACAGATTTCAAGAGGTACGTTGGATTCGCCTTTAAAGCACAGGAAGAGGGGCACAACTTCGACAATGATGCACTTGGCCAAAAAGGGCGTATGCGTTTTCTCCTGAATATATTCAGGAGAAAACGCATACGCCCTTTTTGGCCGAGCAAGCAAGCGGGCAATGCAAATCTGCACTACAAAGAAGTATCTCTTCCCACCGGTCAAAAGGGACATCCACAAAATGTGTAAAAAGCAGAAAGGCAAGACAGGCCCTGGAGAACAGGGAGCCTTGTTATGCTGATGGGCGGGATGTAAATTGCCAACTGCCTCTCTGGAGGAGTGCATTGTGTTCCCTAAAACAAGTAAACAACAGAGCTACAGAGCCAAGGGCACTTCCAGTCTAGGGAATATACCTTGGGAAAACTGAAAATCAAAAAGACACAGCCACCCCAAAATTTAGGGCTGCACTGCTTACAAGGACCTCAACTTGGGTACACCTTAAATATCCCAGGAAATATAAAAATGGTTCAAAAAATTGTGGTACTTACGTACGATGGAATATCCCTCACCCATGAAATCAATGTCATAAGACCAGTAGCAGCAAAATGGGTGGATTCAGGTACGATGATTCTAAGTGAAATAAGTCACACAGAAAAAGAAACTTATCATAAGATATCACTTATGAAGATCCTGTAAACATGGCTACACTTGAACTGAGTTAGGAAAGAGAACAGTGTCTCACATTTAGAAAACACTCTTATGCCTGCTTAAGGGGGAAGGAGAGGTGGGGTGATGCATAAAACCAGAGTTTGATATAAGCACAGGTACCGTTCCAAAAACCAACTATGGAATAGACAAGACCTACACCTTCCTCAGTGAAAGGGACTCAAAACCCCATATTTCCCGCAGAGGAATATATCTGACTAGTAAAAATCTTAAAACCTATGTATTGATATGTCTCCGTAAGGGAATCAAGTGTGTCTAGACAGGCATAAACATGGCAGCGAGAATCAGCTCAAACCCAGTATAAAAAGGAATTTCAAAAACAAAACCAAAAAACTGGGAAATTCTTTACATTTCCTTCAGGGTCTCTGATGAAACCTGGAATGACCCTATCTACAACGACAGCTGGATGTGGCATAAGGCTGGACACTTGGGACTGAGAGGATTGGTGAGATTGGGTGAGCAAATGCAGACCCTTTAAAGCAATAATGCATGGCACACATTCCATGGGTCCCAACTCTCCAGGTTGAATGGAATATTACTACAGTTATAACATGTACGGGAAACCTAGAGAACGGACACACTGTGAATACGAAAGGTTTCTAAAACTCAACGAATAGTCCCTCTCCTGGTGCTCCGGTTTGACTTTCCATCTGCTTTACTATCAACCTCCCAACTTGGAGAGACAGCTCCTTTAACCTCCTGGTTCGCACAGGTTGCCAATTTGGCAGAGGATGAAAGGGAAGAGGGAGAACCAATGAGAGAGTAGCTGTTAGGCATTTGGACGGGCACATATCACTGTAATTTCCCGGCAGGAAGAAGAATTAACCAAAGTCTCAGCCACACAACGGGAACCAGTATAGGTCCTGAACCAAAATTTTGGACTTGCGGTCAGCTCACCTAAAACGAGTTGAAAAATGGAGCTCAGGGGCACAGCAATTCACAAACTGGCCGAGTAATAAAGGACAACTATCGTCCAAAAATCTGTTGAGGGAAGGGAACGAGGCGGACTTGAAAGCGAGGCAGTATAGCAGGAAACAGATTTCAAGAGGTACGTTGGAATCGCCTTTAAAGCACAGGAAGAGGGGCACAACTTCGACAATGATGCACTTGGCCAAAAAGGGCGTATGCGTTTTCTCCTGAATATATTCAGGAGAAAACGCATACGCCCTTTTTGGCCAAGCAACCAAGCGGGCAATGCAAATCTGCACTATAAAGAAGTATCACTTCCCACCGGTCAAAAGGGACATCCACAAAATGTGTAAAAACCAGAAAGGCAAGACAGGCCCTGGAGAACAGGGAGCCTTGTTATGCTGATGGGCGGGATGTAAATTTCCAACTGCCTCTCTGGAGGAGTGCATTGTGTTCCCTAAAACAAGTAAACAACAGAGCTACAGAGCCAAGGGCACTTCCAGTCTAGGGAATATACCTGGGAAAAACTGAAAATCAATAAGACAGAGCCACCCCAAAATTTAGGGCTGCACTGCTTACAAGGACCTCAACTTGGGTACACCTTAAATATCCCAGGAAATATAAAAATGGTTCAAAAAATTGTGGTACTTACGTACGATGGAATATCCCTCAGCCATGAAATCAATGTCATAAGACCAGTAGCAGCAAAATGGGTGGATTCAGGTACGATGATTCTAAGTAAAATAAGTCACAGAGAAAAAGAAACTTATCATAAGTTATCACTTATGAAGATCCTGTAAACATGGCTACACTTGAACTGAGTTAGGAAAGAGAACAGTGTCTCACATTTAGAAAACACTCTTATGCCTGCTTAAGGGGGAAGGAGAGGTGGGGTGATGCATAAAACCAGAGTTTGATATAAGCACAGGTACCGTTCCAAAAACCAACTATGGAATAGACAAGACCTACACCTTCCTCAGTGAAAGGGACTCAAAACCCCATATTTCCCGCAGAGGAATATATCTGACTAGTAAGAATCTTAAAACCTATGTATTGATATGTCTCCGTAAGGGAATCAAGTGTGTCTAGACTGGCATAAACATGGCAGCGAGAATCAGCTCAAACCCACTATAAAAAGGAATTTCAAAAACAAAACAAAAAAAACTGGGAAATTCTTTACAATTCCTTCAGGGTCTCTGATGAAACCTGAAATGACCCTATCTACAATGACAGCTGTATGTGGCATAAGGCTGGACACTTGGGACTGAGAGGATTGGTGAGATTGGGTGAGCAAATGCAGACCCTTTAAAGCAATAATGCATGGCACACATTCCATGGGTCCCAACTCTCCAGGTTGAAGGGAATATTACTACAGATATAACATGTACGGGAATCCTAGAGAACGGACACACTGTGAATACGAAAGGTTTCTAAAACTCAACGAATAGTCCCTCTCCTGGTGCTCCGGTTTGACTTTCCATCTGCTTTATTATCAACCTCCCAACTTGGAGAGACAGCCCCTTTAACCTCCTGGTTCGCACAGGTTGCCAATTTGGCAGAGGATGAAAGGGAAGAGGGAGAACCAATGAGAGAGTAGCTGTTAGGCATTTGGACGGGCACATATCACTGTAATTTCCGGGCAGGAAGAAGAATTAACCAAAGTCTCAGCCACCCACCGGGAATCAGTATAGATCCTGAACCAAAATTTTGGACTTGCGGTCAGCTCACCAAAAACGAGTTGAAAAATGGAGCTCAGGGGCACAGCAATTCACAAACTGGCCGAGTAATAAAGGACAACTATCGTCCAAAAATCTGTTGAGGGAAGGCAACGAGGCGGACTTGAAAGCGAGGCAGAATAGCAGGAAACAGATTTCAAGAGGTACGTTGGAATCGCCTTTAAAGCACAGGAAGAGGGGCACAACTTCGACAATGATGCACTTGGCCAAAAAGGGCGTATGCGTTTTCTCCTGAATATATTCAGGAGAAAACGCATACGCCCTTTTTGGCCAAGCAAGCAAGCGGGCAATGCAAATCTGCACTACAAAGAAGTATCACTTCCCACCGGTCAAAAGGGACATCCACAAAATGTGTAAAAACCAGAAAGGCAAGACAGGCCCTGGAGAACAGGGAGCCTTGATATGCTGATGGGCGGGATGTAAATTGCCAACTGCCTCTCTGGAGGAGTGCATTGTGTTCCCTAAAACAAGTAAACAACAGAGCTACAGAGCCAAGGGCACTTCCAGTCTAGGGAATATACCTGGGAAAAACTGAAAATCAATAAGACAGAGCCACCCCAAAATTTAGGGCTGCACCGCTTACAATGACCTCAACTTGGGTACACCTTAAATATCCCAGGAAATATAAAATTGGTTCAAAAAATTGTGGTACTTACGTACGATGGAATATCCCTCAGCCATGAAATCAATGTCATAAGACCAGTAGCAGCAAAATGGGTGGATTCAGGTACGATGATTCTAAGTGAAATAAGTCACAGAGAAAAAGAAACTTATCATAAGTTATCACTTATGAAGATCCTGTAAACATGGCTACACTTGAACTGAGTTAGGAAAGAGAACAGTGTCTCACATTTAGAAAACACTCTTATGCCTGCTTAAGGGGGAAGGAGAGGTGGGGTGATGCATAAAACCAGAGTTTGATATAAGCACAGGTACCGTTCCAAAAACCAACTATGGAATAGACAAGACCTACACCTTCCTCAGTGAAAGGGACTCAAAACCCCATATTTCCCGCAGAGGAATATATCTGACTAGTAAGAATCTTAAAACCTATGTATTGATATGTCTCCGTAAGGGAATCAAGTGTGTCTAGACTGGCATAAACATGGCAGCGAGAAGCAGCTCAAACCCACTATAAAATGGAATTTCAAAAACAAAACAAAAAAAACTGGGAAATTCTTTACAATTCCTTCAGGGTCTCTGATGAAACCTGAAATGACCCTATCTACAATGACAGCTGGATGTGGCATAAGGCTGGACACTTGGGACTGAGAGGATTGGTGAGATTGGGTGAGCAAATGCAGACCCTTTAAAGCAATAATGCATGGCACACATTCCATGGGTCCCAACTCTCCAGGTTGAAGGGAATATTACTACAGATATAACATGTACGGGAATCCTAGAGAACGGACACACTGTGAATACGAAAGGTTTCTAAAACTCAACGAATAGTCCCTCTCCTGGTGCTCCGGTTTGACTTTCCATCTGCTTTATTATCAACCTCCCAACTTGGAGAGACAGCCCCTTTAACCTCCTGGTTCGCACAGGTTGCCAATTTGGCAGAGGATGAAAGGGAAGAGGGAGAACCAATGAGAGAGTAGCTGTTAGGCATTTGGACGGGCACATATCACTGTAATTTCCCGGCAGGAAGAAGTATTAACCAAAGTCTCAGCCACCCACCGGGAATCAGTATAGATCCTGAACCAAAATTTTGGACATGCGGTCAGCTCACCAAAAACGAGTTGAAAAATGGAGCTCAGGGGCACAGCAATTCACAAACTGGCCGAGTAATAAAGGACAACTATCGTCCAAAAATCTGTTGAGGGAAGGCAATGAGGCGGACTTGAAAGCGTGGCAGAATAGCAGGAAACAGATTTCAAGAGGTACGTTGGAATCGCCTTTAAAGCACAGGAAGAGGGGCACAACTTCGACAATGATGCACTTGGCCAAAAAGGGCGTATGCGTTTTCTCCTGAATATATTCAGGAGAAAACGCATACGCCCTTTTTGGCCAAGCAAGCAAGCGGGCAATGCAAATCTGCACTACAAAGAAGTATCACTTCCCACCAGTCAAAAGGGACATCCACAAAATGTGTAAAAACCAGAAAGGCAAGACAGGCCCTGGAGAACAGGGTGCCTTGTTATGCTGATGGGCGGGATGTAAATTGCCAACTGCCTCTCTGGAGGAGTGCATTGTGTTCCCTAAAACAAGTAAACAACAGAGCTACAGAGCCAAGGGCACTTCCAGTCTAGGGAATATACCTTGGGAAAACTGAAAATCAAAAAGACACAGCCACCCCAAAATTTAGGGCTGCACTGCTTACAAGGACCTCAACTTGGGTACACCTTAAATATCCCAGGAAATATAAAAATGGTTCAAAAAATTGTGGTAATTACGTACGATGGAATATCCCTCAGCCATGAAATCAATGTCATAAGACCAGTAGCAGCAAAATGGGTGGATTCAGGTACGATGATTCTAAGTGAAATAAGGCACACAGAAAAATAAACTTATCATAAGATATCACTTATGAAGATCCTGTAAACATGGCTACACTTGAACTGAGTTAGGAAAGAGAACAGTGTCTCACATTTAGAAAACACTCTTATGCCTGCTTAAGGGCGAAGGAGAGGTGGGGTGATGCATAAAACCAGAGTTTGATATAAGCACAGGTACCGTTCCAAAAACCAACTATGGAATAGACAAGACCTACACCTTCCTCAGTGAAAGGGACTCAAAACCCCATATTTCCCGCAGAGGAATATATCTGACTAGTAAGAATCTTAAAATCTATGTATTGGTATGTCTCCGTAAGGGAATCAAGTGTGTATAGACTGGGATAAATATGGCAGCGAGAATCAGCTCAAACCCACTATAAAAAGGAATTTCAAAAATAAAACAAAAAAACTGGGAAATTCTTTACAATTCCTTCAGGGTCTCTGATGAAACCTGAAATGACCCTATCTACAATGACAGCTGTATGTGGCATAAGGCTGGACACTTGGGACTGAGAGGATTGGTGAGATTGGGTGAGCAAATGCAGACCCTTTAAAGCACAAATGCCTGGCCCCCATTCCATGGGTCACAACTCTCCAGGTTGAAGGGAATATTACTACAGATATAACATGTACAGGAATCCTAGAGAACGGACACACTGTGAATACGAAAGGTTTCTAAAACTCAACGAATAGTCCCTCTCCTGGTGCTCCGGTTTGACTTTCCATCTGCTTTATTATCAACCTCCCAACTTGGAGAGACAGCCCCTTTAACCTCCTGGTTCGCACAGGTTGCCAATTTGGCAGAGGATGAAAGGGAAGAGGGAGAACCAATGAGAGAGTAGCTGTTAGGCATTTGGACAGGCACATATCACTGTAATTTCCCGGCAGGAAGAAGAATTAACCAAAGTCTCAGCCACCCACCGGGAATCAGTATAGATCCTGAACCAAAATTTTGGACTTGCGGTCAGCTCACCAAAAACGAGTTGAAAAATGGAGCTCAGGGGCACAGCAATTCACAAACTGGCCGAGTAATAAAGGACAACTATCGTCCAAAAATCTGTTGAGGGAAGGCAACGAGGCGGACTTGAAAGCGAGGCAGAATAGCAGGAAACAGATTTCAAGAGGTACGTTGGAATCGCCTTTAAAGCACAGGAAGAGGGGCACAACTTCGACAATGATGAACTTGGCCCAAAAGTGCGTATGCGTTTTCTCCTGAATATATTCAGGAGAAAACGCATATGCCCTTTTTGGCCAAGCAAGCAAGCGGGCAATGCAAATCTGCACTACAAAGAAGTATCACTTCCCACCGGTCAAAAGGGACATCCACAAAATGTGTAAAAACCAGAAAGGCAAGACAGGCCCTGGAGAACAGGGAGCCTTGTTATGCTGATGGGCGGGATGTAAATTGCCAACTGCCTCTCTGGAGGAGTGCATTGTGTTCCCTAAAACAAGTAAACAACAGAGCTACAGAGCCAAGGGCACTTCCAGTCTAGGGAATATACCTGGGAAAAACTGAAAATCAATAAGACAGAGCCACCCCAAAATTTAGGGCTGCACTGCTTACAAGGACCTCAACTTGGGTACACCTTAAATATCCCAGGAAATATAAAATTTGTTCAAAAAATTGTGGTACTTACGTACGATGGAATATCCCTCAGCCATGAAATCAATGTCATAAGACCAGTAGCAGCAAAATGGGTGGATTCAGGTACGATGATTCTAAGTAAAATAAGTCACAGAGAAAATGAAACTTATCATAAGTTATCACTTATGAAGATCCTGTAAACATGGCTACACTTGAACTGAGTTAGGAAAGAGAACAGTGTCTCACATTTAGAAAACACTCTTATGCCTGCTTAAGGGGGAAGGAGAGGTGAGGTGATGCATAAAACCAGAGTTTGATATAAGCACAGGTACCATTCCAAAAACCAACTATGGAATAGACAAGACCTACACCTTCCTCAGTGAAAGGGACTCAAAACCCCATATTTCCCGCAGAGGAATATATCTGACTAGTAAGAATCTTAAAACCTATGTATTGATATGTCTCCGTAAGGGAATCAAGTGTGTCTAGACTGGCATAAACATGGCAGCGAGAATCAGCTCAAACCCACTATAAAAAGGAATTTCAAAAACAAAACAAAAAAAAACTGGGAAATTCTTTACAATTCCTTCAGGGTCTCTGATGAAACCTGAAATGACCCTATCTACAATGACAGCTGTATGTGGCATAAGGCTGGACACTTGGGACTGAGAGGATTGGTGAGATTGGGTGAGCAAATGCAGACCCTTTAAAGCAATAATGCATGGCACACATTCCATGGGTCCCAACTCTCCAGGTTGAAGGGAATATTACTACAGATATAACATGTACGGGAATCCTAGAGAACGGACACACTGTGAATACGAAAGGTTTCTAAAACTCAACGAATAGTCCCTCTCCTGGTGCTCCGGTTTGACTTTCCATCTGCTTTATTATCAACCTCCCAACTTGGAGAGACAGCCCCTTTAACCTCCTGGTTCGCACAGGTTGCCAATTTGGCAGAGGATGAAAGGGAAGAGGGAGAACCAATGAGAGAGTAGCTGTTAGGCATTTGGACGGGCACATATCACTGTAATTTCCGGGCAGGAAGAAGAATTAACCAAAGTCTCAGCCACCCACCGGGAATCAGTATAGATCCTGAACCAAAATTTTGGACTTGCGGTCAGCTCACCAAAAACGAGTTGAAAAATGGAGCTCTGGGGCACAGCAATTCACAAACTGGCCGAGTAATAAAGGACAACTATCGTCCAAAAATCTGTTGAGGGAAGGCAACAAGGCGGACTTGAAAGCGAGGCAGAATAGCAGGAAACAGATTTCAAGAGGTACGTTGGAATCGCCTTTAAAGCACAGGAAGAGGGGCACAACTTCGACAATGATGCACTTGGCCAAAAAGGGCGTATGCGTTTTCTCCTGAATATATTCAGGAGAAAACGCATACGCCCTTTTTGGCCAAGCAAGAAAGCGGGCAATGCAAATCTGCACTACAAAGAAGTATCACTTCCCACCGGTCAAAAGGGACATCGACAAAATGTGTAAAAACCAGAAAGGCAAGACAGGCCCTGGAGAACAGGGAGCCTTGTTATGCTGATGGGCGGGATGTAAATTGCCAACTGCCTCTCTGGAGGAGTGCATTGTGTTCCCTAAAACAAGTAAAGAACAGAGCTACAGAGCCAAGGGCACTTCCAGTCTAGGGAATATACCTTGGGAAAACTGAAAATCAATAAGACAGAGCCACCCCAAAATTTAGGGCTGCACTGCTTACAAGGACCTCAACTTGGGTACACCTTAAATATCCCAGGAAATATGAAAATGGTTCAAAAAATTGTGGTACTTACGTACGATGGAATATCCCTCAGCCATGAAATCAATGTCATAAGACCAGTAGCAGCAAAATGGGTGGATTCAGGTACGATGATTCTAAGTGAAATAAGTCACAGAGAAAAAGAAACTTATCATAAGATATCACCTATGAAGATCCTGTAAACATGGCTACACTTGAACTGAGTTAGGAAAGAGAACAGTGTCTCACATTTAGAAAACACTCTTATGCGTGCTTAAGGGGGAAGGAGAGGTGGGGTGATGCATAAAACCAGAGTTTGATATAAGCACAGGTACCGTTCCAAAAACCAACTATGGAATAGACAAGACCTACACCTTCCTCAGTGAAAGGGACTCAAAACACCATATTTCCCGCAGAGGAATATATCTGACTAGTAAGAATCTTAAAACCTATGTATTGATATGTCTCCATAAGGGAATCAAGTGTGTCTAGACTGGCATAAACATGGCAGCGAGAATCAGCTCAAACCCACTATAAAAAGGAATTTCAAAAAAAAAAAAAAAACTGGGAAATTCTTTTCAATTCCTTCATGGTCTCTGATGAAACCTGGATAGACCCTATCTACAAGGACAGCTGGATTTGGCATAAGGAGGGACACTTGGGACTGAGACGATTGGTGAGATTGGGTGAGCAAATGCAGACCCTTTAAAGCACAAATGCCTGGCACCCATTCCATGGGTCCGAACTCTCCAGGTTGAAGGGAATATTACTACAGCTATAACATGTACGGGAAACCTAGAGAACAGACACACTGTGAATACGAAAAGATTCTAAAACTCAACGAATTGTCCCTCTCCTGGTGCCCCGGTTTGACTTTCCATCTGCTTTACGATCAATCTCCCAACTTGGAGACACAGCCCCTTTAAACTCCTCGTTCACACAGGTTGCCAATTTGGCAGAGGATGAGAGGGAAGAGGGAGAACCAATGAGAGAGTAGCTGTTAGGCATTTGGATGGGCACATATCACTCTAACTTCCCGGCAGGAGGAAGAATTAACCAAAGTCTCAGCCACCCACCGGTTACCAGTATAGGTCCTGAACCAAAATTTTGGACTTGCGGTCAGCTCACCAAAAACGAGTTGAAAAATGGAGCTCAGGGGCACAGCAATTCACAAACTGGCCGAGTAATAAAGGACAACTATCGTCCAAAAATCTGTTGAGGGAAGGCAACGAGGCGGACTTGAAAGCGACGCAGAATAGCAGGAAACAGATTTCAAGAGGTACGTTGGAATCGCCTTTAAAGCACAGGAAGAGGGGCACAACTTCGACAATGATGCATTGGCCAAAAACGGCGTATGCATTTTCTCCTGAATATATTCAGGAGAAAACGCATACGCCCTTTTTGGCCAAGCAAGCAAGCGGGCAATGCAAGTCTGCACTACAAAGAAGTATCACTTCCCACCGGTTAAAAGGGACATCCACAAAATATGTAAAAACCAGAAAGGCAAGACAGGCCCTGGAGAACAGGGAGCCTTGTTATGCTGATGGGCGGGATGTGAATTGCCAACTTCCTCTCTGGAGGAGTGAATTGTGTTCCCTAAAACAAGTAAAGAACAGAGCTACAGAGCCAAGGGCACTTCCCGTCTAGGGAATATACCTTGGGAAAACTGAAAATCAATAACACAGAGACGCCCCAAAATTTAGGGCTGAACTGCTTACAAGGACCTCAACTTGGGTACACCTTAAATATACCAGGAAATGTAAAAACGGTTCAAAAAATTGTGGTACTTACGTACGATAGAATATCCCTCAGCCATGAAATCAATGTCATAAGACCAGTAGCAGCAAAATGGGTGGATTCAGGTACGATGATTCTAAGTGAAATAAGTCACAGAGAAAAAGAAACTTATCATAAGATATCACTTATGAAGATCCTGTAAACATGGCTACACTTGAACTGAGTTAGGAAAGAGAACAGTGTCTCACATTTAGAAAACACTCTTATGCCTGCTTAAGGGGGAAGGAGAGGTGGGGTGATGCATAAAACCAGAGTTTGATATAAGCACAGGTACCGTTCCAAAAACCAACTATGGAATAGACAAGACCTACACCATCCTCAGTGAAAGGGACTCAAAACCCCATATTTCCCGCAGAGGAATATATCTGACTAGTAAAGTAAGAATCTTAAAACCTATGTATTGATATGTCTCCGTAAGGGAATCAAGTGTGTCTAGACTGGCATAAACATGGCAGCGAGAATCAGCTCAAACCCACTATAAAAAGGAATTTCAAAAACAAAACAAAAAAACTGGGAAATTCTTTACAATTCCTTCAGGGTCTCTGATGAAACCTGGAATGACCCTATCTACAACGACAGCTGGATGTGGCATAAGGCTGGACACTTGGGACTGAGAGGAATGGTGAGATTGGGTGAGCAAATGCAGACCCTTTAAAGCAATAATGCATGGCACCCATTCCATGGGTCCTAACTCTCCAGGTTGAAGGGAATATTACTAAAGTTATAACATGTATGGGAAACCTAGAGAACGGACACACTGTGAATACGAAAGGTTTCTACAACTCAACAAATAGTCCCTCTCCTGGTGCTCCGGTTTTATTTCCATCTGCTTTATTATCAACCTCCCAACTTGGAGAGACAGCCCCTTTAACCTCCTGGTTCGCACAGGTTGCCAATTTGGCAGAGGATGAAAGGGAAGAGGGAGAACCAATGAGAGAGTAGCTGTTAGGCATTTGGACGGGCAAATATCACTCTAACATCCCGGCAGGAAGAAGAATTAACCAAAGTCTCAGCCCCCCACCGGGAACCAGCATAGGTCCTGAACCAAAATTTTGGACTTGCGGTCAGCTCACCAAAAACGAGTTGAAAAATGGAGCTCAGGGGCACAGCAATTCACAAACTGGCCGAGTAATAAAGGACAACTATGGTCCAAAAATCTGTTGAGGGAAGGCAACGAGGCGGACTTGAATGCGAGGCAGAATAGCAGGAAACAGATTTCAAGAGGTACATTGGAATCGCCTTTAAAGCACAGGAAGAGGGGCACAACTTCGACAATGATGCACTTGGCCAAAAAGGGCGTATGCGTTTTCCCCTGAATATATTCAGGAGAAAACGCATACGCCCTTTTTGGCCAAGCAAGCAAGCGGGCAATGCAAATCTGCACTACAAAGAAGTATCACTTCCCACCGGTCAAAAGGGACATCCACAAAATGTGTAAAAACCAGAAAGGCAAGACAGGCCCTGGAGAACAGGGAGCCTTGTTATGCTGATGGGCGGGATGTAAATTTCCAACTGCCTCTCTGGAGGAGTGCATTGTGTTCCCTAAAACAAGTAAACAACAGAGCTACAGAGCCAAGGACACTTCCAGACTAGGGAATATACCTTGGGAAAACTGAAAATCAATAAGACAGAGCCACCCCAAAATTTAGGACTGCAGTGCTTAAAAGGACCTCAACTTGGGTACACCTTAAATATCCCAGGAAATATAAAAAAAGTTCAAAAAATTGTGGTACTTACGTACGATGGAATATCCCTCAGCCATGAAATCAATGTCATAACACCAGTAGCAGCAAAATGGGTGGATTCAGGTACGATGATTCTAAGTGAAATAAGTCACACAGAAAAAGAAACTTATCATAAGATATCACTTATGAAGATCCTGTAAACATGGCTACACTTGAACTGAGTTAGGAAAGAGAACAGTGTCTCACATTTAGAAAACACTCTTATGCCTGCTTAAGGGGGAAGGAGAGGTGGGGTGATGCATAAAACCAGAGTTTGATATAAGCACAGGTACCATTCCAAAAACCAACTATGGAATAGACAAGACCTACATCTTCCTCAGTGAAAGGGACTCAAAACCCCATATTTCCCGCAGAGGAATATATCTGACTAGTAAGAATCTTAAAACCTATATATTGATATGTCTCCGTAAGGGAATCAAGTGTTTCTAGACTGACATAAACATGGCAGCGAGAATCAGCTGAAACCCACTATAAAAAGGAATTTCAAAAACAAAACAAAAAAACTGGGAAATTCTTTACAATGCCTTCAGGGTCACTGATGAAACCTGGAATGACCCTATCTACACCGACAGCAGGATGTGACATAAGGCTGGACACTTGGGACTGAGAGGATTGGTGAGATTGGGTGAGCAAATGCAGACCCTTTAAAGCAATAATGCCTGGCACACATTCCATGGGTCCCAACTCTCCAGGTTGAAGGGAATATTACTACCGCTATAACATGTACGGGAAACCTAGAGAACGGACACACAGATAATACGAAAGGTTTCTAAAACTCAACGAATAGTCCCTCTACTGGTGCGCCGGTTTGACTTTCCATCTGCTTTACTATCAACCTCCCAACTTGGAGAGACAGCCCCTTTAACCTCCTGGTTCGCACAGGTTGCCAATTTGGCAGAGGATGAAATGGAATTGGAAGAACCAATGAGAGAGTAGCTGTTAGGCATTTGGATGGGCATATATCACTCTAACAAACCGGCAGGCAGAAGAATTAACCAAAGTCTCAGCCCCCCACCGGGAACCAGCATAGGTCCTGAACCAAAATTTTGGACTTGCGGTCAGCTCAGCAAAAACGAGATGAAAAATGGATCTCAGGGGCACAGCAATTCACAAACTGGCTGAGTAATAAAGGACAACTATGATCCAAAAATCTGTTGAGGGAAGGCAACGAGGCGGACTTGAAAGCGAGGCAGAATAGCAGGAAACAGATTTCAAGAGGTACGTTGGAATCGCCTTTAAAGCGCAGGAAGAGGGGCACAACTTTGACAATGATGCACTTGGCCAAAAAGGGCGTATGCGTTTTCTCCTGAATATATTCAGGAGAAAACGCATACGCCCTTTTTAGCCAAGCAAGCAAGCGGGCAATGCAAATCTGCACTACAAAGAAGTATCACTTCCCACCGGTCAAAAGGGACATCCACAAAATGTGTAAAAACCAGAAAGGCAAGACAGGCCCTGCAGAACAGGGAACATTGTTATGTTGATGGGCGGGATGTAAATCGCCAACTGTCTCTCTGGAGGAGTGCATTGTGTTCCCTAAAACAAGTAATCAACAGAGCTACAGAGCCATGGGCACTTCCAGTCTAGGGAATATACCTTGGGAAAACTGAAAATCAATAAGACAGAGCCACCCCAAAATTTAGGGCTGCACTGCTTACAAGGACCTCAACTTGGGTACACCTTAAATATCCCAGGAAATATAAAAATGGTTCAAAAAATTGTGGTACTTACGTACGATGGAATATCCCTCAGCCATGAAATCAATGTCATAAGACCAGTAGCAGCAAAATGGGTGGATTCAGGTATGATGATTCTCAGTGAAATAAGTCACACAGAAAAAGAAACTTATCATAAGATATCACTTATGAAGATCCTGTAAACATGGCTACACTTGAACTGAGTTAGGAAAGAGAACAGTGTCTCACATTTAGAAAACACTCTTATGCATGCTTAAGGGGGAAGGAGAGGTGGGGTGATGCATAAAACCAGAGTTTGATATAAGCACAGGTACCATTCCAAAAACCAACTATGGAATAGACAAGACCTACACCTTCCTCAGTGAAAGGGACTCAAAACCCCATATTTCCCGCAGAGGAATATATCTGACTAGTAAGAATCTTAAAACCTATGTATTGATATGTCTCCGTAAGGGAATCAAGTGTGTCTAGACGGACATAAACATGGCAGCGAGAATCAGCTGAAGCCCACTATAAAATGGAATTTCAAAAACAAAACAAAAAACTGGGAAATTCTTTACAATGCCTTCAGGGTCACTGATGAAACCTGGAATGACCCTATCTACACCGACAGCAGGATGTGACATAAGGCTGGACACTTGGGACTGAGAGGATTGGTGAGATTGGGTGAGCAAATGCAGACCCTTTAAAGCAATAATGCCTGGCACCCATTCCATGGGTCCCAACTCTCCAGGTTGAAGGGAATATTACTACCGCTATAACATGTACGGGAAACCTAGAGAACGGACACACTGTGAATACGAAAGGTTTCAAAAACTCAACGAATAGTCCATCTCCTGGTGCTCCGGTTTGACATTCCATCTGCTTTACTATCAACCTCCCAACTTGGAGAGACAGCCCCTTTAACCTCCTGGTTCGCACAGGTTTCCAATTTGGCAGAGGATGAAAGGGAAGAGGGAGAACCAATGAGAGAGTAGCTGTTAGGCATTTGGACGGGGACATATCACTCTAACTTCCCGGCAGGAAGAAGAATTAACCAAAGTCTCAGCCCCCTCCGGGAACCAGCATAGGTCCTGAACCAAAATTTTGGACTTGCGGTCAGCTCACCAAAAATGAGTTGAAAAATGGAGATCAGGGGCACAGCAATTCACAAACTGTCCGAGTAATAAAGGACAACTATGGTCCAAAAATCTGTTGAGGGAATGCAACGAGGCGGACTTGAATGCGAGGCAGAATAGCAGGAAACAGATTTCAAGAGGTACGTTGGAATCGCCTTTAAAGCACAGGAAGAGGGGCACAACTTCGACAATGATGCACTTGGCCAAAAAGGGCGTATGCGTTTTCTCCTGAATATATTCAGGACAAAACGCATACGCCCTTTTTGGCCAAGCAAGCAAGCGGGCAATGCAAATCTGCACTACAAAGACGTATCACTTCCCACCGGTCAAAAGGGACATCCACAAAATATGTAAAAACCAGAAAGGCAAGACAGGCCCTGGAGAACAGGGAGCCTTGTTATGCTGATGGGCGGGATGTAAATTGCCAACTGCCTCTCTGGAGGAGTGCATTGTGTTCCCTAAAACAAGTAAAGAACAGAGCTACAGAGCCAAGGGCACTTCCAGTCTAGGGAATATACCTTGGGAAAACTGAAAATCAATAAGACAGAGCCACCCCAAAATTTAGGGCTGCACTGATTACAAGGACCTCAACTTGGGTACACCTTAAATATCCCAGGAAATATAAAAATGGTTCAAAAAATTGTGGTACTTACATACGATGGAATATCCCTCAGCCATGAAATCAATGTCATAAGATCAGTAGCAGCAAAATGTGTGGATTCAGGTACGATGACTCTAAGTGAAATAAGTCACACAGAAAAAGAAACTTATCATAAGATATCACTTATGAAGATCCTGTAAACATGGCTACACTTGAACTGAGTTAGGAAAGTGAACAGTGTCTCACATTTAGAAAACACTCTTATGCCTGCTTAAGGGGGAAGGAGAGGTGGGGTGATGCATAAAACCAGAGTTTGATATAAGCACAGGTACCGTTCCAAAAACCAACTATGGAATAGACAAGACCTACACCTTCCTCAGTGAAAGGGACTCAAAACCCCATATTTCCCGCAGAGGAATATATCTGACTAGTAAGAATCTTAAAACCTATGTATTGATATGAATCCATAAGGGAATCAAGTGTGTCTAGACTGGCATAAACATGGCAGCGAGAATCAGCTCAAACCCACTATAAAAAAGAATTTCAAAAACAAAACAAAAAAAACTGGGAAATTCTTTACAATTCCTTCAGGGTCTCTGATGAAACATGGAATGATGCTATCTACAACGACAGCTCTATGTGGCATAAGGCTGGACACTTGGGACTGAGAGGATTGGTGAGATTGGGTGAGCAAATGCAGACCCTTTAAAGCAATAATGCATGGCACCCATTCCATAGGTCCCAACTCTCCAGGTTGAAGGTAATATTACTACAGTTATAACATGTACGGGAAACCTAGAGAACGGACACACTGTGAATACGAAAGGTTTCTAAAACTCAATGAATAGTCCCTCCCCTGATGCTCCGGTTTGACTTTCCATCTGCTTTACTATCAACCTCCCAACTTGGAAAGACAGCCCTTTTAACCTCCTGGTTCGCACAGGTTGCCAATTTGGCAGAGGATGAAAGGGAAGAGGGAGAACCAATGAGAGAGTAGCTGTTAGGCATTTGGACGTGCACATATCACTCTAACTTCCCGGCAGGAAGAAGAATTAACCAAAGTCTCAGCCCCCAACAGGGAACCAGCATAGTTCCTGAACCAAAATATTGGACTTGCGGTCACCTCACGAAAAACGATTTGAAAAATGGAGCTCAGGGGCACAGCAATTCACAAACTGGCCGAGTAAAAAGGACAACTATCGTCCAAAAATCTGTTGAGGGAAGGCAACGAGGCAGCCTTGAAATCGAGGCAGAATAGCAGGAAACAGATTTCAAGAGGTATTTTGGAATCGCCTTTAAAGCACAGGAAGAGGGGCAAAACTTCAACAATGATGCACTTGGCCAAAAAGGGCGTATGTGTTTTCTCCTGAATATAATCAGGAGAAAACGCATACGCCCTTTTTGGCCAAGCAAGCAAGCCAGCAATGCAAATCTGCACTACAAAGAAGTATCACTTCCCACCGGTCAAAAGGGACATCCACAAAATGTGTAAAATCCAGAAAGGCAAGACAGGCCCTGGGGAACAGGGAGCCTTGTTATGCTGATGGGCGGGATGTAAATTGCCATCTGCCTCTCTGGAGGAGTGCATTGTGTTCCCTAAAACAAGTAAACAACAGAGCTACAGAGCCAAGGGCACTTCCTGTCTAGGGAATATACCTTGGGAAAACTGAAAATCAATAAGACAGAGCCACCCCAAAATGTAGGGCTGCACTGCTTAAAAGGACCTCAACTTGGGTACACCTTAAATATCCCAGGAAATATAAAAATGGTTCAAAAAATTGTGGTACTTACGTACAATGGAATATCCCTCAGCCATGAAATCAATGTCATAAGACCAGTAGCAGCATAATGGGTGGATTCAGGTACGATGATTCTAAGTGAAATAAGTCACACAGAAAAAGAAACTTATCATAAGATATCACTTATGAAGATCCTGTAAACATGGCTACACTTGAACTGAGTTAGGAAAGAGAACAGTGTCTCACATTTAGAAAACACTCTTATGCCTGCTTAAGGGAGAAGGAGAGGTGGGGTGATGCATAAAACCAGAGTTTGATATAAGCACAGGTACCGTTCCAAAAACCAACTATGGAATAGACAAGACCTACACCTTCCTCAGTGAAAGGGACTCAAAACCCCATATTTCCCACAGAGGAATATATCTGACTAGTAAGAATCTTAAAACCTATGTATTGATATGTCTCCGTAAGGGAATCAAGTGTGTCTAGACTGGCATAAACATGGCAGCGAGAATCAGCTCAATCCCATTATAAAAAGGAATTTCAAAAACAAAACGAAAAAACTGCGTAATTCTTTACAATTCCTTCGGGGTCTCTGATGAAACCTGGAATGACCCTATCTACAATGACAGCTCGATGTGGCATAGGGAGGGACATTTGACACTGAGACGATTGGTGAGATTGGGTGAGCAAATTCAGACCCTTTAAAGCACAAATGCCTGGCACCCATTCCATGGGTCCCAACTCTCCAAGTTGAAGGGAATATTACTACAGCTATAACATGTATGTGAAACCTAGAAAACGTACACACTGTGAATATGAAAGGTTTCTAAAACTCAACGAATAGTCCCTCTCCTGGAGCCCCGGTTTGACTTTCCATCTGCTTTACTATCAACCTCCCAAGTTGGAGAGACCACCCCTTTAACCACCTGGTTTCCACAGGTTGCCAATTTGGCAGAGGATGAAAGGGAAGAGGGAGAACCAATGAGAGAGTAGCTGTTAGGCGTTTGCACGGGCACATATAACTGTAATTTCCCAATAGGAAGAAGAATTAACGAAAGTCTCAGCCAACCACCGGGAACCAGTATAGGTCCTTAACCAAAATTTTGGACTTGCGGTCAGCTCACAAAAAACGAGTTGAAAAATGGAGCTCAGGGGCACAGCAATTCACAAACTGGCCGAGTAATAAAGGACAACTATCGTCCAAAAATCTGTTGAGAGTAGGCAACGAGGCGGACTTGAAAGCGAGGCAGAATAGCCGGAAACTGATTTCAAGAGGTACGTTGGAATCGCCTTTAAAGCACAGGAAGAGGGGCACAACTTCGATAATGATGCACTTGGCCAAAAAGGGCGTATGCGTTTTCTCCTGAATATATTCAGGAGAAAACGCATACGCCCTTTTTGGCCAAGCAAGCAAGCGGGCAATGCAAATCTGCACTACAAAGAAGTATCACTTCCCACCGGACAAAAGGGACATCCACAAAATGTGTAAAAATCAAAAAGGCAAGACAGGCCCTGGAGAACAGGGAGCCTTGTTATGCTGATGGGCGGGATGTAAATTGCCAACTGCCCCTCTGGAGGAGTGCATTGTGTTCTCTAAAACAAGTAAAGAACAGAGCTACAGAGCCAAGGGCACTTCCAGTCTAGGGAATATACCTTGGGAAAACTGAAAATCAATAAGACAGTGCCTCCCCAAAATTTAGGGCTGCACTCCTTACAAGGACCTCAACTTGGGTACGCCTTAAATATCACGGGAAATATAAAAATGGTTCAAAAAATTGTGGTACTTACGTACGATGGAATATCCCTCAGCCATGAAATCAATGTCATAAGACCAGTAGCAGCAAAGTGGGTGGATTCAGGTACGATGATTCTAAGTGAAATAAGTCACACAGAAAAAGAAACTTATCATAAGATATCACTTATGAAGATCCTGTAAACATGGCTACACTTGAACTGAGTTACGAAAGAGAACAGTGTCTCACATTTAGAAAACACTCTTATGCCTGCTTAAGGGGGAAGGAGAGGTGGGGTGATGCATAAAACCAGAGTTTGATATAAGCACAGGTACCGTTCCAAAAACCAACTATGGAATAGACAAGACCTACACCTTCCTCAGTGAAAGGGACTCAAAACCCCATATTTCCCGCAGAGGAATATATCTGACTAGTAAGAATCTTAAAACCTATGTATTGATATGTCTCCGTAAGGGAATCAAGTGTGTCTAGACTGGCATAAACATGGCAGCGAGAATCAGCTCAAACCCACTATAAAAAGGAATTTCAAAACAAAACAAAAAAACTGGGAAATTCTTTACAATTCCTTAAGGGTCTCTGATGAAACCTGGAATGACCCTATCTGCAACGACAGCTGGATGTGGCATAAGGCTGCACACTTGGGACTGAGAGGATTGGTGCGTTTGTGTGAGCAAATGCAGACCCTTTAAAGCAATAATGCCTGGCACCCATTCCAAGGGTCCCAACTCTCCAGGTTGAAGGGAATATTACTACAGCTATAACATGTACGGGAAACCTAGAAAACAGACACACTGTGATTACGAAAGGTTTCTAAAACTCAACGAATATATCCTCCCATGGTGCTCCGTTTTGACTTTCCATCTGCTTTACTATCAATCTCCCAACTTGGAGAGACAGCCCCTTTAACCTCCTGGTTCGCACAGGTTTCTAATTTGGCAGCGGATGAAAGGGAAGAGGGAGAACCAATGAGAGAGTAGCTGTTAGGCATTTGGACGGGCACATATCACTCTAACTTCCCGGCAGGAAGAAGAATTAACCAAAGTCTCAGCCACCCACCGGGAACCAGCATATGTCCTGAACAAAAATTTTGGACTTGCGGTCAGCTCAGCAAAAACGAGTTGAAAAATGGAGCTCAGGGGCACAGCAATTCACAAACTGGCCGAGTAATAAAGGAGAACTATCGTTCAAAAATCTGTTGAGGGAAGGCAACGAGGCGGACTTGAAAGCGAGGCAGAATAGCGGGAAACAGATTTCAAGAGGTACGTTGGAATCGCCTTTAAAGCACAGGAAGAGGGGCACAACTAAGACAATGATGCACTGGGCCAAAAACGGCGTATGCGTTTTCTCCTGAATATATTCAGGAGAAAACGCATACGCCCTTTTTGGCCAAGCAAGCAAGCAGGCAATGCAAATCTGCACTACAAAGAAGTATCACTTCACACCGTTTAAAAGGGACATCCACAAAATGTGTAAAAACTAGAAAGGCAAGACAGGCCCTTTAGAACAGGGAGCCTTGTTATGCTGATGGGCGGGATGTAAATTGCCAACTGCCTCTCTAGAGGAGTACATTGCCTTCCCTAAAACAAGTAAAGAACAGAGCTACAGAGCCAAGGGCACTTCCAGTCTAGGGAATATACCTTGGGAAAACTGAAAATCAATAAGACAGAGCCACCCAAAAATTTAGGGCTGCACTGCTTAAAAGGACCTCAACTTGGGTACACCTTAAATATCCCAGGAAATATAAAAATGGTTCAAAAAATTGTGGTACGTACGTACGATGAAATATCCCTCAGCCATGAAATCAATGTCATAAGACCAGTAGCAGCAAAATGGGTGGATTCAGGTACGATGATTCTAACAGAAATAAGTCACAGAGAAAAAGAAACTTATCATAAGATATCACTTATGAAGATCCTGTAAACATGGCTACACTTGAACTGAGTTAGGAAAGAGAACAGTGTCTCACATTTAGAAAACACTCTTATGCCTGCTTAAGGGGGAAGGAGAGGTGGGGTGATGCATAAAACCAGAGTTTGATATAAGCACAGGTACCGTTCCAAAAACCAACTATGGAATAGACAAGACGTACACCTTCCTCAGTGAAAGGGACTCAAAACCCCATATTTCCCGCAGAGGAAAATATCTGACTAGTAAGAATCTTAAAACCTATGTATTGATATGTCTCCGTAGGGGAATCAAGTGTGTCTAGACTGGCATAAACATGGCAGCGAGAATCAGCTCAAACCCACTATAAAAAGGAATTTCAAAAACAAAACAATAAAACTGGGAACTTCTTTACAATTCCTTCAGAGTCTCTGATGAAACCTGGAATGACCCTATCTACAACAACAGCTGGATGTGGCATAAGGAGGGACACTTGGGACTGAGACGATTGGTGAGATTGGGTGAGCAAATGCAGACCCTTTAAAGCAATAATGCATGGCACCCATTCCATGGGTCCGAACTCTCCAGTTTGAAGGGAATATTACTACAGCTATAACATGTGCGGGAAACCTAGAGAACAGACACACTGTGAATACGAAAGGTTTCTAAAACTCAACGAATAGTCCCTTTCCTGGTGCTCTGGTTTGACTTTCCGTCTGCTTTACTATCAACCTCCCAACTTGGACAGACAGCCCCTTTAACCTCTTGGTTCGCACAGGTTGCCAATTTGGCAGAGGATGAAAGGGAAGAGGGAGAACCAATGAGAGAGTAGCTGTTAGGCATTTGGACGGGCACATATCACTGTAATTTCCCAGCAGGAATAAGAATTAACCAAATTCTCAGCCACCCACCGGGAACAGTATAGGTCCTGAACCAAAATTTTGGACTTGCGGTCAGCGCACCAAAAACGAGTTGAAAAATGGAGCTCAGGGGCACAACAATTCACAAACTGGCCGAGTAATAAAGGACAACTATCGTCCAAAAATCTGTTGAGGGAAGGCAACGAGGCGGACTTGAAAGCGAGGCAGAATAGCAGGAAACAGATTTCAAGAGGTACGTTGGAATCGCCTTTAAAGCACAGGATGAGGGGCACAACTTCAACAATGATGCACTTGGCCAAAAAGGGCGTATGCGTTTTCTCCTGAATATATTCAGGAGAAAACGCATACGCCCTTTTTGGCCAAGCAAGCAAGCGGGCAATGCAAATCTGCACTAAAAAGAAGTATCACTTCCCACCGGTCAAAAGGGACATCCACAAAATGTGTAAGAACAAGAAAGGCAAGACAGTCCCTGGAGAACAGGGAGCCTTGTTATGCTGATGGGCGGGATGTAAACTGCCAACTGCCTCTCTGGAGGAGTGCATTCTGTTCCCTAAAACAAGAAAAGAACAGAGCTACAGAGCCAAGGGCACTACCAGTCTAGGGAATATACCTTGGGAAAACTGAAAATCAATAAGACAGAGCCACCCCAAAATTTAGGGCTGCACTGCATACAAGGACCTCAACTTGGTTACACCTTAAGTATCCCAGAAAATATAAACATGGTTCAAAAAATTGTGGTACTTACATACGATGGAATATCCTTCAGCCATGAAATCAATGTCATAAGACCAGTAGCGGCAAAGTGGGTGGATTCAGGTACGATGATTCTAAGTGAAATAAGTCACACAGAAAAAGAAACTTATCATAAGATATCACTTATGAAGATCCTGTAAACATGGCTACACTTGAACTGAGTTAGGAAAGAGAACAGTGTCTCACATTTAGAAAACACCCTTATACCTGCTTAAGGGGGAAGGAGAGGTGGGGTGATGCATAAAACCAGAGTTTGATATAAGCACAGGTACCGTTCCAAAAACCAACTATGGAATAGACAAGACCTACACCTTCCTCAGTGAAAGGGACTCAAAACCCCATATTTCCCGCAGAGGAAAATATCTGACTAGTAAGAATCTTAAAACCTACGTCTTCATATGTCTCCGTAAGGGAATCAAGTGTGTCTAGACTGGCATAAACATGGCAGCGAGAATCAGCTCAAACCCACTATAAAAAGGAATTTCAAAAACAAAACAAAAAAACTGGGAAATTCTTTACAATTCCTTCAGGGTCTCTGATGAAACCTGGAATGACCTTATCTACAACTACAGCTGGATGTGGCATAAGGAGGGACACTTGGGACTGAGAGGATTGGTGAGATTGGGTGAGCAAATGCAGACCCTTTAAAGCAATAATGCATGGCACCCATTCCATTGGTCCCAACTCCCCAGGTTGAAGGGAATATTACTACAGCTATAACATGTGCGGGAAACCTAGAGAACGGACACACTGTGAATACGAAAGGTTTCTAAAACTCAACGAATAGTCCCTCTCCTGGTGCTCCTGTTTGACTTTCCGTCTGCTTTACTATCAATCTCCCAACTTGGAGAGACAGCCCCTTTAACCTCTTGGTTCGCACAAGTTGCCAATTTGGCAGAGGATGAAAGGGAAGAGGGAGAACCAATGAGAGAGTAGCTGTTAGGCATTTGGATGGGCACATATCACTGTAATTTCCCGGCAGGAAGAAGAATTAACCAAAGTCTCAGCCCCCCACCGGGAACCAGTATAGGTCCTGAACCAAAATTTTGGACTTGCGTTCAGCTCACCTAAAACGAGTTGAAAAATGGATCTCAGGGGCACAGCAATTCAAAAACTGGCTGAGTAATAAAGGACAACTATCGTCCAAAAATCTGTTGAGGGAAGGCAACGAGGCGGACTTGAAAGCGAGGCAGAATAGCAGGAAACAGATTTCAAGAGGTACGTTGGAATCGCCTTTAAAGCACAGGAAGAGGGGCACAACTTCGACAATGATGCACTTGGCCAAAAAGGGCGTATGCGTTTTCTCTTGAATATATTCAGGAGAAAACGCATACGCCCTTTTTGGCCAAGGAAGCAAGCGGGCAATGCAAATCTGCACTACAAAGAAGTATCACTTCCCACCGGTCAAAAGGGACATCCACAAAATGTGTAAAAACCAGAAAGGCAAGACAGGCCCTGGAGAACAGGGAGCCTTGTTATGCTGATGGGCGGGATATAAATTTCCAACTGCCTCTCTGGAGAAGTGCATTGTGTTCCCTAAAACAAGTAAACAACAGAGCTACAGAGCCAAGGGCACTTCCAGTCTAGGGAATATACCTTGGGAAAACTGAAAATAAAAAAGTCACAGCCACCCCAAAATTTAGGGCTGCACTGCTTACAAGGACCTCAACTTGGGTACACCTTAAATATCCCAGGAAATATAAAAATGGTTCAAAAAATTGTGGTACTTACGTACGATGGAATATCCCTCAGCCATGAAATCAATGTCATAAGACCAGTAGCAGCAAAATGGGTGGATTCAGGTACGATGATTCTAAGTGAAATAAGTCACACGGAAAAAGAAATTATCATAAGATATCACTTATGAAGATCCTGTAAACATGGCTACACTTGAACTGAGTTAGGAAAGAGAACAGTGTCTCACATTTAGAAAACACTCTTATGCCTGCTTAAGGGGGAAGGAGAGGTGGGGTGATGCATAAAACCAGAGTTTGATATAAGCACAGGTACCGTTCCAAAAACCAACTATGGAATAGACAAGACCTACACCTTCCTCAGTGAAAGGGACTCAAAACCCCATATTTCCCGCAGAGGAATATATCTGACTAGTAAGAATCTTAAAACCTATGTATTGATATGTCTCCGTAAGGGAATCAAGTGTGTCTAGACTGGGATAAATATGGCAGCGAGAATCAGCTCAAACCCACTATAAAAAGGAATTTCAAAAATAAAACAAAAAAACTGGGAAATTCTTTACAATTCCTTCAGGGTCTCTGATGAAACCTGAAATGACCCTATCTACAATGACAGCTGAATGTGGCATAAGGCTGGACACTTGGGACAGAGACGATTGGTGACATTGGGTGAGCAAATGCAGACCCTTTAAAGCAATAATGCATGGCACACAGTCCATGGGTCCCAACTCTCCAGGTTGAAGGGAATATTACTACAGATATAACATGTACGGGAATCCTAGAGAATGGACACACTGTGAATACGAAAGGTTTCTAAAACTCAAAGAATAGTCCCTCTCCTGGTGCTCCGGTTTGACTTTCCATCTGCTTTATTATCAACCTCCCAACTTGGAGAGACAGCCCCTTTAACCTCCTGGTTCGCACAGGTTGCCAATTTGGCAGAGGATGAAAGGGAAGAGGGAAAACCAATGAGAGAGTAGCTGTTAGGCATTTGGACGGGCACATATCACTGTAATTTCCCGGCTGGAAGAAGAATTAACCAAAGTCTCAGCCACCCACCGGGAATCAGTATAGTTCCTGAACCAAAATTTTGGACTTGCGGTCAGCTCACCAAAAACGAGTTGAAAAATGGAGCTCAGGGGCACAGCAATTCACAAACTGGCCGAGTAATAAAGGACAACTATCGTCCAAAAATCTTTTGAGGGAAGGCAACGAGGCGGACTTGAAAGCGAGGCAGAATAGCAGGAAACAGATTTCAAGAGGTACGTTGGAATTGCCTTTAAAGCACAGGAAGAGGGGCACAACTTCGACAATGATGCACTTGGCCAAAAAGGGCGTATGCGTTTTCTCCTGAATATATTCAGGAGAAAACACATACGCCCTTTTTGGCCAAGCAAGCAAGCGGGCAATGCAAACCTGCACTACAAAGAAGTATCACTTCCCACCGGTCAAAAGGGACATCCACAAAATGTGTAAAAACCAGAAAGGCAAGACAGGCCCTGGAGAACAGGGAGCCTTGTTATGCTGATGGGCGTGATGTAAATTGCCAACTGCCTCTCTGGAGGAGTGCATTGTGTTCCCTAAAACAAGTAAACAACAGAGTTACAGAGCCAAGGGCAATTCCAGTCTAGGGAATATACCTGGGAAAAACTGAAAATCAATAAGACAGGGCCACCCGAAAACTTAGGGCTGCACTGCTTACAAGGACCTCAACTTGGGTACACCTTAAATATCCCAGGAAATATAAAATTGGTTCAAAAAATTGTGGTACTTACGTACGATTGAATATCCCTCAGCCATGAAATCAATGTCATAAGACCAGTAGCAGCAAAATGGGTGGATTCAGGTACGATGATTCTAAGTGAAATAAGTCACAGAGAAAAAGAAACTTATCATAAGTTATCACTTATGAAGATCCTGTAAACATGGCTACACTTGAACTGAGTTAGGAAAGAGAACAGTGTCTCACATTTAGAAAACACTCTTATGCCTGCTTAAGGGGGAAGGAGAGGTGGGGTGATGCATAAAACCAGAGTTTGATATAAGCACAGGTACCGTTCCAAAAACCAACTATGGAATAGACAAGACCTACACCTTCCTCAGTGAAAGGGACTCAAAACCCCATATTTCCGCAGAGGAATATATCTGACAAGTAAGAATCTTAAAACCTATGTATTGATATGTCTCCGTAAGGGAATCAAGTGTGTCTAGACTGGCATAAACATGGCAGCGAGAATCAGCTCAAACACACTATAAAAAGGAATTTCAAAAACAAAACAAAAAAACTGGGAAATTCTTTACAATTCCTTCAGGGTCTCTGATGAAACCTGGAATGACCCTATCTACAACGACAGCTGGATGTGGCATAAGGCTGGACACTTGGGACTGACAGGATTTGTGAGATTGTGTGAGCAAATGCAGACCCTTTAAATCAAAAATGCATGGCACACATTCCATGCGTCCCAACTCTCCAGTTTGAAGGGAATATTACTACAGTTATAACATGTACGGGAAACCTAGAGAACGGACACACTGTGAATACGAAAGTTTTCTAAACCTCAACGAATAGTCCCTCTCCTCGTGCTCCGGTTTGACTTTCCATCTGCTTTACTATCAACCTCCCAACTTGGAGAGACAGCCCCTTTAACCTCCTGGTTCGCACAGGTTGCCAATTTGGCAGAGGATGAAAGAGAAGAGGGAGAACAAATGAGAGAGTAGCTGTAAGGCATTTGGACGGGCACATATCACTCTAACTTCCCGGCAGGAAGAAGAATTAACCAAAGTCTCAGCCCCCCACTGGGAACCAGCACAGTTCCTGATCCAAAATTTTGGACTTGTGGTCAGCTCACCAAAAACGAGTTGAAAAATGGAGCTCAGGGGCACAGCAATACACAAACTGGCCAAGTAATAAAGGACAATTATCGAACAAAAATCTGTTGAGGGAAGGCAACGAGGCGGACTTGAAAGCGAGGCAGAATAGCAGGAAACAGATTTCAAGAGGTACGTTGGAATCGCCTTTAAAGCACAGGAAGAGGGGCACAACTTCGACAATGATGCACTTGGCCAAAAAGGGCGTATGCGTTTTCTCCTGAATATATTCAGGAGAAAACGCATACGCCCTTTTTGACCAAGCAAGTAAGCGGGCAATGCAAATCTGCACTACAAAGAAGTATCAGCTCCCACCGGTCAAAATGGACATCCACAAAATGTGTAAAAACCAGAAAGGCAAGACAGGCCCTGGAGAACAGGGAGCCTTGTTATGCTGATGGGCGGGATGTAAATTGCCAACTGCCTCTCTGTAGGAGTGCATTGTGTTCCCTAAAACAAGTAAACAACAGAGCTACAGAGCCAAGGGAACTTCCAGTCTAGGGAATATACCTTGGGAAAACTGAAAATCAATAAGACAGAGCCACCCCAAAATTTAGGGCTGCACTGCTTACAAGGACCTCAACTTGGATACACCTTAAATATTCCAGGAAATATAAAAATGCTTCAAAAAATTGTGGTACTTACGTAAGATGGAATATCCCTCAGCCATGAAATCAATGTCATAAGACCAGTAGCAGCAAAATGGGTGGATTCAGGTACGATGATTCTAAGTGAAATAAGTCACACAGAAAAACAAACTTATCATAAGATATCACTTATGAAGATCCTGTAAACATGGCTACACTTGAACTGAGTTAGGAAAGAGAACAGTGTCTCACATTTAGAAAACACTCTTATGCCTGCTTAAGGGGGAAGGAGAGGTGGGGTGATGCATAAAACCAGAGTTTGATATAAGCATAGGTACCGTTCCAAAAACCAACTATGGAATAGAAAAGACCTACACCTTCCTCAGTGAAAGGGACTCAAAACCCCATATTTCCCGCAGAGGAATGTATCTGACTAGTAAGAATCTTAAAACCTATGTATTGATATGTCTCTGTAAGGGAATCAAGTGTGTCTAGACTGGCATAAACATGGCAGCGAGAATCAGCTCAAACCCAATATAAAAAGGAATTTCAAAAACAAAACAAAAAAACTGGGAAATTCTTTACAATTCCTTCAGGGTCTCTGATGAAACCTGGAATGACACTATCTACAATGACAGCTGGATGTGGCATAAGGCTGGACACTTGGGACTGACAGGATTAGTGCGATTGGGTGAGCAAATGCAGACCCTTTAAAGCAATAATGCATGGCACCCATTCCATGGGTCCCAACTCTCCAGGTTGAAGGGAATATTACTACAGTTATAACATGTACGGGAAACCTAGAGAACGGACAAACTGTGAATACGAAGGTTTCTAAAACTCAACGAATAGTCAATCTCCTGGTGCTCCGGTTTGACTTTCCATCTTCTTTACTATCAACCTCCCATCTTGGAGAGACAGCCCCTTTAACCTCCTGGTTCGCACAGGTTGCCAATTTGGCAGAGAATGAAAGGGATGAAGGAGAACCAATGAGAGTGTAGCTGTTAGGCATTTGGACGGGCACATATCACGGTAATTTCCCGGCAGGAAGAAGAATTAACCAAAGTCTCAGCCACCCACTGGGAACCAGTATAGGTCCTGAACCAAAATTTTGAACTTGCGGTCAGCTCACCAAAAACGAGTTGAAAAATGGAGCTCAGGTGCACAGCAATTAACAAACTGGCCGAGTAATAAAGGACAACTATCGTCCAAAAATCTGTTGAGGGAAGGCAACGAGGTGGAGTTGAAAGCGAGGCAGTATAGCAAGAAACAGATTTCAAGAGGTACGTTGGAATCGCCTTTGAATCACAGGAAGAGGGGCACAACTTCGACAATGATGCACTTGGCCAAAAAAGGCATATGCGTGTTCTCCTGAATATATTCAGTAGAAAACGCATACGCCATTTTTGGCCAAGCAAGCAAGCGGGAAATGCAAATCTGCACTACAAAGATGTATCACTTCCCACAGGTCAAAAGGGACATCCACAAAATGTGTAAAAACCGGAAAGGCAAGACAGGCCCTGGAGAACAGGGAGCCTTGTTATGCTGATGGGCGGGATGTAAATTGCCAACTGCCTCTCTGGAGGAGTGCATTGTGTTCCCTAAAACAATAAACAACAGAGCTACAGAGCCAAGGGCACTTCCAGTCTAGGGAATATACCTTGGGAATACTGAAAATCAATAAGACAGAGCCACCCCAAAATTTAGGGCTGCACTGCTTACAAAGACCTCAACTTGGGTACACCTTAAATATCCCAGGAAATATAAAAATGGTTTAAAAAATTGTGGTACTTATGTACGATGGAATATCCCTCAGCCATGAAATCAATGACATAAGACCAGTAGCAGCAAAATGGGTGGATTCAGGTACGATGATTCTAAGTGAAATAAGTCACACAGAAAAAGAAACTTATCATAAGATATCACTTATGAAGATCCTGTAAACATGGCTACACTTGAACTGAGTTAGGAAAGAGAACAGTGTCTCACATTTAGAAAACACTCTTATGCCTGCTTAAGGGGGAAAGAGAGGTGGGGTGATGCATAAAACCAGAGCTTGATATAAGCACAGGTACTGTTCCAAAAACCAACTATGGAATAGACAAGACCTACACCTTCCTCAGTGAAAGGGACTCAAAACACCATATTTCCCGCAGAGGAATATATCTGACTAGTAAGAATCTTAAAACCTTTGTATTGATATGTCTCCATAAGGGAATCAAGTGTGTCTAGACTGGCATAAACATGGCAGCGTGAATCAGCTCAAACCCACTATAAAAAGGAATTTCAAAAACAAAACAAAAAAACTGGGAAATTCTTTACAATTCCTTCAGGGTCTCTGATGAAACCTGGAATGACCCTATCTACAACGACAGCTGGATGTGGCATAAGGCTGGACACTTGGCACTGAGAGCATTGGTGAGATTGGGTGAGCAAATGCAGACCCTTTAAAGCAATAATGCATGGCACCCATTCCATGGGTCCCAAATCTCCAGGTTGAAGGGAATATTACTACAGTTATAACATGTACGGGAAACCTAGAGAACGGACACACTGTGAATACGAAAGGTTTCTAAAACTCAATGAATAGTCCCTCTCCTGGTCCTCCGGTTTGACTTTCCACCTGCTTTACTATCAACATCCCAACTTGGAGAGACAACCACTTTAACCGCCTGGTTCGCACAGGTTGCCAATTTGGCAGAGGATTAAAGGGAAGAGAGAGAACCAATGAGAGAGTAGCTGTTAGGCATTTGGACGGGCACATATCACTGTAATTTCCCGGCAGCAAGAAGTATTAAACAAAGTCTCAGCCACCCACCGGGAACCAGTTTAGGTCCTGAAATATAATTTGGGACTTCCGGTCAGCTCACCTAAAACGAGTTGAAAAATGGAGCTCAGGGGCATAGCAATTCACAAACAGGCTGAGTAATAAAGGACAACTATCGTCCAAAATTCTGTTGAGGGAAGGCAACGAGGCGGACTTGAAAGCGAGGCAGAATAGCAGGAAACAGATTTCAAGAGGTACGTTGGAATCACCTTTAAAGCACAGGAAGAGGGGCACAACTTCGACAATGATGCTCTTGGCCAAAAAGGGCGTATGCGTTTTCTCCTGAATATATTCAGGAGAAAACGCATACGCCCTTTTTGGCCAAGCAAGCAAGCGGGCAATGCACATCTGCACTACAAAGAAGTATCACTTCCCACCGGTCAAAAGGGACATCCACAAAATGTGTAAAAACCAGAAAGGCAAGACAGGCCCTGGAGAACAGGGAGCCTTGTTATGCTGATGGGCGGGATGTAAATTGCCAACTGCCTCTCTGGAGGAGTGCACTGTGTTCCCTAAAACAAGTAAACAACAGAGCTACAGAGCCAAGGGCACTTCCAGTCTAGGGAATATACCTTGGGAAAACTGAAAATCAATAAGACAGAGCCACCCCAAAATTTAGGGCTGCACTGCTTACAAGGACCTCAACTTGGGTACACCTTAAATATCCCAGGAAATATAAAAATGGTTCAAAAAATTGTGGTACTTACGTACGATGGAATATACCTCAGCCATGAAATCAATGACATAAGACCAGTAGCAGCAAAATGGGTGGATTCAGGTACGATGATTCTAAGTGAAATAAATCACACAGAAAAAGAAACTTATCATAAGATATCACTTATGAAGATCCTGTAAACATGGCTACACTTGAACTGAGTTAGGAAAGAGAACAGTGTCTCACATTTAGAAAACACTCTTATGCGTGCTTAAGGGGGAAAGAGAGGTGGGGTGATGCATAAAACCAGAGTTTGATATAAGCACAGGTACCGTTCCAAAAACCAGCTATGGAATAGACAAGACCTACACCTTCCTCAGTGAAAGGGACTCAAAACATCATATTTCCCGCAGAGGAATATATCTGACTAGTAAGAATCTTAAAACCTATGTATTGATAGGTCTCCGTAAGGGAATCAAGTGTGTCTAGACTGGCATGAATATGGCAGCGAGAATCAGCTCAAACCCACTATAAACAGGAATTTCAAAAACAAAACAAAAAAACTGGGAAATTCTTTACAATTCCTTCAGGGTCTCTGATGAAACCTGGAATGACCCTATCTACAACGACAGCTGGATGTGGCATAAGGCTGGACACTTGGGACTGAGAGGATTGGTGAGATTGGGTGAGCAAATGCAGACCCTTTAAAGCAATAATCCATGGCACCCATTCCATGGGTCCCAACTCTCTAGGTTGAAGGGAATATTACTACAGTTATAACATGTACGGGAAACCTAGAGAACGGACACACTGTGAATACGAAAGGTTTCTAAAACTCAACGAATAGTCCCTCTCCTGGTGCTCCGGTTTGACTTTCCACCTGCTTTACTATCAACCTCCCAACTTGGAGAGACAGCCCCTTTAACCTCCTAGTTCGCACAGGTTGCCAATTTGGCAGAGGATGAAAGGGAAGAGGGAGAACCAATGAGAGAGTAGCTGTTAGGCATTTGGACGGGCACATATCACTGTAATTTCCCGGCAGGAAGAAGAATTAACCAAAGTCTCAGCCCCCCACCGGGAACCAGCATAGGTCCTGAACCAAAATTTTGGACTTGCGGTCAGCTCACCAAAAACGAGTTGAAAAATGGAGCTCAGGGGCATAGCAATTCACAAACAGGCTGAGTAATAAAGGACAACTATCGTCCAAAATTCTGTTGAGGGAAGGCAACGAGGTGGACTTGAAAGCGAGGCAGAATAGCAGGAAACAAATTTCAAGAGATACGTTGGAATCGCCTTTAAAGCACAGGAAGAGGGGCACAACTTCGACAATGAAGCACTTGGCCAAAAAGGGCGTATGCGTTTTCTCCTGAATATATTCAGGAGAAAACGCATACGCCCTTTTTGGCCAAGCAAGCAAGCGGACAATGCAAATCTGCACTACAAAGAAGTATCACTTCCCACCGGTCAAAGGGACATCCACAAAATGTGTAAAAACCAGAAAGGCAAGACAGGCCCTGGAGAAGAGGGAGCCTTGTTATGCTGATGGCGGGATGTAAATTGCCAACTGCCTCCCTGAAGGAGTGCATTGTGTTCCCTAAAACAAGTAAACAACAGAGCTACAGAGCCAAGGGCACTTCCAGTCTAGGGAATATACCTTGGGAAAACTGAAAATCAATAAGACAGAGCCACCCCAAAATTTAGGGCTGCACTGCTTACAAGGACCTCAACTTGGGTACACCTTAAATATCCCAGGAAATATAAAAATGGTTCAAAAAATTGTGGTACTTACGTACGATGGAATATCCCTCAGCCATGAAATCAATGTCATAAGACCAGTAGCAGCAAAATGGGTGGATTCAGGTACGATGATTCTAAGTGAAATAAGTCACACAGAAAAAGAAACTTATCATAAGATATCACTTATGAAGATCCTGTAAACATGGCTACACTTGAACTGAGTTAGGAAAGAGAACAGTGTCTCACATTTAGAAAACACTCTTATGCCTGATTAAGGGGGAAGGAGAGGTGAGGTGATGCATAAAACCAGAGTTTGATATAAGCACAGGTAGCGTTCCAAAAACCAACTATAGAATAGACAAGACCTACACCTTCCTCAGTGAAAGGGACTCCAAACACCATATTTCCCGCAGAGGAATATATCTGACTAGTAAGAATCTTAAAACCTATGTATTGATATGTCTCCGTAAGGGAATCAAGTGTGTCTAGACTGGCATAAACATGGCAGCGAGAAGCAGCTCAAACCCACTATAAAAAGGAATTTCAAAACCAAAACAAAAAACTGGAAAATTCTTTACAATTCCTTCAGGGTCAATGATGGAACCTGGAATGACCCTATCTACAAAGACAGCTGGATGTGGCATAAGGCTGGACACTTGGGACTGAGGGGATTGGTTAAATTGGGTGAGCAAATGAAGACCCTTTAAAGCAATAATGCATGGCACCCATTCCATGGGTCCCAACTCTCCAGGTTGAAGGGAATATTACTACAGTTATAACATGTATGGGAAACCTAGAGAACGGACACACTGTGAATACGAAAGGTTTCTAAAACTCAACGAATAGTCCCTCTACTGGTGTTCCGGTTTGACTTTCCATCTGCTTTACTATCAACCTCCCAACTTGGAGAGACAGCCCCTTTAACCTCCTGGTCCGCACAGGTTGACAATTTGGCAGAGGATGAAAGGGAAGAGGGAGAACAAATGAGAGAGTAGCTGATAGGCATTTGGACGGGCGCATATCACTGTAATTTCCCGGCAGGAAGAAGAATTAACCAAAGTCTCAGCCACCCACCGGGAACCAGTATAGGTCCTGAACCAAAATTTTGGACTTGCGGTCAGCTCACCATAAACGAGTTGAAAAATGGAGCTCAGGGGCACAGCAATTCACAAACTGGCCGATTAATAAAGTACAACTATCGTCCAAAAATCTGTTGAGGGAAGGCAATGAGGCGGACTTGAAAGCGAGGCAGAATAGCAGGAACCAGATTTCAAGAGGTATGTTGGAATCGCCTTTAAAGCACAGGAAGAGGGGCACAACTTCGACAATGATGCACTTGGCCAAAAAGGGCGTATGATTTTTCTCCTAAATATATTCAGCAGAAAACGCATACGCCATTTTTGGCCAAGCAAGGGAGCGGGAAATGCAAATCTGCACTACAAAGAAGTATCACTTCCCACCGGTCAAAAGGGACATCCACAAAATGTGTAAAAACCAGAAAGGCAAGACAGGCACTGGAGAACAGGGAGCCTTGTTATGCTGATGGGCGGGATATAAATTGCCAACTGACTCTCTGGAGGAGTGCATTGTGTTCCCTAAAACAAGTAAACAACAGAGCTACAGAGCCAAGGGCACTTCCAGTCTAGGGAATATACCTTGGGAAAACTGAAAATCAATAAGACAGAGCCACCCCAAAATTTAGGGCTGCACTGCTTACAAGGACCTCAACTTGGGTACAACTTAAATATCCCAGGAATAATAAAAATGGTTCAAAAATTTGTGGTACTTACGTACGATGGAATATCCCTCAGCCATGAAATCAATGTCATAAGACCAGTAGCAGCAAAATGGGTGGATTCAGGTACGATGATTCTAAGTGAAATAAGTCACACAGAAAAAGAAACTTATCATAATATAGCACTTATGAAGATCCTGTAAACATGGCTACACGTGAACTGAGTTAGGAAAGAGAACAGTGTCTCACATTTAGAAAACACTCTTATGCCTGCTTAAGGGGGAAGGAGAGGTGGGGTGATGCATAAAACCAGAGTTTGATATAAGCACAGGTACCGTTCCAAAAACCAACTATGGAATAGACAAGACCTACACCTTCCTCAGTGAAAGGGACTCAAAACGCCATATTACGCGCAGAGGAATATATCTGACTAGTAAGAATCTTAAAACCTATGTATTGATATGTCTCCATAAGGGAAACAAGTGTGTCTAGGCTGGCATAAACATGGCAGTGAGAATCAGCTCAAACCCACTATAAAAAGGAATTTCAAAAACAAAACAAAAAAAACTGGGATATTCTTTACAATTCCTTCAGGGTCTCTGATGAAACCTGGAATGACCCTATCTACAATGACAGCTGGATGTGGCATAAGGCTGCACACTTGGGACTGAGAGGATTGGTGAGATTGGGTGAGCAAATGAAGACCCTTTAAAGCAATAATGCATGGCACCCATTCTATGGGTCCCAACTCCCCAGGTTGAAGGGAATATTACTACAGCTATAACATGTACGGGAAACCTAGAGAACGGACACACTGTGAATACGAAAGGTTTCTAAAACTCAACGAATAGTCCCTCTCCTGGTGCTCCGGTTTGACTTTCCATGTGCTTTACTAGCAACCTCCCAACATGGAGAGACAGCCCCTTTAACCTCCTGGTCCGCACAGGTTGACAATTTGGCAGAGGATGAAAGGGAAGAGGGAGAACCAATGAGAGAATAGCTGTTAGGCATTTGGACGGGCACATATCACTGTAATTTCCCGGCAGGAAGAAGAATTAACCAAAGTCTCAGCCACCCACCGGGAACCAGTATAGGTCCTGAACCAAAATTTTGGACTTGCGGTCAGCTCACCATAAACGAGTTGAAAAATGGAGCTCAGGGGCACAGCAATTCACAAACTGGCCGATTAATCAAGGACAACTCTCGTCCAAAAATCTGTTGAGGTAAGGCAACGAGGCGGACTTGAAAGCGAGGCAGAATAGCAGGAAACAGATTTCAAGAGGTATGTTGGAATCGCCTTTAAAGCACAAGAAGATGGGCACAACTTCGACAATGATGCACTTGGCCAAAAAGGGCGTATGCTTTTTCTCCTGAATATATTCAGCAGAAAATGCATACGCCCCTTTTTGCCAAGCAAGCAAGCGGGCAATGCAAATCTCCACTACACAGAAGTATCACTTCCCACCGGTCAAAAGGGACATCCACAAAATGTGTAAAAACCAGAAAGGCAAGACAGGCCCTGGAGAACAGGGAGCCTTGTTATGCTGATGGGCGGAATGTAAATTGCCAACTGCCTCTCTGGAGGAGTACATTCTGTTCCCTAAAACAAGTAAAGAACAGAGCTACAGAGCCAAGGTCACTTCCAGTCTAGGAAATATTCCTTGGGAAAACTGAAAATCAATAAGACAGAGCCACCCCAAAATTTAGGGCTGCACTGTTTACAAGGAACTCAACTTGGGTACACCTTAAATATCCCAGGAATTATAAAAATGGTTCAAAAAATTGTGGTACTTACGTACGATGGAATATCCCTCAGCCATGAAATCAATGTCATAAGACCAGTAGCAACAAAATGGGTGGATTCAGGTACGATGATTCTAAGTGAAATAAGTCACAGATAAAAAGAAACTTATCATAAGATATCACTTATGAAGATCCTGTAAACATGGCTACACTTGAACTGAGTTAGGAAAGAGAACAGTGTCTCACATTTAGAAAACACTCTTATGCCTGCTTAAGGGGGAAGGAGAGGTGGGGTGATGCATAAAACCAGAGTTTGATATAAGCACATATACCGTTCCAAAAACCAACTATGGAACAGACAAGACCTACACCTTCCTCAGTGAAAGGGACTCAAAACGCCATATTTCCCGCAGAGGAATATATCTGACTAGTAAGAATCTTAAAACCTATGTATTGATATGTCTCCGTAAGGGAATCAAGTGTGTCTAGACTGGCATAAACATGGCAGCGAGAATCAGCTCAAACCCACTATAAAAAGGAATTTCAAAAACAAAACAACAAAACTGGGATATTCTTTACAATTCCTTCAGGGTCTCTGATGAAACCTGGAATGACCCTATCTACAACGACAGCTGGATGTGGCATAAGGCTGGACAATTGGGACTGAGAGGATTGGTGAGATTGGGTGAGAAAATGCAGACCCTTTAAAGCAATAATGCATGGCACCCATTCCATGGGTCCCAACTCCCCAGGTTGAAGGGAATATTACTACAGTTATAACATGTACGGGAAACCTAGAGAACGGACCCACTGTGAATACGAAAAGTTTCTAAAACTCAACGAATAGTCCCTCTCCTGGTGCTCCGGTTTGACTTTCCGTCTGCTTTACTATCAACCTCCCAACTTGGAGAGACAGATCCTTTAACCTCCTGTTTCGCACAGGTTGACAATTTGGCAGAGGATGAAAGGGAAGAGGGAGAACCAATGAGAGAGTAGCTGTTAGGCATTTGGACGGGCACATATTACTGTAATTTCCCGGCAGGAAGAAGAATTCACCAAAGTCTCAGCCACCCACCGGGAACCAGTATAGGTCCTGAACCAAAATTTTGGACTTGCGGTCAGCTCACCAAAAACGAGTTGAAAAATGGAGCTCAGGGGCACAGTAATTCACAAACTGGCGGAGTAATAAAGAACAACTATCGTCCAAAAATCTGTTGAGGGAAGGCAACGAGGCGGACTTGAAAGCGAGGCCAAATAGCAGGAAACAGATTTCAAGAGGTACGTTGGAATCGCCTTTAAAGCACAGGAAGAGGGGCACAACTTCGACTATGATGCACTTGGCCAAAAAGGGCATATGCTTTTTCTCCTGAATATATTCAGCAGAACACGCATACGCCCTTTTTGGCCAAGCAAGCAAGCGGGCAATGCAAATCTGCACTACAAAGAAGTATCACTTCCCACCGGTCAAAAGGGACATCCACAAAATGTGTAAAAACCAGAAAGGCAAGACAGGCCCTGGAGAACAGGGAGCCTTGTTATGCTGATAGGCAGGATGTAAATTGCCAACTGCCTCTCTGGAAGAGTGCATAGTGTTCCCTAAAACAAGTAAACAACAGAGCTACAGAGCCAAGGGCACTTCCAGTCTAGGGAATATACTTTGGGAAAACTGAAAATCAATAAGACAGAGCCACCCCAAAATTTAGGGCTGCACTACTTACAAGGACCTCAACTTGGGTACACCTTAAATATCCCAGGAAATATAAAAATGGTTCAAAATATTGTGGTACTTACGTACGATGGAATATCCCTCAGCCATGAAATCAATGTCATAATACCAGTAGAAGCAAAATGGGTGGATTCAAGTATGATGATTCTAAGTGGAATAAGTCCCACAGAAAAAGAAACTTATCATAAGATATCACTTATGAAGATCCTGTAAACATGGCTACACTTGAACTGAGTTAGGAAAGAGAACAGTGTCTGACATTTAGAAAACACTCTTATGCCTGCTTAATGGGGAAGGAGAGGTGGGGTGATGCATAAAACCAGAGTTTGATATAAGCACATGTACCATTCCAAAAACCAACTATGGAATAGACAAGACCTACACCTTCCTCAGTGAAAGGGACTCAAAACGCCATATTTCCCGCAGAGGAATATATCTGAGTAGTAAGAATCTTAAAACCTATGTATTGATATGTCTCCGTAAGGGAATCAAGTGTGTCTAGACTGGCATAAACATGGCAGCGAGAATCAGCTCAAACCCACTATAAAAAGGAATTTCAAAAACAAAACAAAACAACTGGGAAATTCTTTACAATTCCTTCAGGGTCTCTGATGAAACCTGAAATGACCGTATCTACAACGACACCTGGATGAGGCATAAGGCTGGACACTTGGGACTGAGGGGACTGGTGAGATTGGGTGAGCAAATGCAGACCCTTTAAAGCACAAATGCATGGAACCCATTCCATGGGTCCCAACTCTCCAGGTTGAAGGGAATATTAATACAGCTATAACATGTACGGGAAACGTAGAGAACGGACACACTGTGAATACGAAAGGTTTCTAAAACTCAAAGAATAGTCCCTCTCCTTGTGTTCCGGTTTGACTTTCCATCTGACTTACTATCAATCTCCCAACTTGGAGAGACAGCCCCTTTAACCTCCTGGTTCGCACAGGTTTCCAATTTCGCAGAGTATGAAAGGGAAGAAGGAGAACCAATGAGAGAGTAGCTGTTAGGCATTTGGACGGCACATATCACTCTAACTTCGCAGCAGGAGGAAGAATTAATCAAAGTCTCAGCCCCCCATCGGGAACCAGCATAGGTCCTGAGCCAAAATTTTGGACTTGCGCTCAGCTCACAAAAAACGAGTTGAAAAATGGAGCTCAAGGGCACACCAATTCAAAAACTGGCAGAGTAATAAAGGACAACTATCGTCCAAAAATCTGTTGAGGGAAGGCAACGAGGCGGACTTGAAAGCGAGGCAGAATAGCAGGAAACAGATTTCAAGAGGTACGTTGGAATCGCCTTTAAAGCACAGGAAGAGGGGCACAACTTCGACAAAGATGCACTTGGCCAAAAAGTGCGTATGCGTTTTCTCCTGAATATATTCAGGAGAAAACGCATATGATCTTTTTGGCCAAGCAAGCAAGCAGGCAATGCAAATCTGCACTACAAAGAAATGTCACTTCCCACCTGTCAAAAGGGACATCCACAAAATGTGTAAAAACCAGAAAGGCAAGACAGACCCTGGAGAACAAGGAGCCTTGTTATGCTGATGGGCGGGATGTAAATTGCCAACTGCCTCTCTGGAGGATTGCATTGTGTTCCCTAAAACAAGTAAACAACAGAGCTACAGAGCCAAGGACACTTCCACTCTAGGGAATATACCTTGGGAAAACCGAAAATCAATAAGAGAGAGCCAACCCAAAATTTAGTGATACACTGCTTACAAGAACCTCAACTTGGGTACACCTTAAATATCCCAGGAAATATAAATATGGTACAAACTATTCTGGTACTTCCGTACGAAGGAATATCCCTCAGCCATGCAATCAATGTCATAAGACCAGTAGCAGCAAAATGGGTGGATTCAGGTACGATGATTCTAAGTGAAATAAGTCACACAGAAAAAGAAACTTTTCATAAGATATCACTTATGAAGATCCTGTAAACATGGCTACACTTGAACTGAGTTAGGAAAGAGAACAGAGTCTCACATTTGGAAAACACTCTTATGCCTGCTTATGAGGGAAGGAGAGGTGGGGTGATGCATAAAACCAGAGTTTGATATAAGCACAGGTACCGTTCCAAAAACCAACTAAGGAATAGACAAGACCTAAACCTTCCTCAGTGAAAGGGACTCAAAACCCCATATTTCCCACAGAGGAATATATCTGACTAGTAAGAATCTTAAAACCTATGTATTGATATGTCTCTGTAAGGGAATCAATTGTGTCTAAACTGGCATAAAATGGCAGCGAGAATCAGCTCAAACCCACTATAAAAAGGAATTTCACAAACAAAACAAAAAAACAGGGAAATTCTTTCCAATTCCTTCAGGGTCTCTGACGAAACCTGGAATGACCCTATCTACAATGACAGCTGGATGTGGCCTAAGGCTGGACACTTGGGACTGAGAGGATTGGTGAGATTGGTTGAGCAAATTCCGACATTTTAAAGCAATAATGCGTGGCACCCATTCTATGGGTCCCAACTCTCCAGCTTGAAAGGAATATTACTACAGATATAACATGTAAGGGAAAAATAGAGAATGGACGCACTGTGAATACGAAAGGTTTCTAAAACTCAACGAATAGTCCCTCTCCTGGTGCTCCGGTTTCATTTACCAACTGCTTTTCTATCAATCTCCCAACTTGGAGAGACAGCCCCTTTAACATCCTGGTTCGCACAGGTTGCCAATTTGGCAGAGGATGAAAGGGAAGAGGGAGAACCAATGAGAGAGTAACTCTTAGGCATTTCGACGGGCACATGTCAGTCTAATTTCTCGGCAGGAAGAAGAATTAACCAAACTCTCAGCCACCCATCGGGAACCAGTATAGGTCCTGAACCAAAATTCTGGACTTTTGGTCAGCTCACATAAAACAATTTGAAAAAGGCAACTCAGGGGCACAGCAATTCACAAACTGACAGAGTAGTAAAGGAAAACTATTGTCCAAAAATCTGTTGAGGGAAGGCAACGAGGTAGACTTGAAAGCTAGGCAGAATAGCAGGAAACAGATTTCAAGAGGTACGTTGGAATCGCCTTTAAAGCACAGGATGAGGGGCACAACTTCAACAATGATGCACTTGGGCAAAAAGGGCGTATGCGTTTTCTCCTGAATATATTCAGGAGAAAACACATACGCCCTTTTTGGCCAAGCAAGCAAGCGGGAAATGCAAATCTGCACTACAAAGAAGTATCACTTCCCACCGGTTAAAGAGGCATCGACAAACTGTGTAAAATCCAGAAAGGCAAGACAGGCCCTGGAGAACAAGGAGCCTTTTTACGCTGATGGGCGGAATGTAAATTGCCAACTGCCTTTCTGGAGGAGTGCATTGTGTTCCCTAAAAAAGTAAACAACAGAGCTACAGAGCCAAGGGCACTTCCAGCCTAGGGAATATACCTTGGGAAAACTGAAAATCAATAAGACAGAGCGACCCCAAAATTTATGGCTGCACTGCTTACAAGGACCTCAACTTGGGTACACCTTAAATATCCCAGGAAATATAAAAATGGTTCAAAAAATTGTGGAACTTACGTACGATGGAATATCCCTCAGCCATGAAATCAATGTCATAAGACCAGTAGCAGCAAAATGGGTGGATTCAGGTACGATGATTCTAAGTGAAATAAGTCACACAGAAAAAGAAACTTATCATAAGATATCACTTATGAAGATCCTGTAAACATGGTTACACTTTAACTGAGTTAGGAAAGAGAACAGTGTCTCACCTTTGGAAAGCACTCTTATGCATGCTTAAGGGGGAAGGAGAGGTGGGGTGATGCATAAAACCAGAATTTGATATAAGCACAGGTACTGTTCCTAAAACAAACTATGGAATAGACAAGACCTACACCTTCCTCAGTGAAAGGGACCCGAGGCATCTGTGAGTAACCGTGAGCTGAGCCCCAGGCCAGCTGCTGTTGAACTTTTCCCACCCTTCCCAGGTAAAACACCTGAATATGTACAAGGGCTTGAAAGCCTTGAGGAAGGGGCGTGGAGCCACACCAGCGACAGCACGCAGGCCAACTTGGTGCCTGCAGGCCAGCCAGGATGGTCCTGGCCCTGGGCGCTCTTCTGGAAGCTTTCCATTGCCCTGCATGAGATACCCCTCCTTTCACGGACCCCACTGCTTTTTTCCTTCCTCACCTCTGTCCGGAGAGAAATTCCAGCGGATGGTATGGGTGACACATCCTCTTCTTTACAGGTGGAAGCCTGGCAACTCCTGCAGAAAGTGCAGCAGAGACCCACTCACACCGGGCCACCCACAAAGCCGTGGCCCCTCACTCCCTCCCACCAGCACAGCCCCGAGACTGCTAACGGGGCAGAGAATATGGAGTCAGGCACAGCTTCAGGGGCTATTGCTGCCTGCAGCGCTGTTTATATTGACCTCAACCCAGGCACACCTGGGGAGGGCCGGCCAGCAGGGTCAGGCTACCCAGGTCAGCTAATCCTCAGGCCTCAGGGAATCACATTGTTGAAAATGGACCTCACTAAGGCAGAATAGAAGCCAAGGAATAAAAGGACACAATGCCATTTGCAGCACCGTAGATGTGTCTAGAGGTAATCACGTGACTTGTAGTAAGTCAGAAAGTGAAAGACACATTTCATATCATATCTCTTATAGGTGTGACCGAAAAATGGATACCAGGGCAGATACTTCCACGGAGAAGGGCAATCACAGATACATTAAACAAACTTACGGTTCACCAATGGAAAGGTGTGTGGGTTTGTTTCATTATTATATTGGGGTTAACCAACATATACAAACACAGGTGACATATATAATAACCAAAGACCTACAGAATACCAAGAGAAGACTACTCAACATTCTGTCATAAGGTACATCGGAAAAGGATTTCAGGAATAACAGACATATGTATATGTGTAAAAGACCTACATGGTCCACACCTACAACAAGCCAAACACTGTAATCAATTTTGCTGTAATAAAAAATAAAAAATAAAATTAAAAACACGAACAAGAAGAAGTGAGATAAACATGAGGGGCTTTCTCCTGGCACATTCCGTTCTAAATTCCAATCTAGAACACGACTTCCATTGAGGCTCTGTTGCCCCAGTAACCAGATTTGGTAAGGGAGAACTGATGCCAGCTTGTGGCCGTTTCACACAACAGCAGCTTTAATCCCAGCGCTAATGGTCAGTTGATATTCAAAATCATTGCAGGCCTGTAAATGACACCTGCCCTGAAAACAAATCCTGGGTTCATATATCGACCAAAAAATTCAAAGGACGTCCATATTTCAAAACGACAGTTTCAAAAGGCATATTTTACACACATTAGTGTTCTGCTTCTTTTTCTTTCTTTCTTTTTTTTGTTACAAAAACGGGAATGGCAAAAAGCATCCCTGAGAATGGGCGAAAATATTTGCAAACGAATCAATGGACAAAGGTTTACTCTCCAATAAATATAAAGAGCTCATGCAGCTTAATATTCAAAAAACAAACAACCCAATACAAAAATGGGCAGAAGATCTAAAGAGACGTTTATTCAAAGAAGACACAGATATGGCCAAGACGCACATGAAAAGCTGCTCAACATCACTAATTATTAGAGAAATGCAAATCAAAACTACAATGAGGTATCACCTCACACCTGTTAGAATGGGCATCATCAGAAAATCTACAAACAACGAATTTTGGGGAGGGTGTGGAGAAAAGGATCCCTCTTCCACTAGTGGTGGAAATGTAAATTGATACAGTCACGATGGAGAACAGTATGGAGTTTCCTTAAAAAACCTAGAAATAGAATTACCATATGATCCAGCAATCCCACTTCTGGGCATATACCCAGAGAAAACCATAAATCAAAAAGGCACATTCACCCCAATGCTCATTTCAGCACTATTTACGATAGCCAGGTAATGGAAGCAACCTAAATACCCACAGACAGACGAATGGATAAAGATGTGGTACATATATAAAATGGAATATTACTCAGCCATAAGAAGGAATGAAACTGGGTCATTTGTAGAGACGTCGATGGATCTAGAGACTGTCATACAGAATGAAGTAAGTCAGAAAGAGAAAAACAAATATTGTATATTAATGCATGTATGTGGAACCTATAAAAATGGTACAGATGAACTGGTTTGCAGGGAAGAAATAGAGACACAGAGGTAGAGAACACATGTATGGACACCAAGTGTGGGAAGCCATGGGGTGGTGGTGGTGGGATGAGTTGGGAGATTGGGATTGACCTGTATACATGTATATGCATAAAACACATAACTAATAATAACATGCTGTATAAAAAATAAATAAAATTAAATTTCAAAATTTTTAAAAATAAAATTTAAAAATAAAACAGAAAAAAGTTCTTCCCTTCACACAGATGTATTTATATGAATGAATTATTTCCATGCTTATATCTATAAATACATAAAAGAGGAATAAAATCTAACTTGAACCAAAAAAGAAAAAAAAAAACCTGAACCCACGATTTAGACAGAGGAAATCCCTATCAGGTCACTTGCTCCAGCCGTAAACAGTTCTGAAATTGGTCAGAGGTGGGGAATCATCTCCCATAGAGCCAGCAGGCCACTCCTACGCAAGGAGCGTCCTCATTGCAAGTCTGGGGGCCATGCCGAGGCAGCTATGAGTAACCGTGAGATGAGCCCCAGGGCAGCTGCTGTTGAACTTTTCCCACCCTTCCCAGGTAAAACACCTGAATATGTACAAGGGCTTGAAAGCCTAGAGGAAGGGTCGTGGAGCCACACCAGCAACGGCACACAGGCCAACTTGGTGCCTGCAGGCCAGCCAGGAAGGTCCTGGCCCTGTGTGCTCTTCTGGAAGCTTTCCATTGCCCTGCCTGAGATACCCATCCTGTCCCGGCCCCCACTGCTTTTTTCCTTCCTCACCTCTGTCCGGAGAGAAATTCCAGCGGAAGGTATGGGTGACACATCCTCTTCATTACAGGTGGAAGCGTGGCAACTCCTGCAGAAAGTCCAGCAGAGACCCACTCACACCGGGCCACCCACAAAGCCGTGGCCCCTCACTCCCTCCCACCAGCACAGCCCCGACACTGCTGACGGGGCAGAGAATATGGAGTCAGGCACAGCTTCAGGGGCTATTGCTGCCTGCAGCGCTGTTTAAATTGACCTCAACCCAGGCACACCTGGGGAGGGCCGGCTGGCAGGGTCAGGCTACCCAGGTCAGCTAATCCTGAGCCTTCAGGGAATCACATTGTTGAAAATGGACCTCGCTAAGGTAGAATAGAAGCCAAGGAAAAAAGGACACAATGCCATTTGCAGCACGGTAGGTGTGTCTAGAGGTAATCACGTGACTTGTAGTAAGTCAGAAAGTGAAAGACACATATCATATCATATCTCTTATAGGAGTGACCGAAAAGTGGATACCAGGGCAGATATTTCCACAGAGAAGGGCAATCACAGATTCATTCAAAAACCTATGGTTCACCAATGGAAAGGTGTGAGGATTTGTTTCATTATGATATTGGGGTTAACAGACATATACAAACACAGGTGACATTTATAATCACCAAAGACCTACAGAATACCAAGAGAAGACTACTCAACATTCTGTCATAACGTACATGGGAAAAGGATCCCAGGAAGAACAGACATATGTATATGTGTAAAAGAACCACATCTTCCACACCTACAACAAGCCAAACATTGTAATCAAAATTGCTGTAATAAAAAATAAAAAAATTAATTTAAAAACACGAACAAGAAGTAATGAGACAAACTTGAGGGGCTTTCTCCTGGCACGTTCCATTCTAAATTACAATCTAGAACACGACTTCCATTGAGGCTCTGGTGCCCTAGTAACCAGATATGGTAAGGGAGAACTGCTGCCACCTTGTGGCCGTTTCACACAACAGCAGCTTTAATCCCAGCGCTAATGGTCAGTTGATATTCAAAATCATTGCAGGCCTGTAAATGACACCTGCCCTGAAAACAAATCCTGGGGTCATAGATCGACCAAAAAATTCAAAGGACGTCCAAATTTCAAAACGACAGTTTCAAAAGGGATATTTTATGCACATTAGTGTTCTGCTTCTTTTTCTTTCTTTCTTTTTTTGTTAAAAAAACGGGAATGGAAAAAGTCATCCCTCAGAATGGGCGAAAATATTTGGAAACGAATCAATGGACAAAGGTTTAATCTCCAATATATATAAAGAGCTCATGCAGCTTAATATTAAAAAAACAAACAACCCAATGCAAAAATGGGCACAATATCTAAAGAGACGTTTCTTCAAAGAAGACACAGAGATGGCCAAGACGCACATGAAAAGCTGCTCAACATCACTAATTATTAGAGAAATGCAAATCAAAATTACAATGAGGTATCACCTCACACCTGTTAGAATCGGCATCATCAGAAAATCTACAAACAACAAATTCCGGGGAGTGTGTGGACAAAAGGATCCTTCTTCTTCTATTGGTGGGAATGTAAATTGATACAGTCACGATAGAGAACAGTATGGAGTTTCCTTAAAAAAACTAGAAATAGAATTACCATATGATCCAGCAATCCCACTTCTGGGCATAAACCCAGAGAAAACCATAAATCAAAAAGGCACATTCACCACAATGCTCTTTTCAGCACTATTTACAATAGCCAGGTAATGGAAGCAACCTAAACACCAACAGACAGACGAATGGATGAAGATGTGGTACATATATAAGAGGGAATATTACTCAGCCATAAGAAGGAATGAAACTGGTTCATTTGTAGAGACGTCGATGGATCTAGAGACTGTCATACAGAATGAAGTAAGTCAGAAAGAGAAAAACAAATAATGTACATTAATGCACATATGTGGAACCTAGAAAAATGGTACAGATGAACTGGTTTGCTGGGTAGAAACAGAGATACAGAGGTAGATAACACACGTATGGACACCAAGTGTGGGAAGCCATGGTGTGGTGGTGGTGGGATGAGTTGGAAGATTGGGATTGACCTGTATACATGTATATGCATTAAAGACATAACTAATAATAACCTGCTGTATAAAAAAATAAATAAAATTAAATTTCATAATTTTAAAAAAATTAAATATAAAACATAAAAAAGTTCTTCCCTTCACACAGATGTATTTATATGAATGCATTATTTCCATGCTTATATCAATAAATACATAAAAGAGGAATAAAATCTAACTTGAACCGAAAACGGAAAAAAAACCTGAACCCAACAGTTATACAGAGGAAAACCCTATCAGGGCACTTGCTCCAGCGGTAAACAATTGTGAAATTGTTCAGAGGTGGGGAATCATCTCCCATACAGCCAGCAGCCCACCCCCGTCGCAAGGAGCGTACTCATTGCAAAGCTGGGGGCCATGCCGAGGCATCTGTGAGTAAACGTGAGCTGAGCCCCAGGCCAGCTGCTGCTGAACTGTTCCCACCCTTCCCAGGTAAAACACCTGAATATGTACAAGGGCTTGAAAGCCTAGAGGAAGGGCCGTGGAGCCACACCAGCAACAGCACGCAGGCCAACTTGGTGCCTGCAGGCCAGCCAGGAAGGTCCTGGCCCCGGGCGCTCTTCTGGAATCTATCCATTGCCCTGCCTGAGATACCCCTCCTGTCCAGGACCCCACTGCTTTTTTCCTTCCTCACCTCTGTCCGGAGAGAAATTCCAGCGGAAGGTATGGGTGACATATCCTCTTCTTTACAGGTGGCAGCCTGGCAACTCTTGCAGAAAGTCCAGCAGATACCCACTCACACCGGGCCACCCACAAAGCCATGGCCCCTCACTCCCTCCCACCAGCACAGCCCCGAGACTGCTGACGGAGCAGAGAATATGGAGTCAAGCACAGCTTCAGGGGCTATTGCTGCCTGGAGTGCTGTTTATATTGACCTCAACCCAGGCACACCTGGGGAGGGCCGGCCGGCAGGGTCAGGCTACACAGGTCAGCTAATCCTCAGCCCTCAGGGAATCACATTGTTGAAAATGGACCTCGCTAAGGCAGAATAGAAGCCAAGGAAAAAAGGACACGATGCCATTTGCAGCACCGTAGATGAGTCTAGAGGTAATCACGTGACTTGTAGTAAGTCAGAAAGTGAAAGACACATAACGTATCATATCACTTATAGGTGTTACCTAAATATAGATACCAGGGCAGATATTTCCACGCAGAAGGGCAATCACAGATTCATTAAACAAACTTATGGTTCACCAATGCAAAAATGTGAAGATTGGTTTCATTACGATATTGAGGTTAACAGACATATACAAACACAGGTGACATATATAATCACCAAAGACCTACACAATACCGAGAAGACTACTCAACATTCTGTCATAACGTACATGGGAAAAGGATCCCAGGAAGAACAGACATATGTATATGTGTAAAAGAACCACATCTTGCACACCTACAAAAAGCCAAACATTGTAATCAAAATTGCTGTAATAAAAAATAAAAAATTAATTTAAAAACACGAACAAGAAGTAGTGAGACAAACTTGAGGGGCTTTCTCCTGGCACATTCCATTCTAAATTCCAATCTAGAACACGACTTCCATTGAGGCTCTGGTGCCCTAGTAACCAGATATGGTAAGGGAATACTGCTGCCACCTTGTGGCCGTTTCACACAACAGCAGCTTTAATCCCAGCGCTAATGGTCAGTTGATATTCAAAATCATTGCAGGCTTGTAAATGACACCTGCCCTGAAAACAAATCCTGGGCTCATAGATCGACCAAAAAATTCAAAGGACGTCCATATTTCAAAACGACCGTTTCAAAAGGCATATTTTACGCACATTAGTGTTCTGCTTCTTTTTCTTTCTTTCTTTTTTTGTTAAAAAAACAGGAATGGAAAAAGTCATCCCTCAAAATGGACGAAAATATTTGCAAACGAATCAATGGACAAAGATTTAATCTCCAATATATATAAAGAGCTCATGCAGCTTAATATTCAAAAAACAAACAACCCAATACAAAAATGGGCAGAAGATCTAAAGAGACGTTTCTTCAAAGAAGACACAGAGATGGCCAAGACTCACATGAAAAGCTGCTCAACATCACTAATTATTAGAGAAATGCAAATCAAAACTTCAATGAGATATCACCTCACACCTGTTAGAATCGGCATCATCAGAAAATCTACAAACAACAAATTCTGGGGAGGGTGTGGACAAAAGGATCCCTCTTCCTCTATTGGTGGGACTGTAAATCGATACAGTCACTATGGAGAACAGTATGGAGTTTCCTTAAAAAAACTAGAAATATAATTACCATATGATCCAGCAATCCCACTTCTGGGCATATACCCAGAGAAAACGATAAATCAAAAAGCTACATTCACCACAATGCTCATTTCAGCACTATTTACAATAGCCAGGTAATGGAAGCTACCTAAATACCCACAGACAGATGAATGGATAAAGATGTGGTACACATATAAAATGGAATATTACTCAGGCATAAGAAGGAATGAAACTGGTTCATTTGTAGAGACGTCGATGGATCTAGAGACTGTCATACAGAATGAAGTAAGTCAGAAAGAGAAAAACAAATATTGTATATTATTGCATATATTTGGAACCTACAAAAATGGTACAGATGAACTGGTTTGCAGGGAAGAAATAGAGACACAGAGATAGAGAACACACGTATGGACACCAAGTGTGGGAAGCCATGCGGTGGTGGTGGTGGGATGAGTTGGGAGATTGGGATTGACCTGTATACATGTATATGCATTAAATACATAACTAATAATAACCTGCTGTATAAAAAAATAAATAAAATTAAATTTCAAAATTTTAAATAAATTTAAATATAAAACAGAAAAAAAGTTCTTCCCTTCACACAGATACATTTATATGAATGAATTATTTCCATGCTTATATCAATAAATACATAAAAGAGGAATAAAATCTAACTTGAACCAAAAAAGGAAAAAAAAAAACCTGAACACACCAGTTATAGAGAGGAAAACCCTATCAGGGCACTTGCTCCAGTGGTAAACAATTCTGAAATTGGTCAGAGGTGGGGAATCATCTCCATACAGCCAGCAGCCCACCTCCCACACAAGGAGCGTCCTCACTGCAAAGCTGAGGGACCGTGCCGAGGCATCTGTGAGTAAATGTGAGCTGAGCCCCAGGCCAGCTGCTGCTGAACTGTTCCCACCCTTCCCAGGTAAAACACCTGAATATGTACAAGGGCTTGAAAGCCTAGGGGAAGGGCCGTGGAGCCACATCAGCGACAGCACGCAGGCCAACTTGGTGCCTGCAGGCCAGCCAGGATGGTCCTGGCCCCGGGCGCTCTTCTGGAAGCTTTCCATTGCCCTGCCTGAGATACCCCTCCTGTCCAGGCCCCCACTGCTTTTTTCCTTCCTCACCTCCCTCCGTAGAGAAATTCCAGCGGAATGTATGGGTGACACCTCCTATTCTTTACAGGTGGCAGACTGGCAACTCTTGCAGAAAGTCCAGCAGAGACCCACTCACACCGGGCCACCCACAAAGCCGTGGCCCCTCACTCCCTCCCACCAGCACAGCCCCGAGACTGCTGACGGGGCAGAGAATATGGAGTCAAGCACAGTTTCAGGGGCTATTGCTGCCTGGAGCGCTGTTTATATTTACCTCCACCCAGGCACACCTGGGGAGGGCCGGCCGGCAGGGTCAGGCTACCCAGGTCAGCTAATCCTCAGCCCTCAGGGAATCGCATTGTTGAAAATGGACCTAGCTAAGGCAGAATAGAAGACAAGGAAAAAAAGGACAGAATGCCATTTGCAACACCGTAGATGAGTCTAGAGGTAATCACGTGACTTGTAGTAAGTCAGAAAGTGAAAGACACATATCGTATCATATCACTTATAGGTGTTACCTAAAAATGGATACCAGGGCAGATATTTCCACGCAGAAGGGCAATCACAGATTCATTAAACAAACTTATGGTTCACCAATCGAAAAGTGTGAAGATTGGTTTCATTACGATATTGGGGTTAACAGACATATACAAGCACAGGTGACATATATAATCACCAAAGACCTACAGAATACCGAGAAGACTACTCAACATTCTGTCATAAGGTACATGGGAAAAGGATCCCAGGAAGAACAGACATATGTATATGTGTAAAAGAACCACATCTTCCACACCTACAACAAGCCAAGCATTGTAATCAAAATTGCTGTAATAAAAAATAAAAAATTAATTTAAAAACATGAGCAAGAAGTACTGAGACAAACGTGAGGGGTTTTCTCCTGGCACATTCCATTCTAAATTCCAATCTAGAACACGACTTCCATTGAGGCTCTGTCGCCCTAGTAACCAGATTTGGTAAGGGAGAACTGCTGCCACCTTGTGGCCGTTTCACACAAGAGCAGCTTTAATCCCAGCGCTAATGGTCAGTTGATATTCAAAATCATTGCAGGCCTGTAAATGACACCTGCCCTGAAAACAAATCCTGGGGTCATATATCGACCAAAAATTTCAAAGGACGTCCATAGTTCAAAACGACAGTTTCAAAAGGCATATTTTATGCATATTAGTGTTCTGCTTCTTTTCTTTCTTTCTTTTTTAGTTAAAAAAACTGGAATGGAAAAAGGCATCCCTCAGAATGGGCGAAAATATTGGCAAACGAATCAATGGACAAAGGTTTAATCTCCATTATATATAAAGAGCTCGTGCAGCTTAATATTAAAAAAACAAACAACCCAATACGAAAATTGGCAGAAGATCTAAAGAGACGTTTCTTCAAAGAAGAAAGAGAGATGGCCAAGACGCACATGAAAAGCTCCTCAACGTCACTAATTATTAGAGAAATGCAAATCAAAACTACAATGAGGTATCACCTCACACCTGTTAGAATCGGCATCATCAGAAAATCAACAAACAACAAATTCTGGGGAGGGTGTGGACATAAGGATCCCTCTTCCACTATTGGTGGGAATGTAAATTGATACATTCACTATGGAGAACAGTATGGAGTTTCCTTAAAAAAACTAGAAATAGAATTACCATATGATCCAGCAATCCCACTTCTGGGCATATACCGAGAGAAAACCATAAATCAAAAAGGTACATTCACCACAATGCTCATTTCAGCACTATTTACAATAGCCAGGTAATGGAAGCAAACTAAATACCCACAGACAGATGAATGGATAAAGATGTGGTACATATATAAAATGGAATATTACTCAGCCATAAGAAGGAATGATACTGGTCCATTTGTAGAGACGTCGATGGATCTAGAGACTGTCATACAGAATGAAGTATGTCAGAAAGAGAAAAAACAAATATTGTATATTAATGCATATATGTGGAACCCAGAGAAATGGTACAGATGAACTGGTTTGCAGGGAAGAAATAGAGACACAGTGGTAGAGAACACACGTATGGACAACAAGTGTGGGAAGGCATGGGGTGGTGGTGGTGGGATGAGTTGGGAGATTGGGATTGAACTGTATACATGTATATGCATAAAATGCATAACTAATAATAACCTGCTGTATAAAAAAATAAATAAAATTAAATTTCAAAATTTTAAATAAATTTAAATATAAAACAGAAAAAAGTTCTTCCCTTCATACAGATGTATTTATATGAATGAATTATTTCCATGCTTATATCAATAAATACATAAATGAGGAATAAAATCTAACTTGAACCAAAAAAGGAAAAAAAAAAAAAAACCTGAACCCACCAGTTATACAGAGGAAAACCCTATCAGGGCACTTGCTCCAGCGGTAAACAATTCTGAAATTGGTCAGAGGTGGGGAATCATCTCCCATACAGCCAGCAGGCCACCCCCCACGCAAGGAGCGTCCTCATTGCAAAGCTGGGGGACCGTGCCGAGGCATCTGTGAGTAAATGTGAGCTGAGCCCCAGGCCAGCTGCTGCTGAACTGTTCCCACCCTTCCCAGGTAAAACACCTGAATATGTAAAAGGGCTTGAAAGCCTAGAGGAAGCTCCGTGGAGCCACACCAGCGACAGCACGAAGGCCAACTTGGTGCCTGCAGGCCAGCCAGGATGGTCCTGGCCCCGACGCTCTTCTGGAAGCTTTCCATTGCCCTGCCTGAGATACCCCTCCTGTCCAGGCCCCCACTGCTTTTTTCCTTCATCACCTCTGTCCGGAGAGAAATTCCAGCGGAATGTATGGGTGACACCTCCTATTCTTTACAGGTGGCAGACTGGCAACTCTTGCAGAAAGTCCAGCAGAGACCCACTCACACCGGGCCACCCACAAAGCCGTGGCCCCTCACTCCCTCCCACCAGCACAGCCCCGAGACTGCTGACGGGGCAGAGAATATGGAGTCAAGCACAGCTTCAGGGGCTATTGCTGCCTGGAGCGCTGTTTATATTGACCTCAACCCAGGCACACCTGGGGAGGGCCGGCCGGCAGGGTCAGGCTACCCAGGTCAGCTAATCCTCAGCCCTCAGGGAATCACATTGTTGAAAATGGACCTCGCTAAGGCAGAATAGAAGACAAGGAAAAAAAGGACACAATGCCATTTGCAGCACCGTAGATGAGTCTAGAGGTAATCACGTGACTTGTAGTAAGTCAGAAAGTGAAAGACACATATCGTATCATATCACTTATAGGTGTTACCTAAAAATGGATACCAGGGCAGATATTTCCACGCAGAAGGGCAATCACAGATTCATTAAACGAACTTATGGTTCACCAATGCAAAAGTGTGAAGATTTTTTTCATTACGATATTGGGGTTAACAGACATATACAAGCACAGCTGACATATATAATCACCAAAGACCTACAGAATACCGAGAAGACTACTCAACATTCTGTCATAAGGTACAAGGGAAAAGGATCCCAGGAAGAACAGACATATGTATATGTGTAAAAGAACCACATCTTCCACACCTACAACATGCCAAGCACTGTAATCAAAATTGCTGTAATAAAAAATAAAAAATTAAATTAAAAACACGAACAAGAAGTACTGAGACAAACGTGAGCTGCTTTCTCCTGGCACATTCCGTTCTAAATTCCAATCTAGAACACCACTTCCATTGAGGCTCTGTCGCCCTAGTAACCAGATAGGGTAAGGGAGAACTGCTGCCACCTTGTGGCCGTTTCACACAACAGCAGCTTTAATCCAAGCGCTAATTGTCAATTGATATTCAAAATCATTGCAGGCCTGTAAATGACACCTGCCCTGAAAACAAATCATGGGGTCATAGATCAACCAAAAAATTCAAAGGACGTCCATATTTCAAAACGACAGTTTCAAAAGGCATATTTTATGCACATTAGTGTTCTGCTTCTTTTTCTTTCTTTCTTTTTTTGTTAAAAAAAAGGGAATGGAAAAAGGCATCCCTCAGAATGGGCGAAAATATTTGCAAACGAATCAATGGACTAAGGTTTAATCTCCAATATATATAAAGAGCTCGTGCAGCTTAATATTAAAAAAACAAACAACCCAATACGATAATGGGCAGAAGATCTAAAGAGACGTTTCTTCAAAGGAGACACAGAGATAGCCAAGACGCACATGAAAAGTTGCACAACGTCACTAATTATTAGAGAAATGCAAATCAAAACTACAATGAGGTATCACCTCACACCTGTTAGAATCGGCATCATCAGAAAATCTACAAACAACAAATTCTGGGGAGGGTGTGGACAAAAGGATCCCTCTTCCACTATTGGTGGGAATGTAAATTGATACAGTCACTATGGAGAACAGTATGGAGTTTCCTTAAAAAAACTAGAAATAGAATTACAATATGATCCAGCAATCCCACTTCTGGGCATATACCCAGAGAAAACCATAAATCAAAAAGGTACATTCACCACAATGCTCATTTCAGCACTATTTACAATAGCCAGGTAATGGAAGCAACCTAAATACCCACAGACAGATGAATGGATAAAGATGTGGTACATATATAAAATGGAATATTCCTCAGCCATAAGAAGGAATGAAACTGGGTCATTTGTAGAGACGTCGATGGATCTAGAGACTGTCATACAGACTGAAGTAAGTCAGAAGGAGAAAAACAAATATTGTATATTAATGCATATATGTGGAACCTAGAAAAATGGTACAGATGAACTGGTTTGCAGGGAAGAAATAGAGACACAGAGGTAGAGAACACACGTATGGACACCAAGTGTGGGAAGCCATGGGGTGGTGGTGGTGGGATGAGTTGGGAGATTGGGATTGACCTGTATACATGTATATGCATTAAATACATAACTAATAAGAACCTCCTGTATAAAAAAATAAATAAATTAAATTTCAAAATTTTAAAAAATTTAAATATAAAAGAGAAAAAAGTTCTTCCCTTCACACAGATGTATTTATATGAATGAATTATTTCCATGCTTATATCAATAAATACATAAAAGAGGAATAAAATCTAACTTGAACCAAAAAAGGAAAAAAAAAAAACCTGAACCCTCCAGTTATACAGAGGAAAACCCTATCAGGGCACTTGCTCCAGCGGTAAACAATTCTGAAATTGGTCAGAGGTGGGGAATCATCTCCCATACAGCCAGCAGCCCACCCCCCACGTAAGGAGCGTCCTCATTGCATAGCTGGGGGACCGTGACGAGGCATCTGTGAGTAAATGTGAGCTGAGCCCCAGGCCAGCTGCTGCTGAACTGTTCCCACCCTTCCCAGGTAAAACACCTGAATATGTACAAGGGCTTGAAAGCCTAGAGGAAGGGCCGTGGAGCCACATCAGCGACAGCACGCAGGCCAACTTGGTGCCTGCAGGCCAGCCAGGGTGGTCCTGGCCCCGGGCGCTCTTCTGGAAGCTTTCCATTGCCCTGCCTGAGATACCCATCCTGTCCAGGACCCCAATGCTTATTTCCTTCCTCACCTGTGTCTGGAGAGAAATTCCAGCGGAAGGTATGGGTGACACATCCTCTTCTTTACAGGTGGCAGCCTGGCAACTCCTGCAGAAAGTCCAGCAGAGACCCACTCACACCGGGCCATGCACAAAGCCGTGGCCCCTCATTCCCTCAAACCAGCACAGCCCCGAGACTGCTGACAGGGCAGAGAATATGGAGTCAAGCACAGCTTCAGGGGCTATTGCTGCCTGGAGCGCTGTTTATATTGACCTCTACCCAGGCATACTTCGGGAGGGCGGGCCGGCAGGGTCAGGCTATCCAGGTCAGCTAATCCTCAGCCCTCAGGGAATCACATTGTTGAAAATGGACCTCGCTAAGGCAGAATAGAAGCCAAGGAAAAAAAGGACACAATGCCATTTGCAGCACCTTAGATGAGTCTAGAGGTAATCACGTGACTTGTAGTAAGTCAGAAAGTGAAAGACACATATGGTATCATATCAATTATAGGTGTTACCTAAAAATGGATACCAGGGCAGATATTTCCACGCAGAAGGGCAATCACAGATTCAGTCAACAAACTTATGGTTCACCAATGGAAAGGTGTGAGGTTTGGTTTCATTATGATATTGGGGTTAACAGACATATACAAACACAGGTGACATATATAATCACCAAAGACCTACAGAATACCAAGAGAAGACTACTCAACATTCTGTCATAAGGTACATGGGAAAAGGATTCCAGGAAGAACAGACATATGTATATGTGTAAAAGAACCACATCTTCCACACCTACAACAAGCCAAACATTGTAATCAAATTTGCTGTAATAAAAAATAAAAAATTAAATTAAAAACACGAACAAGAAATAGTTAGACAAACTTGAGGGGCTTTCTCCTGGCACATTCCATTCTAAATTCCAATCTAGAACACAACTTCCATTGAGGCTCTGTTGCCCCAGTAACCAGATTTGGTAAGGGAGAACTGCTGCCACCTTGTGGCCGTTTCACACAAGAGCAGCTTTAATCCCAGCGCTAATGGTCAGTTGATATTCAAAATCATTGCAGGCCTGTAAATGACACCTGCCCTGAAAACAAATCCTGAGTTCATATATCGACCAAAAAATTCAAAGGACGTCCATATTTCAAAACGACAGTTTCAAAAGGCATATTTTACACACATTAGTGTTCTGCTTCTTTTTCTTTCTTTCTTTTTTTGTTAAAAAAACGGGAATGGCAAAAAGCATCCCTCAGAATGGGCGAACATATTTGCAAACGAATCAGTGGACAAAGGTTTAATCTCCAATATATATAAAAAGCACATGCAGCTTAATATTAAAAAAACAAACAACCCAATACAAAAATGGGCAGAAGATCTAAAGAGACGTTTCTTCAAAGAAGACACAGAGATGGCCAAGACGCACATGAAAAGCTGCTCAACATCACTAATTATTAGAGAAATGCAAATCAAAACTACAATGAGGTATCACCTCACACCTGTTAGAATCGGCATCATCAGAAAATCTACAAACAACGAAATCTGGCGAGGGTGTGGACAACAGGATCCCTCTTCCACTAGTGGTGGAAATGTAAATTGATACAGTCACGATGGAGAACAGTATGGAGTTTCCTTAAAAAAACTAGAAATAGAATTACCATATGATCCAGCAATCCCACTTCTGGGCCTAAACCCAGAGAAAACCATAAATCAAAAAGGCACATTCACTACAATGCTCACTTCAGCACTCTTTACAATAGCTAGGTAATGGAAGCAACATAAATACCAACAGACGGACAAATGGATAAAGATGTGGTACATATATAAAATGGAATATTACTCAGCCATAAGAAGGAATGAAACTGGGTCATTTGTAAAGACGTCAATGGATGTAGAGACTGTCATAACGAATGAAGTAAGTCAGAAAGAGAAAAACAAATATTGTATATTAATGCATATATGTGGAATCTAGAAAAATGGTACAGATGAACTGGTTTGCATGGAAGAAATAGAGACACAGCGGTAGAGAACACACGTATGGACACCAAGTGTGAGAAGCCATGGGGTGGTGGTGGTGGGATGAGTTGGGAGATTGGGATTGACCTGTATACATGTATATGCGTAAAATACATAACTAATAATAACCTGCTGTATAAAAAAATAAATAAAATAAAATTTCAAAATTTTAAAAAATAAAATTTAAAAATAAAACAGAAAAATGTTCTTCCCTTCACAAAGATGTATTTATATGAATGAATTATTTCCATGCTTATATCTATAAATACATAAAAGAGGAATAAAATCTAACTTGAACCAAAAAAGAAAAAAAAAAAACCTGAACCCACCAGTTAGACAGAGGAAAACACTATCAGGGCACTTGCACCAGCGGTAAACAATTCTGAAATTGGTCAGAGGTGGGGAATCATCTCCCATAGAGCCAGCAGCCCACTCCTACGCAAGGAGCGTCCTCATTGCAAAGCTGGGGGCCATGCAGAGGCATCTGTGAGTAACCATGAGCTGAGCCCCAGGCCAGCTGCTGTTGAACTTTTCCCACCCTTCCCAGGTAAAACACCTGAATATGTACAAGGGCTTGAAAGCCTAGAGGAAGGGCCGTGGAGCCACACCAGCGACAGCACGCAGGCCAACTTGGTGCCTGCAGGCCAGCCAGGAAGGTCCTGTCCCTGGGCGCTCTTCTGGAAGCTTTCCATTGCCCTGCCTGAGATACCCCTCCTGTCCAGGCCCCCACTGCTTTTTTCCTTCCTCACCTCTGTCCGGTGAGAAATTCCAGCGGAAGGTATGGGTGACACATCCTCTTCTTTAGAGGTGGCAGCCTGGCAACTCCTGCAGAAAGTCGAGCAGAGACCCACTCACACCGCGCCACCCACAAAGCCATGGCCCCTCACTCCCTCCCACCAGCACAGCCCCGAGACTGCTGACGGGGGCAGAGAATATGGAGTCAGGCACAGCTTCAGGGTATATTGCTGCATGCAGCGCTGTTTATATTGACCTCAACCCAGGCACACCTGGGGAGGGCAGGCCGGCAGGGTCAGGCTACCCAGGTCAGCTAATCCTCAGCCCTCAGGGAATCACATTGTTGAAAATGGACCTCGCTAAGGCAGAATAGAAGCCAAGGAATAAAAGGACACAATGCCATTTGCAGCACCGTAGGTGTGTCTAGAGGTAATCACGTGACTTGTAGTAAGTCAGAAAGTGAAAGACACATATCATATCATATCTCTTATAGGTGTGACCGAAAAATGGATACCAGGGCAGATATTTCCACGCAGAAGGGCAATCACAGATTCATTAAACAAACTTATGGTTCACCGATGGAAAGGTGTGAGGATTGGTTTCATTATGATATTGGGGTTAACAGACATATACAAACACAGGTGACATATATAATCACCAAAGACCTACAGAATACCAAGAGAAGACTACTCAACATTCTGTCATAAGGTACATGGGAATAGGATCCCAGGAAGAACAGACATAAGTATATGTGTAAAAGAACCACATCTTCCACACCTACAACAAGCCAAACATTGTAATCAAATTTGCTGTAATAAAAAATAAAAAAATTAAATTAAAAACACGAACAAGAAGTAGTGAGACAAACTTGAGGGGCTTTCTCCTGGCACATTCCATTCTAAATTCCAATCTAGAACACGACTTCCATTGAGGCTCTGTCGCCCTAGTAACCAGATATGGTAAGGGAGAACTGCTGCCACCTTGTGGCGGTTTTACACAACAGCAGATTTAATCCCAGCGCTAATGGTCAGGTGATATTCAAAATCATTGCAGGCCTGTAAATGACACCTGCCCTGAACACAAATCCTGGGGTCACATATCGACCAAAAAATTCAAAGGACTTCCATATTTCAAAACGACAGTTTCAAAAGGCATATTTTACACACATTAGTGTTCTGCTTCTTTTTCTTTCTTTCTTTTTTGTTAAAAAAACGGGAATGGCAAAAAGCTTCCCTCAGAATTGGCGAAAATATTTGCAAACGAATCAATGTACAAAGGTTTAATCTCCAATATATATAAAGAGCTAATGCAGCTTAATATTAAAAAAAACAAACAACCCAATACAAAAATGGGCAGAAGATGTAAAGAGACGTTTCTTCAAAGAAGACACAGAGATGGCCAAGACGCACATGAAAAGCTGCTCAACATCACTAATTATTAGAGAAATGCAAATCAAAACTGCAATGAGGTATTACCTCACACCTGTTAGAATCGACATCATCAGAAAATCTACAAACAACAAATTCTGGGGAGGGTGTGGACAAAAGGATCCCTCTTCCACTAGTGGTTGAAATGTAAATTGATACAGTCACGATGGAGAACAGTATGGAGTTTCCTTAAAAAACCTAGAAATAGAATTACCATATGATCCAGCAATCCCACTTCTGGGCATATACCCAGAGAAAACCATAAATCAAAAAGGCACATTCACCACAATGCTCATTTATGCACTATTTACAATAACCAGGTAATGGAAGCAACCTAAATACCCACAGACAGACGAATGGATAAAGATGTGGTACATATATAAAATGGAATATTACTCAGCCATAAGAAGGAATGAAACTGGGTCATTTGTAGAGACTTCGATGGATCTAGAGACTGTGATACAGAATGAAGTAAGTCAGAAAGAGAAAAACAAATATTGTATATTAATGCATATATGTGGAACCTAGAAAAATGGTACAGATGAACTGGTTTGCAGGGAAGAAATAGAGACACAGAGGTAGAGAACACACGTATGGACACCATGTGTGGGAAGCCATGGGGTGGTGGTGGTGGGATGAGTTGGGAGATTGGGATTGACCTGTATACATGTATATGCGTAAAATACATAACTAATAATAACCTGCTGTATAAAAAAATAAATAAAATTAAATTTCAAAATTTTTAAAAATAAAATTTAAAAATAAAAAGAAAAAAGTTCTTCCCTTCACAAAGATGTATTTATATGAATGAATTATTTCCATGCTTATATCTATAAATACATAAAAGAGGAATAAAATCTAACTTGAACCAAAAAAGAAAAAAAAAACCTGAACCCACGAGTTAGACAGAGGAAATCCCTATCAGGGCACTTGCTCCAGCGGTAAACAATTCTGAAATTGGTCAGAGGTGGGGAATCATCTCCCATAGAGCCAGCAGCCCACTCCTACGCAAGGAGCGTCCTCATTGCAAAGCTGGGGGCCATGCAGAGGCATCTGTGAGTAACCGTGAGCTGAGCCCCAGGCCAGCTGCTGTTGAACTTTTCCCACCCTTCCCAGGTAAAACACCTGAATATGTACAAGGGCTTGAAAGCCTAGAGGAAGGGCCGTGGAGCCACACCAGCGACAGCATGCAGGCCAACTTGGTGCCTGCAGGCCAGGCAGGATGGTCCTGACCCTGGGCGCTCTTCTGGAAGGTTTCCATTGCCCTGCCTGAGATATCCCTCCTGTCCCGGCCCCCACTGCTTTTTTCCTTCCTCACCTCTGTCCGGAGAGAAATTCCAGCGGAAGGTATGGGTGACACATCCTCTTCTTTACAGGTTGCAGCCTGGCAACTCCTGCAGAAAGTCCAGCAGAGACCCACTCACACCGGGCCACCCACAATGCCGTGACCCATCACTCCCTCCCTCCAGCACAGACCCGAGACTGCTGACGGGGCAGAGAATATGGAGTGAGGCACAGCTTCAAGGGCAACTGCTGCCTGCAGTGCTGTTTATATTGACCTCAACCCAGGGACACCTGGGGAGGGCCGGCCGGCAGGGTCAGGCTACAAAAGTCAGCTCATCCTCAGCCCTCAGGGAATCACATTGTTGAAAATGGACCTCGCTAAGGCAGAATAGAAGCCAAGGAATAAAAGGACACCATGCCTTTTGCAGCACCATAGGTGTGTCTAGGGGTAATCACGTGACTTGTAGTAAGTCAGAAAGTGAAAGACACATATCATATCATATATCTTATAGGTGTGACCGAAAAATGGATACCAGGGCAGATATTTCCACGGAGAAGGGCAATCACAGATTCATTCAACAAACTTATGGTTCACCAATGGAAAGGTGTGAGGATTGGTTTCATTATGATAATGGGGTTAACAGACATATACAAACACAGGTGACATATATAATCACCAAAGACCTACAGAATACCAAGAGAAGACTACTCAACATTCTGTCATAAGGTACATGTGAATAGGATCCCAGGAAGAACAGACATAAGTATATGTGTAAAAGAACCACATCTTCCACACCTACAACAAGCCAAACATTGTAATCAGATTTGCTGTAATAAAAAATATAAAAATACATTAAAAACACGAACAAGAAGTAGTGAGACAAACTTGAGGGGCTTTCTCCTGGCACATTCCATTCTAAATTCCAATCTAGAACACGACTTCCATTGAGGCTCTGTTGCCCCATTAACCAGACTTGGTAAGGGAGAACTGCTGTCACATTGTGGCCGTTTCACAAATCAGCAGCTTTAATCCCAGCGCTAATTGTCAGTTGATATTCAAAATCATTGCAGGCCTGTAAATGACACCTGCCCTGAAAACAAACCCTGGGTTCATATATCGACCAAAAAATTCAAAGTATGTCCATATTTCAAAACGACAGTTTCAAAAGGCATATTTTACACACATTAGTGTTCTGCTTCTTTTTATTTCTTTCTTTTTTTGTTAAAAAAACGGGAATGGCAAAAAGCATCCCTCAGAATGGGCGAAAATATTAGCAAACGAATCAATGGACAAAGGTTTAATCTCCAATATATATAAAGACCTCATGCAGGTTAATATTAAAAAAACAAACAACGCAATACAAAAATGGGCAGAAGATCTAAAGAGACGTTTCTTCAAAGAAGACACAGAGATGGCCAAGACGCACATGAAAAGCTGCTCAACATCACTAATTATTAGAGAAATGCAAATCAAAACTACAATGAGGTATCACCTCACACCTGTTAGAATCGGCTTCATCAGAAAATCTACAAACAACGAATTCTGGGGAGGGTGTGGACAAAAGGATCCCACTTCCACTAGTGGTGGAAATGTAAATTGATACAGTCACGGTGGAGAAGAGTATGGAGTTTCCTTAAAAAACCTAGAAGTAGAATTACCATATGATCTAGCAATCCCACTTCTGGGCATATACCCAGAGAAAACCATAAATCAAAAAGGCACATTAACCACAATGCTCATTTCAGCACTACTTACAATAGCCAGGTAATGGAAGCAACCTAAATACCCACAGACAGACGAATGGATAAAGATGTGGTACATATATAAAATGGAATATTACTCAGCCATAAGAAGGAATGAAACTGGGTCATTTGTAGAGACGTCGATGGATCTAGAGACTGTCATACAGAATGAAGTAAGTCAGAAAGAGAAAAACAAATATTGTATATTAATGCATATATGTGGAACCTAGAAAAATGGTACAGATGAACTGGTTTGCAGGGAAGAAATAGAGACACAGAGGTAGAGAACACACGTATGGACACCAACTGTGGGAAGCCATGGGGTGCTGGTGGTGGGATGAGTTGGGAGATTGGGATTGACCTGTATACATGTATATGCATAAAATACATAACTAAAAATAACCTGCTGTATAAAAATATATATATAATTAAATTTTAAAATTTTAAAAAATAAAATTTAAAAATAAAACAGAAAAAACTTCTTCCCTTCACACAGATGTATTTATATGAATGAATTATTTCCATGCTTAATACCAATAAATACATAAAAGAGGAATAAAATCTAACTTGAACCAAAAAAGGAAAAAAAACCTGAACCCACCAGTTATACAGAGGAAAACCCTATCAGGGCACTTGCTCCAGCGGTAAACAATTCTGAAATTGGTCAGAGGTGGGGAATCATCTCCCATACAGCCAGCAGCCCACCCCCCAAGCAAGGAGGGCCTCATTGCAAAGCTGGGGGACCGAGCAAAGGCATTTGTGAGTAAACGTGAGCTGAGCCCCAGTCCTGCTACAGCTGAACTCTTCCCACCCTTTTCAGTTAAAACACCTGAATATGTACAAAAACTTGCAAGCCTAGAGGAAAGGCTGTGGAGCCACTCCAGCGACAGTACACAGGCCGACTTGGTGCCTGCAGGCCAGTCAGGATGGTCCTGTCCCCAGATGCTCTTCTGGAAGATTTCCATTTCCCTGCCTGAGATACCCCTCCTGCCACGGCCCCCACTGCTTTTTTACTTCCTCACCTCTGCCTGGGGAGAAATTCCAGCGGCAGGTATCGGTGACACATCCTCTTCTTTAGCAGGTGGCAGCCTGGCAACTCCTGCAGAAAGTCCAGCAGAGCCCCACTCACACTGGGCCACCCACAAAGCCACGGCCCCTCACTCCCTCCCACCAGCACCGCCCCGGCATTACCTACGGGGCAGAGAATATGGCGTCAGTCACAGCTACAAGGGCTGTCGCTCACTGGAGATCTGTTTATATTGCCCTCAACCCAGGCACATCTGTGGAGGGCTGGCAGGCAGTTTCAGGCTGCCAAAATCAGCCTATCCTCACCCCTCAGGGGCTCACAGTTGCAGAAAATGAAAGTTGCTAAACGGGCCTGGCCCTAGGAACAGGTGCGGGCTCTTGAGAGTCAGGATAGACAAGGGGCTGCAGCTGCGGCTTGTTTTCTTATCATTTTATCTGGTCCATGAGTGGAAAACAACTTCAAGAAGACCCTATCCTAATGAGAGGAACCCAGGAGTCAGGGAGAGGAGTGATGGTGGGTGGAGACAGAGGCCTGGTGCCCTGGCTGCAGTGGAAGTGTCTGGAAGACCAGGCAGAAAGAGCCTGCAGAGAGTGATAGCCATGGTCACAGACCTGTCAGAGCTGCTGTTTGTTAGTTCAAGTCCTGCTCTGAGGTATTCTGTGTCAGCTGTGAGCGACAGGTGAGCTGGGGGTTCTCTGCAAGGTGGGCTATGTGCACAGTTCCTGTGTGTCCAGCCCTGCTGGGGTACCTGCCCAGGGGAGCTCCGTATCCTGGGAAGGGCCTGAGTAGGAGAGCCCCATGGGCTGCTGGGTAGCTGCAGAGGTGAGCTCCATACCCTGGGAGGGACTTGACCACGAGAGCCCCGTGGGCTGTGGGGTAGGGGTGCAGCCCAGGTGAGCTCCATATCCTGGGATTTGCCTGACCACGAGAGCCCCATGGGCTGCTGGAGACCTGGTGAAGTATATCAGGACAGTCAGTGAAGCCACCGAGGATATACATCCAGTAGCTCCTATTTCCTACTCCCTGCTGGTCATTCTACCTTCCACCAGGCCATGGCATTCTGTATCAGACTTCAATGATGCCTTCTTCTGTATTCCATTCATCTCAGAGTCACAAGAATTTTTGGCTTGTGAGTGGCAGGACACAACATGCAACAAAAGCAATAATGCTGGGCCGTCCTGCCCCAATGGTTCAAAAATCCCCACACCATCATTGGGGAAATGTCCTCTAAAGACCTAAAAGTTCAACCTCTGTAAAAGGGAACCCTCCTTCAATATGCAGATGACATTCTGATCGCCAGGCCTACTAAAGACGCCTCTGAACTACCTAGCCAAGAAAGGATAGAAGGTGTCCAAGAAAAACGCTCAAATATCCCAGGCTAAGGTGACATGCCTGGGCTTCATTCTCACAGATATTCGGAGAAACGCATCCCAGGATAGGGAAGAAGCCATTTGCAGCCTTACCTCTTCTAAAACTAGAAGATAGCTTAGGGGTTCCTGGGGAGGCCAAGGTTTTCTGCATCTGGATCCCTAACTACAGTCTAATAGCTGGGCCTCTACATGAAACACTGACACGAAAAGATGATGATCCTTTTGAATAGAATCCAGAAGCAGCCTTTCAAGAATGGAAAGAGCAGTCAATACAGACCCTTGCCCAGGAACTCCCTAATTTAGCTAAACCCTTTGACCTTTACATACCCGGTCAAAGGTTAATCGCCCTTGGAGCCTTAGTGCAAAAACTGGGACCACTTGAAATGGAGCAACACAAGAATGCCCTTCAGGTATGATAAACTATGGTCACCAAGGGCTTTGCCCACCGACTCATCAGGCCAGGATACTAGGGTATCTAAAAAGCTGGAAATCAGCAGCCCGCAAGGCCAGCTCCCTCCTAAGGGAAAAGGACCCCACGTGGTGATCCTAACCACCCATCATGCCCTGAAGTTGCAGGGGTCGCTCTGTGGACACACTGACCTCGAGTGAGGAGGCCCTCCAACTCCAACCTCCAGAGAGATAAACGGGGGCAACGGGCCCCCAAGATGACTCGTGTGGCCATCACTTGACCTGGAATTTCTCTCAGAAAACGACAAGACTGTGCCCCGAAAGAGCAGACTACTGCTTGCAGGACTTACTGCACCCAGAGGGGAGCTAATAAGCTTGGCGGGGGAAACGTATATCACGCTTTCACCATAGAAAACCCTACAGACACCGCAGTGATGGTGGCCAATATGACCGGCTGGACTGCTGGCTACTTCTAAAGGCCGTTGACTCAGTGGACGTCATGGTCCTGGATCACCACTGACCCTGGACTGTCTGGGAGTTGCGCGGGCAGGGCTCTGACACATGGTGCTGTTTGTACATTAATTCAGGGACCTAATTAAAGAAAGCACAGACTATTGGTCAGAGCATCTAGGCTGGCAAAAACTGTCAGCCTAAGGTCGCCGAACATATGTGGGGTGGGGTGAAACCTGCCACCACAGCATCTCTGCGCCTCTCTTTCCTGGACCCTTAAAGGTCATTAGAATCTGTAACACTTCCAATGCTGGTGCTCAGGCGGACGAGAAGTGAGGCAGGATGCCTTGGGACAATCAACCTCACCAGGAGGTTGGTGGGGAGACGTTTTGCCCCTCCCCCCATGTATCAGGGCTCCCACCACAGCATGAAGCAGTTACAAAAGAGGGGTCTGCACCCTCAACACCCCAAGAATAAGGAATGGAACAAAAAACAGAGGAGGTGTTCGTCTCCGGCAACGTTCATTAAAAATTCCTGGGAGATAAAAAGAGAATCTGGGCAATAAAATAAAGTCTAACCTGTTTTTCCTTTGTGCTTTGTCTAATTTCACGTGCTCCTAGGGTTCCGCATGCAGAGGTCCCACACCCGGCACTTCAGACCCGATTTCCTAGTGCAGAATGGCTGGGTCGACACCTCAGCTAGCGGGGTCCCATGCAGTCTCCGCGGCATAGAGCCTGAGCTGCAGCCAACGCAGCCCTCGAGAGCTCCATCCCCTCCCTCCCACTGACGCTGCCTGGGACCCTACACAGCAGCCCAGCCCACAGCCCATGGGGGAGTGCACGCTCTCACCTCTCCATTCTGTTTTCAAAATAATGTTTCCTTTGCTTCTGAACCAAACTCAGTCTTGATCTGTTGGCTCCAATGACACTGGGCATGGGGACTCCTGTTGGGGTCCACTCTGGAGGATCAGTAACAGAAATTGAGAACATTGTAACTTCAATGAACAGATGTGTGAGCCAAACTGTAGTTAACATAGAGCAGTGTATAATGCTCGGGTAAACTAAGATGTTTCTAAGACTTACATTTGATATTTCCATCACTTTCCTATAAGCAAGTTCAGTGAAGATGTCTGTCTTATTTGTCAGGTCAACATTAGAGAAATGAAGTGATTTATTTCCATGGATGTACATCGAATACTCTTGGCTGAAGCTTCAATCTTGTTTTGAATGCTTTTCCATTGAAAATGATAACTCTCTTTCAATTCCCCCATTTCTGAGAAGTATAAAATCTTATAATTTATTATTACCAAAGGGGAAAGGTAAGAGAAGGGATAAATTAACAGTTTGGGATTAACACATACACACTGCTATGAATAAAATAGATCATCAACAAGGAACTACTGTATAGCACAGGGAACTACACTGAATATTTTGCAATAACCTACAAGGGGAAATAATCTGAAAAAGAATAGATATTTTTATTGACATCATCTATCAATGACAGATAAAATGTAACCTAAGCAAGGCCGATGGTGAGCGCTCTGACCCTGAAGATTTCAGTCATCTAAAGTTTGGGCTCTGCCTATTTCCCAAGGCCCTTAAAGGACATACGTGTAGCCGTAGCTTAAAAATTCCCCAGTTTGGGGTTCGGGGAGGCACTGATTTGGAAAAATCCCTGGTGTTGTCCTTACATGCACGGGACCCTTCCTACAGCTAAAACATGCCTGTCACACCTAGAGGATGGTACACCGTTTGATCGGAAAGAGTTTGGAAATGGCACCTCATCTCCTCATTGCCTGGTGCTCGGGTTCAACCCTCCAGCATCTTTCCTAACAATCTCCTCACTTGGGGATATCAGCACCGTCAACATCCTGTTGCACACAGTTTGGAATTTGTCCAGAGGATGAAGCGGAAGGATGAGAAAAATTTAGAGACAAGTCTTAGGTGTTCGGACAGGCACATGCCACTCTAATTTCCAATCCAGAAGACAAATTCATCAAAGGCTAGAATTGCCCACGGAAACAGAATAGGGCTAGAGGAAATCCCGCTGTTTTGTGTCCAGTTTCCAAAAACGCAAGTTGAAAAATGGAACTCAGGGGCACTAAAATTCATGAAACTGCAGAGTTGAAAATATCTATCGTCGAAAAATGTCTTGAGGTAAGTCACAGAAAAGGACTTGTAAGCAAGGGAGAGTGGCAGGAAACAGATTTGAAGAGGTAGAAAGGACTCCCCATTAAAGCACAAGAAAAGGGGCTGAACATCGCCAATGATGCAGTTGGCCAAAAAGGGTGTATGCATTTTTTCTGAATATATTCAAGTAAAGGCCATACACACTTTTTATCCAACCAAACAGGTGGGCACTGGAAATCAATATCACAAAATGTCTCACTTCACATCAGTCAGAAGGGCCATCCACATAAAGTGTAAACACCAGAAATGCAGGACAGGGCGAGGAGAAAAGGGAGCCCTGTGAGGCTGATAGTGGAAATGTAATTTGCCAACGGCCACTCTGGAGAAGTGTATTGTGTTTGCTAAAACATCTAAAAAATGAGCTACAGAGCATAGGGCACTTGCACTCATGGGCGTGTACCTTGGGAAAATCAAAAATCGACAGAAAACAGGCACCCGAACGTTTACCACCTCTCTGTTAAAAAGGGCCTCAACTTGGATATAACCTAAATGTCCCTGGAAGGATAAAATGGATAAAAGAGATGGGGTACTTATGTAGAGTGGAATATTACTCATCCAGAAATCAATGAAATAAGGCCAGTTGTAACAACTCTGGAGGAGTTACATACGATCATTCTAAGTGACATATGTCAGAAAGAAAAAGACACATATCATAAGATGTCACTTAAAGGTGGAATCAAAAATGGCTACACATGAAATAAATTACAAAACAGAAACATACTCAAATATGTAGAAAATAGACATAAGGCTGCTAAATGGGAAAGGTGGGGAATGGTGAGGTATTATCCAGGAGGTTGAAATTAGCAAAGATACCATTCCAAGTACCAAATTGAATAACTGACAAGGCCTACACGGTACCTCAAAGAACTGCACTCAGCCCACTCAAGTCACTGGAAAATAATACATATGACTGGTAAGCATCTGAAAAAGAAGTTATTGTTGTCTCACAGTACATGAATCAAGTGGATGTACAGCAGCAAAAAACAGAGCTTTGAAAATCAGCTGTAACCAACATAAAAATAAATTTTAAACTATTTATAAAAACAGTGAGACAGACAAAAATTCTTACAACTTTTGTTGAAGGGCTACGATGTAACATGGATTGAACACATGTAGACCCACAGCAGGATGATTATATAATGCTGGAAGCTATGCACGCTAAGAGATATTAGAGAGGCTGGGTGAGGAAATGCAGACCTTTTAAAGTAATACTGCCTGGTACCCATTCCATGGGTCCCAAATCTGCAGGTTCAAGGGAATCTTCTGACAGCGAAAACATGCCCGGGAAACCGAGATGAATGTACACCGTGTGCTCAGGAAAGGTGTCTAAAATGCACCTCATTTTTGATCTCCTGGTGCTGGGGTTCGCCATTCCAGCCACATTACTAACAATCTCCCCAATTGGAGAATTAGCACCTTTAACCTCCTGTTTCACACAGTTTGCAATTTGTGCAGAGGATAAATGGGAAGAGGGGGAACCAATGAGAGATTAGCTGTAGGACTTTTGACAGGCACATGTCACTCTAATTTCCCATTAGGAAGAAGAATTAACCAAAGGCTCAGCCTGCCTCCCCAGAACCAGAATAGGGCCAGAAGTAATCCAATGGTTTGGCGGCCAGCTCACAAAAAAAGCGAGTTGCAAAATGGAGCTCAGGAGCAGACAATTCAAAGACCTGCAAAGATATATATGATAACCAATGTCCAAAAATATATTCAGGTAAGGCAACGAAGAGGATCTGAATGAGAGGCAGAATTGCAGGAAACAGATTTCAAAAGGTAGATTGTACTCACATTTAAAGCATATGAAAAGCAGCAGAATTTCTAAAATGATGCGGTTGTGCAAAAGGGTGTTTGCGTTTTTTTCGTGAATATCTTCAGGAAAAAAACACATGCAGAGTTTTTGGCCAACCAAGCAAGAGGGAAATGCAAATCCGCACAACAAAGAAGTCTCAATTTCCACTGCTCAGAAAGGCCATCCAAAAAATGTGTACAAACCAGAAATGCAGGAGAGACCATGGAAAACAGGGAGCCTAGTCACGCTGATGGGTGGGGTATAAATATCCAAGAGCCACTCTGAAGAAGTGTATGCTGCTTTTAAAACATCTAAAATACAAAGCCCCGGAGCAAGGGGACTTCAACTCATGGACATATAACTTGGGAAGACTAAATGTCAATAAGACACAGGCACCCCAAAGTTTAGGGCTGCTCTGCATACAAGAACCTCAACTTTGGTACACCTAAAATATCCCAGGAAAAAGAGAAATGCATAAAGAACTTGTGGTAATTTTGTACAACGGAATATCACTCAGACGTGAAGTCAATGTATATAAGGCCAGTAGCAGCATAATGAGTGGATTTACGTATGATGATTTTAAGGGAAATTAGTCACACAGAAAAAGAATCTTATCATAAGATATGACTTATAGAGGGAATGTCAATATCACAACACATGAACTGAATTAGGAAAGAGAACAGAGTCTCACATTTAGCAAAAATCTCTTATGCCTGCTTCAGGGGAAAGGAGAGGTGGGGTGATGCATAAAACCAGAGTTTGATATTAGCACAGGTACCATTCCATAAACCAAATACAGAATAGACAAGACCTACACCTTCCTCAGTGAACGGGACTCAACACCCCTATGCCCGACAGAGGAATATATCTGACTACTAAGAATCTTAAAACCTATGTATTGATATGTCTCCATAAGGGAATCAATTGTGTCTAGACTGGCATAAACACGTCAGTGAAAATCAGCTCAACCCCATTATAAAAATGAATTTCAAAAAAAAACACCCAAAAACAGCGAAATTCTTACACAATTCCTTCAGGGGTTCTGATGAAACCTGGAATGACCCTATCTGCAAAGGCAGCTGAATGAGACATAAGGCTGGACACTTGGGACTGAGAGGACTGGTGAGATTGGGAGAGAAAATGCAGACCTTTTAAAGTAGTAATGCATGCCACCATTCCATGTGTCCCAAATCTCCAGGTAGAAGGGAATATCACTACAATTATAACATGTATGGGAAACCTAGAAAATGGACACCCTGTGATGGCGAAAGGTTTCTAAAACTCTGCAAATTTTTCCTCTCCTTGTGCTCCACTTTGGCATTCCAACTGCTTTACTATCAATCTCCCAACTTAGGAGAGTCAGCCCCTATAACCTCCTGGTTCGCACAGTTTGCTAATTGTGCAGAGGATGAAAGGGAAGAGGGAGAACCAATCAGAGAGTAGATGTAGGCATTTGGACGGGCACATGTCACTCTAATTTCCCGGCAGGAAGAAGAATTAACCAAAGCCTCAGCCACCCACAGGGAACCAATATAGCCACCCCTGGAACCAGTATAGGTCTTGAAGCAAAATTGTGGATTTGCGGCCAGCTTACAAAGATGGGATTTGAAAATGGGAGCTCAGGGGCACAGCAATTCACAAACCTGCAGACTTATAAAGGACTACTCTCTTCCGAAAATCTGTTGAGGGAAGGCAATGAAGCGGCCTTGAAAATGAGGCAGAATTGCACAATACATATTTCAAGAGGTAAATTGGAATCGCCTTTAAAGCACAGGAAAAGCATCCCAACTTGGACAGAGATGCACTTGGCCAAAAAGGGCGTATGCCTTTTCTCCTGAATATATTCAGAAGAAAACGCATACGCCCTTTTTTGCCAATCAAGCAAGCACGCAATACAAATCCACACTACAAAGAATTGTCACTTACCACCGGTCAAAAGGGACATCCGAATATCTGTAAAAACCAGAAAGGCAAGAGAGAGATGGCAAGGGCATGAAGCAATGTGATCCCAATGGTCATGGAGGATTGTGATGACAAGCGCATGGAGAATTGTGATGACAAGATTATGTACCATTTTGTTGACAAAGGCAAGGAGCATTATGATGACAAGGTTCATGGAGCACTGTGATGACAAGCATCACGGAGCATAGTGATTACATGGGTCATGGAGCATTGGGATGACAAGCGCATTGATCATTGTGATGACAATGGAAATGGAGCATTTTAATGACAAGAGTCCCGGATCATTTTGTTGTCAGGGTTCATGGAGCGTTGTGATAACAGTGGTCATGGAGCATTGTGATGACAGGGGTCATGGCGCATTGTGATGAGAAGGTCATGGAGCATTGGGCTGAAAATGTCCATGGAGTACTGTGATGACAGGGGTCATGGAGCATTGTGATGACAAGGTACTGGAGCACTGTGATGAGAAGACCATGGAGCCTTGTGATGACAAGTCTCATGGAGCATTCTGATGAAAAGTGCCATGGAGCATTGTGATTACAGGGGTCTTGGAGCATTGTGATGACAAGGGCATGGAACATTGGGATGAAAAGGCCATGGAGCGTTCTGATGACATGCATCATGGAGCTTTGTGATGACAAGGGCATGGAGCATTGTGATTACAGCGGTCTTGGAGCACTGTGATGAAAAGGGCATGGATCATTGTGATGAAAAAGGCATGGAGCCTTGTCATGACAGGGTTCAAGGAGAAAACTGACAACAAGTGTCAGGGAGCATTGTGATGACAAGGGTATTGAGTATTGTGATGACAAAGGTCATGGAGCATTGTGATGAGAAGACCATGGATAATTGTGATGACGAGCGTCATGGGGCGTTGTCATGATAAGTGTTATGGAACATATTGATCACAAGGATTTGGAGCATTGTGATGACAGAGGTCATGGAGCATTTTGGTTTCATTGTGATGACAATAGCCTGAAGCATTATGATGATGGGCATGGTGCATTGTGATGACAGGGTTCATGGAGCATTGAGATGAAAAGGGGCATGGAGCCTTGCGATTACAGGAGTCTTGGAGCATTGTGATGACAAAGGCATGGAACATCGTGAATGAGAAGGCCATGGAGCATTCTGTTGACATGCGTCATGGAGCTTTGTGATGACAAGGGCATGGAGCATTGTGATTACAGGGGTCTTGGAGCATTGTGATGACAAGGGTCATGGAGCCTTGTGATGACAAGGCTGTGGAACATTGTGATGGCAGGGGTCATGGAGCATTGTTATGACAGGGGTAATGGAGCATTGTGATGACAAGGGCATGGAACACTGCTATACATGCGTCATGGAGGATTGTAATGAAAAGCGCATGGAGCATTGTGATAAGAATGGCATCGAGCATTGTGATGAAAAGCATCATGGAGCCTGTGATGACAAGGGCATGGAACAATGTGATGAGAGGGTTCATGGAGCATTGTGATGACAATGGCATGCAGCATTGTGATGACAAGGGTCATTGAGCTTTGTGATGACAAAGGTCATGGAGCATTTTGATGACAAGGGTGTGGTGCATTCTGTTGTGAAGGGCAGGGAGCATTGTGATGACAGGGGTTATGGAACATTGTGCTGTCAGGGGAATGGAGCATTGTGATGATAAAGGCATGTAGCATTGTTGTGACAAGGGTCATGGAATATTGTGATGACAGGGGTGAGGGAGTATTGTGTTGACTAGTGATGGAACATTGTGATATCAGTGGTGAGAGAGCATTTTGATGAGAAGTGCATGGAGCAGTGTGATGACAAGGTTTATGGAGCATTGTGATGACAAAGATGTGGAGCATTGTGATGACAAGCGCATGGCACATTGTGATGCCATGGGTCATGGAGTATTGTGCTAACAAAGGCATTGAGCATTGGGAGGACAAGGGTCACCGAGCATTGTGATGAAATGTTCATGGAGAGCTGTGGTGACAAAGGTCACAGAGCCTTGTGATGACGAGGGCATGGACCATTGTGATGACATAGGTCATGAAGCATTGTGATGACTGGAGTCACGGAGCATTGTGATGACAGGGGTCATAGAGCATTGTGATGAAAGGGCATGGAGCATTGTGATGACAGGGGCATGTTGCATTGGTTTGACAAGTTTCCGGGATTATTGTGATGACAGTGGGCATGGCGCATTGTGATGACAAGGGCATGGAGCATTGTGATGAGAAGGTCATGGAGTATTGTGAAGAAGGGTGTCAGGGAGCATTGTGATGAGATATGTGTTGGTCCATTGCGATGACAATGGAATGGAGCATTGTGATGCCAAGTGTCATGGAGGATTGTGATGACAAAGGTAATGGAGCATTTTGATGACAAGCGCTTGGTGCACTGTGATGACAAGGGTCATGGAGCATTGTGATAACAAGGGCCATTGAGAATTTTGATGACATGTTCATGAAGCATTGTGATGACAATCACATGGAGCTTGCTGTGACAGGGATCATGGAGCATTGCGATGACAAGTGCATAGAGAATTGTGATGACAAAGCATGTAACACTGTGATGAAAAGCATCATGGAGCACAGTGATGCCAAGAACGGGGAGAATTGTGATGACAGGGGACATGGAGCATTGTGATGACCAGGGCATGGAGTATTGTGATGGCAAGACCGTGGAGCATTGTGATGAGAAGACCATGGATAATTGTGATGATGAGCATCATGGAGCACTGTAATGACAAGGGGTATGGAGCATTGTGATAACAGGGGTCATGGAGCATTGTGATGACAAGGTTCATGGAGCATTCTGATGACAAGCTTGTGGAGTATTTTGATGAAAATGACATGGAGCATTTTGATGAAAATTGCATGGGGCATTGTGATGAAAAAAACATGGAGCCTTTTCATGACAGTTTTCAGGGAGCATTCTGACGACAAGTGTCAGGGAGCATTGTGATGACAAAGGTCATGGAGAATTGTGACGACAAGGGCATGGAGTATTGTGATGACAAGCACATGGAGCTTGCTATGACGGGGTCATGGAGCATTGCGATGACAAGTGCATAGAGAATTGTGATGACAAAGCATGTAACACTGTGATGAGAAGTGTCATGGAGCATAGTGATGCCAAGATCGTGGAGAATTGTGATGACAGGGGACATGGAGCATTGTGATGACCAGGGCATGGAGCATTGCGATGGCAAGATCGTGGAGCATTGTGATGAGAAGACCATGGATAATTGTGATGACGAGGGTCATGGAGCACTGTAATGACAAGGGGTATAGAGCACTGTGATGACAGTGGTCATGGAGCATTGTGATGACCGGGGACATGGAGCATTGTGATGCCCAAGGCATGGAGCACTATGATGGCAAGACCGTGGAGCATTGTGATGAGAAGACCATGGATAATTGTGATGAGGAGCGTCATGGAGCACTGTAATGACAAGTGGTATGGAGCCTTGTGATGACAGGGGTCATGGAGCATTGTTATGACAGTGGTCATGGAGCATTGTGATGACAAGTGTCATGGAGCATTTTGATGACAAGGGCGTGGAGCATTGTGATGAGAAGACCATGGACAATTGTGATTACGAGTGTCATGGAGCACTGTAATGACAAGCAGTATGGAGCATTGTGATGACAGGGGTCATGGAGCATTGTGATGACTGGGGACATGGAGCATTGTGATGACCAGAGCATGGAGCATTGTGATGGCAAGACCGTGGAGCACTGTGATGAGAAGACCGTGGATAATTGTGATGACGAACATCATGGAGCACTGTAATGACAAGGGGCAATGAGCATTGTGATGACAGGGGTCATGGATCATTGAGATGACAATGGTCATGGAGCTTTCTGATCACAAGCTTGTGGAGTATTGTGATGACAGTGGCATGAAGCATTGTGATGAAAAGGGCATGGATCATTGTGATGAAAAAGGCATGGAGACTTGTCATGACAGGGTTCAATGAGCATACTGATGACAAGTGTCAGGGAGCATTGTGATGACAAGTGTATTGAGAATTGTGATGACAAAGGTCATGGAGCATTGTGATGAGAAGTCCATGGATAATTGTGATGACCAACGTCATGGGGCGTTGTGATGACAAGTGTTATGGAACATTGTGATCACAAGGGTTTGGAGCATTGTGATGAGAGAGGTCATGGAGAATTTTGATTTCATTGTGATGACAATAGCATGAAGCATTATGATGATGGGCATGGTGCATTGTGATGACAGGGTTCATGGAGCATTGAGATGAAAAGAGGCATGGATCATTGTAATAACAAGGGTCTTGGAGCATTGTGATGACAAGGGCATGGAGTATTGTGATGAGAAGGTCATGGAGCATTCTGATGACATGCGTCAGGGAGCTTTGTGATGACATGGGCATGGAGCATTGTGATTACAGGGGTCTTGGAGCATTGTGATGACAAGGGCCATGGAGTCTTGTGATGACAAGGCCGTAGAACATTGTGATGGCAGGGGTCATGGAGCATTGTGATGACAGGTGTAATGGAGCATTGTGATGACAAGGGCATGGAGCATTGGTCTGAAAAGTTTCATGGATTATTGTGATGAGAGTGAGCATGGAGCATTGTGATGACAAGGGCATGGAACACAGTGATACATGTGTCATGGAGGATTGCAATGACAAGGGCATGGAGCATTGTGATGACAAGTGTCATGGAGCTTTGTGATGACAACGGCATGGAGCAATGTGATGAGAGGTTTCATGGAGCTTTGTGATGACAATGGCATGGAGCATTGTGATTCTAAGGGTCATGGAGCTTTGTGATGACATAGGCCATGGAGCATTTTGATGACAAGGGCGTGGTGCATTGTGATGAGAAGGGCAGGGAGCATTGTGATGACAGGGTCATGGAGCAATTGGATGAAAAGGGTCATGGAACATTTTGATGACAGTGTTTATGGAACATTGTGATGTTAGGGGTCATGGAGCATTGTGATGAAAAGGGTCATGGAGCATTGTGATGGCAGGGGTTATGGAACATTGTGATGTCAGGGGTCATGGAGCATTGTGATGATAAGAGCATGTAGCATTGTTGTGACAAGGGTCATGGGACATTGGGATGACAGGGTGGAGGGAGTATTGTGTTGACTAGTGATGGAACATTGTGATATCAGTGGTGAGAGAGCATTTTGATGAGAGGTGCATGGAGCATTGTGATGACAAGGCTGTGGAGCATTGTGATGAGAAACGCAGGGCACATTGTGATGACATGGGTCATGGAACATTGTGCTGACAAACGCATGGAGCATTGTGATGACAAGGTTTATGGAGCATTGTGATGACAACGATGTGGAGCATTGTGATGACAAGCGCATGGCACATTTGATGCCATGTGTCATGGAGTAATGTGCTGACAAAGGCATGGAGCATTGTGATGAGAAGGTCATGGAGTATTGTGAAGAAGGGTGTCAGGGAGCATTGTGATGACATATGTCATGGTCTATTGCAATGACAATGGAATGTAGCTTTGTGATGCCAAGTGTCATGGAGGATTGTGATGACAAAGGTAATGGAGCATTTTGATGACAAGGGCTTGGAGCATTGTGATGACAAGGGTCATGGCACATTGTGATAACAAGGGCCATTGAGAATTTTGATGACATGTTCATGAAGCATTGTGATGACAATCACATGGAGCTTGCTATGACAGGGGTCATGGAGCATTACGATGACAAGTGCATAGAGAATTGTGATGACAAAACATGTAACACTGTGATGAGAAGTATCATGGAGCATAGTGATGCCAAGAACGTGGAGAATTGTGATGACAGGGGACATGGAGTATTGTGATGACCAGGGCATAGAGCATTGCGATGGCAAGACCGTGGAGCATTGTGATGAGAAGACCATGGATAATTGTGATGACGAGCGTCATGGAGCACTGTAATGACAAGGGGTATGGAGCATTGTGATGACAGGGGTCATGGAGCATGGTGATGACTGAGGACATGGAGCATCGTGATGACCAAGGCATGGAGCATTGTGATGGCAAGGCCGTGGAGCATTGTGATGAGAAGACCATGGATAATTGTGATGACGAGCGTCATGGAACAGTGTAATGACAAGGGGTATGGAGCATTTTGATGACAGGGGTCATGGAGCATTCTGAAGACAATGATCAGGGAGCATTCTGATGACAAGCTTGTGGAGTATTGTGATGACAATGACATGGAGCGTTGTGATGAAAAGGGCATGGAGCATTCTTATGAAAAAGGCATGGAGCCTTTTCATGACAGTGTTCAAGGAGTATTCTGACGACAAGTGTCAGGGAGCATTGTGATGACAAGTGTATTGAGAATTGTGATGACAAAGGTCATGGAGCATTGTGACGACAAGTGCATGGAGTATTGTCATGACAGTCATCATGGAGTGTTGTGATGACAAGTGTTATGGAACATTGTGATCACAAGGGTTGGAGCATTGTGATGACAGAGGTCATGGACCATTTTTATTTCAAGGAGCATGGAGCATTGTGATGACAAGGACATGGAGCAATGTGATCCCAAGGTTCATGGAGGATTGTGATGAAAATGGTAATGGAGTATTGTGATGACAAGCTCATGGAGCATTGTGATGACAAGGTCATGTAGGATTTTGATGACACAGGCATGGAGAATTGTGATGATAAGGGTCATGGAACACTGTGATGATAAGCGTCACGGAGCATTGTGATTACAGGGGTCATGGAGCATTGGGATGACAAGGGCATGGAGCATTGTGATGACAAGAGTCCCGGATCATTGTGTTGTCAGGGGTCATGGAGTGTTGTGATGACAGTGGTCATGGAGGATTGTGATGATATGGGTCATGGAGCATTGTGATGAGAAGGTCATGAAGCATTGGGCTGAAAATGTTCATGGAGTATTGTGATGACAGAGGTCATGGAGCATTGTAATGAGAAGGGAATTGAGCACTGTGATGACAAGGTCCTGGAGCATTGTGATGGGAAGTCCATGGAGCCTTGTGATGACAATTCTCATGGAACATTCTGATGAAAAGGGGCATGGAGCATTGTGATTACAGGGGTCTTGGAGCATTGTGATGACAAGGGCATGGAGTATTGTGATGAGAAGGCCATGGAGCATTCTGATGACATGAGTCATGGAGCTTTGTGCTGACAAGGGCATGGAGCATTGTGATGAAAATGGCATGGATCATTGTTATGAAAAAGGCATGGAGCCTTGTCATGACAGGGTTCTAGGAGCATACTGACGACAAGTGTCATGGAGCATTGTGATGACAAGTGTATTGAGCATTGTGATGACAAAGTTCATGGAGCATTGTGATGAGAAGACCATGGATAATTTTGATGATGAGCGTCATGGGGTGTTGTGATGATAAGTTTTATGGAACATTGTGATCACAAGGGTTTGGAGCATTGTGATGACAGAGGTCATGGAGCATTTTGATTTCATTGTGATGACAATAGCCTGAAGCATTATGGTGATGGGCATGGTGCATTGTGATGACAGCGTTCATGGAGCATTGAGATGAAAAGGGGCATGGAGCATTGTGATTACAGGGGTCTTGGAGCATTGTGATGACAAGGGCAAGGAGCATTGTGATGAGAAGGCCATGGAGCATTCTGATGACATGTGTCATTAAGCTTTGTGATGACAAGGGCATGGAGCATTGTGATTACAGGGGTCTTGGAGCATTGTGATGACAAGGGTCATGGAGCCTTGTGATGACAATGGTGTGGAACATTGTGATGGCAGGGGTCACGGAGCATTGTGATGAAAAGTTCATGGAGTATTGTGGTTACAAAGGTCACAGAGCCTTGTGATGATGTGGGCATGGACCACTGTGATGACAAATGTTATGAAGCATTGTGATGACTGGAGTCACAGAGCATTGTGATGACAGGAGTCATGGAGCATTGTGATGACAAGGGCATGGAGCATTGTGATGACAGGGGCATGGAGAATTGGTCTGACAAGTTTAATAGATTATTGTGATTACAGTGGGCATGGGGCATTGTGATGACAAGGGCATGGGGCATTGTGATGAGAAGGTCATGGAGTATTGTGAAGACAGGTGTCAGGGAGCACTGTGATGACATATGTCATGGTCCATTGCGATGACAATGGCATGGAGCATTGTGATGCCAAATGTAATGGAGGATTGTGATGATAAATATAATGGAGCATTGTGATGACTAGGGCTTGGAACATTATGATGACAAGGGCCATTGAAAATTTTCATGACAAGGTCGTGAAGCATTGTGATGACAAGGTGCTGGAGCATTGTGATGAGAAAACCACGGAGCCTTGTGAGACAAGTCTCATGGAGCATACTGATGAAAAGGGGCATGGAGCATTGTGATTAGAGTGTCTTGGAAAATTGTGATGACAAGGGCATGGAGCATTGTGATGAGAAGACCATGGATAATTGTGATGACGAGGGTCATGGAGCACTGTAATGACAAGGGGTATAGAGCACTGTGATGACAGTGGTCATGGAGCATTGTGATGACCGGGGACATGGAGCATTGTGATGCCCAAGGCATGGAGCACTGTGATGGCAAGACCGTGGAGCATTGTGATGAGAAGACCATGGATAATTGTGATGAGGAGCGTCATGGAGCACTGTAATGACAAGTGGTATGGAGCCTTGTGATGACAGGGGTCATGGAGCATTGTTATGACAGTGGTCATGGAGCATTGTGATGACAAGTGTCATGGAGCATTTTGATGACAAGGGCGTGGAGCATTGTGATGAGAAGACCATGGACAATTGTGATTACGAGTGTCATGGAGCACTGTAATGACAAGCAGTATGGAGCATTGTGATGACAGGGGTCATGGAGCATTGTGATGACTGGGGACATGGAGCATTGTGATGACCAGAGCATGGAGCATTGTGATGGCAAGACCGTGGAGCACTGTGATGAGAAGACCGTGGATAATTGTGATGACGAACATCATGGAGCACTGTAATGACAAGGGGCATGGAGCATTGTGATGACAGGTGTCATGGAGCATTGTGATGACAGGGGTCATGGATCATTGAGATGACAATGGTCACGGAGCTTTCTGATCACAAGCTTGTGGAGTATTGTGATGACAATGGCATGAAGCATTGTGATGAAAAGGGCATGGATCATTGTGATGAAAAAGGCATGGAGACTTGTCATGACAGGGTTCAATGAGCATACTGATGACAAGTGTCAGGGAGCATTGTGATGACAAGTGTATTGAGAATTGTGATGACAAAGGTCATGGAGCATTGTGATGAGAAGTCCATGGATAATTGTGATGACCAACGTCATGGGGCGTTGTGATGACAAGTGTTATGGAACATTGTGATCACAAGGGTTTGGAGCATTGTGATGAGAGAGGTCATGGAGAATTTTGATTTCATTGTGATGACAATAGCATGAAGCATTATGATGATGGGCATGGTGCATTGTGATGACAGGGTTCATGGAGCATTGAGATGAAAAGAGGCATGGATCATTGTAATAACAAGGGTCTTGGAGCATTGTGATGACAAGGGCATGGAGTATTGTGATGAGAAGGTCATGGAGCATTCTGATGACATGCGTCAGGGAGCTTTGTGATGACATGGGCATGGAGCATTGTGATTACAGGGGTCTTGGAGCATTGTGATGACAAGGGCCATGGAGTCTTGTGATGACAAGGCCGTAGAACATTGTGATGGCAGGGGTCATGGAGCATTGTGATGACAGGTGTAATGGAGCATTGTGATGACAAGGGCATGGAGCATTGGTCTGAAAAGTTTCATGGATTATTGTGATGAGAGTGAGCATGGAGCATTGTGATGACAAGGGCACGGAACACAGTGATACATGTGTCATGGAGGATTGCAATGACAAGGGCATGGAGCATTGTGATGACAAGCGTCATGGAGCTTTGTGATGACAACGGCATGGAGCAATGTGATGAGAGGTTTCATGGAGCTTTGTGATGACAATGGCATGGAGCATTGTGATTCTAAGGGTCATGGAGCTTTGTGATGACATAGGCCATGGAGCATTTTGATGACAAGGGCGTGGTGCATTGTGATGAGAAGGGCAGGGAGCATTGTGATGACAGGGTCATGGAGCAATTGGATGAAAAGGGTCATGGAACATTTTGATGACAGTGTTTATGGAACATTGTGATGTTAGGGGTCATGGAGCATTGTGATGAAAAGGGTCATGGAGCATTGTGATGACAGGGGTTATGGAACATTGTGATGTCAGGGGTCATGGAGCATTGTGATGATAAGAGCATGTAGCATTGTTGTGACAAGGGTCATGGGACATTGGGATGACAGGGTGGAGGGAGTATTGTGTTGACTAGTGATGGAACATTGTGATATCAGTGGTGAGAGAGCATTTTGATGAGAGGTGCATGGAGCATTGTGATGACAAGGCTGTGGAGCATTGTGATGAGAAACGCAGGGCACATTGTGATGACATGGGTCATGGAACATTGTGCTGACAAACGCATGGAGCATTGTGATGACAAGGTTTATGGAGCATTGTGATGACAACGATGTGGAGCATTGTGATGACAAGCGCATGGCACATTTGATGCCATGTGTCATGGAGTAATGTGCTGACAAAGGCATGGAGCATTGTGATGAGAAGGTCATGGAGTATTGTGAAGAAGGGTGTCAGGGAGCATTGTGATGACATATGTCATGGTCTATTGCAATGACAATGGAATGTAGCATTGTGATGCCAAGTGTCATGGAGGATTGTGATGACAAAGGTAATGGAGCATTTTGATGACAAGGGCTTGGAGCATTGTGATGACAAGGGTCATGGCACATTGTGATAACAAGGGCCATTGAGAATTTTGATGACATGTTCATGAAGCATTGTGATGACAATCACATGGAGCTTGCTATGACAGGGGTCATGGAGCATTACGATGACAAGTGCATAGAGAATTGTGATGACAAAACATGTAACACTGTGATGAGAAGTATCATGGAGCATAATGATGCCAAGAACGTGGAGAATTGTGATGACAGGGGACATGGAGTATTGTGATGACCAGGGCATAGAGCATTGTGATGGCAAGACCGTGGAGCGTTGTGATGAGAAGACCATGGATAATTGTGATGACGAGCGTCATGGAGCACTGTAATGACAAGGGGTATGGAGCATTGTGATGACAGGGGTCATGGAGCATTGTGATGACTGAGGACATGGAGCATCGTGATGACCAAGGCATGGAGCATTGTGATGGCAAGACCGTGGAGCATTGTGATGAGAAGACCATGGATAATTGTGATGACGAGCGTCATGGAACAGTGTAATGACAAGGGGTATGGAGCATTTTGATGACAGGGGTCATGGAGCATTCTGATGACAAGCTTGTGGAGTATTGTGATGACAATGACATGGAGCGTTGTGATGAAAAGGGCATGGAGCATTCTTATGAAAAAGGCATGGAGCCTTTTCATGACAGTGTTCAAGGAGTATTCTGACGACAAGTGTCAGGGAGCATTGTGATGACAAGTGTATTGAGAATTGTGATGACAAAGGTCATGGAGCATTGTGACGACAAGTGCATGGAGTATTGTCATGACAGTCATCATGGAGTGTTGTGATGACAAGTGTTATGGAACATTGTTATCACAAGGGGTTGGAACATTGTGATGACAGAGGTCATGGACCATTTTGATTTCAAGGAGCATGGAGCATTGTGATGACAAGGGCATGGAGCAATGTGATCCCAAGGTTCATGGAGGATTGTGATGAAAATGGTAATGGAGTATTGTGATGACAAGCTTATGGAGCATTGTGATGACAAGGTCATGTAGGATTTTGATGACACAGGCATGGAGAATTGTGATGATAAGGGTCATGGAACACTGTGATGATAAGCGTCACGGAGCATTGTGATTACAGTGGTCATGGAGCATTGGGATGCCAAGGGCATGGAGCATTGTGATGACAAGAGTCCCGGATCATTGTGTTGTCAGGGGTCATGGAGTGTTGTGATGACAGTGGTCATGGAGGATTGTGATGATATGGGTCATGGAGCATTGTGATGAGAAGGTCATGAAGCATTGGGCTGAAAATGTTCATGGAGTATTGTGATGACAGGGGTCATGGAGCATTGTAATGAGAAGGGAATTGAGCACTGTGATGACAAGGTCCTGGAGCATTGTGATGGGAAGTCCATGGAGCCTTGTGATGACAATTCTCATGGAACATTCTGATGAAAAGGGGCATGGAGCATTGTGATTACAGGGGTCTTGGAGCATTGTGATGACAAGGGCATGGAGTATTGTGATGAGAAGGCCATGGAGCATTCTGATGACATGCGTCATGGAGCTTTGTGCTGACAAGGGCATGGAGTATTGTGATGAAAATGGCATGGATCATTGTTATGAAAAAGGCATGGAGCCTTGTCATGACAGGGTTCTAGGAGCATACTGACGACAAGTGTCATGGAGCATTGTGATGACAAGTGTATTGAGCATTGTGATGACAAAGTTCATGGAGCATTGTGATGAGAAGACCATGGATAATTTTGATGATGAGCGTCATGGGGTGTTGTGATGATAAGTTTTATGGAACATTGTGATCACAAGGGTTTGGAGCATTGTGATGACAGAGGTCATGGAGTATTTTGATTTCATTGTGATGACAATAGCCTGAAGCATTATGGTGATGGGCATGGTGCATTGTGATGACAGCGTTCATGGAGCATTGAGATGAAAAGGGGCATGGAGCATTGTGATTACAGGGGTCTTGGAGCATTGTGATGACAAGGGCAAGGAGCATTGTGATGAGAAGGCCATGGAGCATTCTGATGACATGTGTCATTAAGCTTTGTGATGACAAGGGCATGGAGCATTGTGATTACAGGGGTCTTGGAGCATTGTGATGACAAGGGTCATGGAGCCTTGTGATGACAATGGTGTGGAACATTGTGATGGCAGGGGTCACGGAGCATTGTGATGAAAAGTTTATGGAGTATTGTGGTTACAAAGGTCACAGAGCCTTGTGATGATGTGGGCATGGACCACTGTGATGACAAATGTTATGAAGCCTTATGATGACTGGAGTCACAGAGCATTGTGATGACAGGAGTCATGGAGCATTGTGATGACAAGGGCATGGAGCATTGTGATGACAGGGGCATGGAGCATTGGTCTGACAAGTTTAATAGATTATTGTAATGACAGTGGGCATGGGGCATTGTGATGACAAGGGCATGGGGCATTGTGATGAGAAGGTCATGGAGTATTGTGAAGACAAGTGTCAGGGAGCATTGTGATGACATATGTCATGGTCCATTGCGATGACAATGGCATGGAGCATTGTGATGCCAAATGTAATGGAGGATTGTGATGACAAATATAATGGAGCATTGTGATGACTAGGGCTTGGAGCATTATGATGACAAGGGCCATTGAAAATTTTCATGACAAGGTCGTGAAGCATTGTGATGACAAGGTGCTGGAGCATTGTGATGAGAAAACCACGGAGCCTTCTGAGACAAGTCTCATGGAGCATACTGATGAAAAGGGGCATGGAGCATTGTGATTAGAGTGTCTTGGAAAATTGTGATGACAAGGGCATGGAGCATTGTGATGAGAAGGCCAAGGAGCAGTCTGATGACATGCGTCATTGAGCTTTGTGATGACAAGGGCATGGAGCTTTGTAATTACAGGCGTCTTGGAGCATTGTGATGAAAAAGGCATGGATCATTGTGATGAAAAAGGCATGGAGCCTTGTCATGACAGGGTTCAAGGAGCATACAGAGAACAAGTGTCAGGGAGCATTTTGATGACAAGTGTATTGAGCATTGTGATGACAAAGGTCATGGAGCATTGTGAAGAGAAGACCATAGATAATTGTGATGACGAGCGTCATGGGGCATTGTGATGACAAGTGTTATGGAATATTGTGATCACAAGGGTTTGGAGCAGTGTTATGACAGAGGTCATGGAGCATTTTGATTTCATTGTGATGACAATAGCCTGAAGCATTATGATGATGGGCATGGTGCATTGTGATGACAGGGTTCATGGATCATTGAGATAAAAAGGGACATGGAGCATTGTGATTACAGGGGTCTTGGAGCATTGTGATGAGAAGGGTCATGGAGCCTTGTGATGACAAGGCCATGCAACATCGTGATGGAAGGGGTCATGGAACATTGTTATCACAGGGGTAATGGAGCATTGTGATGGCAAGGGCATGGAGCATTCTGATGACATGCATCATGGAGCTTTGTGATGACAAGGGCATGTAGCACTGTGATTACAGGGGTCTTGGAGCATTGTGATGACAAGGGTCATGGAGCCTTGTGATGACAAGGCCGTGGAACATTGTGATGGCAGGGGTCATGGAGCATTGTTATGACAGGGGTAATGGAGCATTGTGATGACAAGGGCATGGAACATTTGTCTGAAATGTTTCATGGATTATTGTGATGAGAGTGGGCATGGAGCATTGTGATGACAAGGGCATGGAACACAGTGATACATGGGTCATGGAGGATTGTAATGACAAGGGCATGGAGCATTGTGATGAGAAGGGCATCGAGCAGTGTGATGACAAGCACCATGGATCTTTTTGATGACAATTGCATGGAACAATGTGATGAGAGGTTTCATGGAGTATTGTGATGACAATGGCATGGAGCATTGTGATGCCAAGGGTCATGGAGCTTTGTGATGACAAAGGTCATGGAGCATTTTGATGACAAGGGCGTGGTGCATTGTGATGAGAAGGGCAGGGAACATTGTGATGACATTGTCATGGACCAATTTGATGAAAAGTGTCATGGAACATTTTGATGAGAGGCGTTATGTAACATTGTGATGTTAGGGGTCATGGAGCATTTTGATGAAAAGGGTCATGGAGCATTTTGATGACAGGGGTTATGGAACATTGTGATGTCAGGGATCATCAAACATTGTGAAGATAAGTGCACGTAGCATTGTGATGACAGGAGTCATGGAAAATTGGGATGACAGGGTTGAGGGAGTATTGTGATGAACAGTGATGTAACATTGTGATATCAGTGGTGAGAGAGCATTTTGATTTGAAGTGCATGGAGCATTGTGATGACAAGGTTTATGGAACATTGTGATGACAAGATTGTGGAGCACTGTGACGACAAGCGCATGGTGCATTGTGATGACATGGGTCATGGAGCATTGTGCTGACAAGCGCATGGAGCATTGTGATGACAAGGGTCATGGAGCATTGTGCTGAGAAAGGCATAGAGCATTGTGATGACAAGGGTCAAAGAGCATTGTGATGAAAAGTTCATGAAGCATTGTGGTTAAAAAGGTCACAGGGACTGTTGATGACAAGGGCATGGACCATTGTGATGACAAAGGTCATGAAGCCTTGTGATGACTGGAGTCACGGAGCATTGTGATGACAGGGGTCATGGAGCATTGTGATAACAAGGGCATGGGGCATTGTGATGACAAGGGCATGGAGCATTGGTCTAATAAGTTTCATGGCTTATTGCGATGACAGTTGGAATGGCGCATTGTGATGACAAGGGCATGGAGCATTGTGATGACCAGGTCATTCATTATTGTGAAGACAGGTGTCAGGGAGCATTGTGATGACATATGTAATGGCCCATTGTGATGACAATGCCATGGAGCATTGTGATGCCAAGTGTCATGGAGGATTCTGATGACAAAGGTAATGGAGCATTGTGATGACAATGGCTTGGAGCATTGTGATGACAAGGGTCAGGGAGCATTGTGCTGACAAGTTCATGGAAAATTGTGATGACAAGGGACATGGAGCATTCTGATGACAAGCTTGTGGAGTATTTTGATGACAATGGCATGGAGCATTGTGATGAAAAAGGCATGGTGCATTTTGATGAAAAAGGCATGGAGCCTTTTTGTGACAGGGTTCAAGGAGCATTCTGACGAGAAGTGTCAGGGAGCATTGTGATGACAAGTGTATCGAGAATTGTGATGACAAAGGTCATGGAGCATTGTGATGAAAAGGGCATGGAGTATTGTGATGACAGGCATCATGGAGCATTGTGATGACAAGTGTTATGGAACATTGTGATCACAAGGGTTTGGAGCATTGTGATGACAGAGGTCATGGATCATTTTGATTTCAAGGAGCATGGAGCATTGTGATGACAAGGGCATGGAGCAATGTGATCCCAAGGTTCATGGAGGATTGTGATGGCAATGGTAATGGAGTATTGTGATGACAAGTGCATAGAACATTGTAATGACAAGGTCATGTAGCATTTTGCTGACAAAGGCATGGAGCATTGTGATGACAGGTGTCATGGAGCACTGTGATGACAAGCGTCACGGAGCATTGTGATTACAGGGGTCATGGAGCATTGGGATGACAAGGGCATGCATCATTGTGATGACAAGTGTCATGGAGCATTGGGCTGAAAATGTTCATGGAGTATTGTGATGACAGGGGTCATGGAGCATTGTGATGACTAGGGAATGGAGCATTGTGATGACAAGAGTCCCGGATCATTGTGTTGTCAGGTGATATTGAGCGTTGTGATGACTGTGGTCATGGAGCATTGTGATGATATTGGTCATGGAGCATTGTGATGAGAAGGTCATGGAGCATTGGGATGAAAATGTTCATGGAGTATTGTGATGACAGGGGTCATGGAGCATTGTGATGATAAGGGAATGGGGCATTTTGATGAAAATGTCCTGGAGCATTGTGATGAGAAGACCATGGAGCCTTGTGATGACAAGTCTCATGGAGCATTCTGATGAAAAGGAGCATGGACCATTGTGATTACAGGGGTCTTGGAGCATTGTGATGACAAGGGCATGGAGCATTGTGATGAGAAGGCCATGGAGCATCCTGATGGCATGCATCATGGAGCTTTGTGATGACAAGGGCATGGAGCATTGTGATTACAGGGGTCTTGGAGCATTGTGATGAAAATGGCATGGATCATTGTGATGAAAAAGGCATGGAGCCTTGTCATGAAAGGGTTCAGGGAGCATACTGATGGCAAGAGTCAGGGAGCATTGTGATGACATGTGTATTGCGCATTGTGATGACAAATGTCATGGGGCATTGTGATGAGAAGTCCATGGATAATTGTGATGAGTAGCGTCATGGGGTATTGTGATGACAAGTGTTATGGAACATTGTGATCACAAGGGTTTGGATCATTGTGATGACAGAGGTCATGGAGCATTTTGATTTCATTGTGATGACAAGAGCATGAAGCATTATGATGATGGGCATGGTGCATTGTGATGACAGGGTTCATGGAGCATTGTGATGAAAGGTGGCACGGAGCTTTGGTTTGACAAGTTTCATGGATTATTTTGATGACAGTGGGCATGGCACATTGTGATGACAAGGGCATGGAGCATTGTGATGACAAGGTCATGGAGTATTGTGAAGACAGGTGTCAGGGAGCATTGTGATGACATATGTCATGTTCCATTGTGATGACAATAGCACGGAGCATTGTGATGCCAAGTGTCATGGAGGATTGTTGTGACAAAGGTAAAGGAGCATTGTGATGATAAGCGCATGGAGCATTGAGATGACAAGGGCCATTGATAATTTTAATGTCCATGTCGTGAAACATTTTGATGACAAGCGCATGGAGCTTCCTATGACAGGGGTCATGGAGCATTGCGATGACAAGTGCATGGAGTATTGTTATGACAAGAGCATATAACATTGTGATGAGAAGTGCCATGGAGCATTGTGATGACAAGGACATGGAGAATTGTGAGGACAAGGGACATTGAGCTTTGAGATGACCAAGGCATGGAGCATTGTGATGGCAAAGCCGTGGAGCATTGTGATGAGAAGACCTTGGGTAATTGTGATGACGAGCATCATGGAGCACTGTAATGACAAGGGGCATGAAGCATTGTGATGACAGGTGTCAGGGAGCATTGTGATGACAGGGGTCATGAAGCATTGTGATGACAAGGGCATGGAGCATTGTGATGACAAGGGTACGGAACATTGTGATGAAAAGTGCCATTGAGAATTTTGATGATAAAGTCGTGAAGCATTGTGATGACAAACACTTGGAGCTTGCTATGACAGGGGTCATGGAACATTGCAATGACAAGTGCATGGAGAATTGTGATGAAACGAGCATGTAACTTTGTGATGAAAAGTGTCATGTAGCATTGTGATGACAAGTACGTGGAGAATTTTTATGACAAGGGACATGGAGCATTGTGATAACCAGGGAATGGAGCATTGTGATGAAAGGGGACATGGAGCATTTTTATACCAAGGGCCATGGTGCATTCTGATATAAGATATCATTTATGAAGCGAATGTAAACCTGGCTACATATGAACTGAATTAGGAAAGAGAACAGAGTCTCAGATTTAGAAAACACTCTTATGCTTGCTTAAGGGGGAAGGAGAGGTGGGGAGACTCAGAAAACCAGAGTTTGATATTAACACAGGTACCGTTCCATAATCCAAATACAGAAGAGACAATCCCGACTCCTTCCTCAGTGAATGGGACTCAACACCCCTATTCCCCACAGAGAAATATATCTGACTAGTAAGGATCTTAAAACCTATGTATTGATATGTCTCCATAAGGGAAACAAGTGTGTCTAGAATGACATAAACACGGCAGTGAGAATCAGCTCAAACCCACTATAAAAAGGAATTTAAAAACAAAACAAAGAAACAGTGAAATTCTTACACAATACCTTCAGGGGTTCTGATGAAACTTGGAGTGACCCTATCTACAACATCAGCTGGATGTGGCATAAGGCTGTTCACTTGAGACTGAGAGGATTGGTGAGATTGGGTGTGAAAATGCAGACGCTTTAAAGCAATAATGCCTGCCACTGATTCCATGGTTCCCAACTCTCCAGGTAGAAGGGAATATCACTACAGTTATAACATGTATGGGAAACCTAGAGAATGGACACTCTCTGATGGTGAAAGGTTTCTAAAACTCTACTAATTTTTTTCTCTCCATGTGCTCCAGCTTGACATTCCAACTGCTTTAATATCAATCTGCCAACTTGGAGAGTCAGCACCTATAACCTCCTGGTTCGCACAGTTGGCACATTGTGCAGAGGATATAAGGGAAGAGGGAGAACCAATGAGAGAGTAGCTGTAGGCATTTGGACGGCCACATGTCACTCTAATTTCCCGTCACGAAGAAGAATTAACCACACTCTCAGCCTGCCCCACACCCATAACTAGTATAGGTCCTGTAGCAAAATTGTGGGTTTGCGGTCAGCTCACAAAAACACAAGATGAAAAATGGAGCTAAGGGGCACAGCAATTCACTAAGTTGCAGAGTTATACAGGACTACTCTCTTCCAAAAATCTGCTGAGGAAAAGCCATGAGGCGGACTTGAAAATGAGGGAGATTTGCACGAAACAGATTTCCAGAAGTACATAGGAATCGCCTTTAAACACAGGAAAAGCATCACAACTTCGACAATTATGGAATTGTCCATAAAGGGCGCATGCGTTTTCTCCTGAATATATTCAGGAGAAAACGCATACACCCATTTTGTCCAACCAAGCAACCGCACAATGCAAATCTGCACTACAAAGAAGTATCACTTCCCACCAGTCAAAAGGGATATCCGTAAAATGTGTAAAAACCAGAAAGGCAAGAGGGGCTCTGGAGAACAGGGAGCCTTGTTATGCTGATGGGTGGGATGTAGATTGCCAACAGCCACTCTGGAGGAGTGCATTGTGTTCCCTAAAATAATTAAACAACAGAGCTTCACAACCTAAGGCACTTCCAGTCATGGGAATATACCTTGGGGAAATTGAAAATCAATAAGACACAGCCAACCCAAAATATAGGGCAGCACTGCTTACAAGAACCTCGACTTCGGGACACCTTAAATATCCCAGGAAAGACAAAAATAGTAAAGAAATTGTGGTACATACGTACGATGGAATATCCCTCAGCCATGAAATCAATGTCATAAGGCCAGTAGCAGCATAATGAGGGGATTCATGTAGGATGATTCTAACTGAAATAAGTCACACAGAAAAAGAAACTTATCATAAGATATCACTTATGAAGGTCTTGTAAACATGGCTACACATGAAATGAATTAGGAAAGAGAAGAGTCTCACATTTAGAAAACACTCTTATGCCTGCTCAAGAGGAAAGGAGAGGTGGGGTGATGCATAAAACCAGAGTTTGATATTAGCACAGGTACGGTTGCATAATCAAAATACAGAATAGACAAGACCTACTCTTTCCTCACTGAATGGGGCTCAACACCCCTATTCCCCGCAAAGTAGTATATCTGACTAGTAAGAATCTTAAAACCTATGTATTGATATGTCTCCATAAGGTAACCAAGTGTGTCTAGAACGACATAAACACGGCAGTGAGAATCAGCTCAAACCCACTATAAAAATGAATTTCAAAACAAAACAAATAAACAGTGAAATTCTTACACAATACCTTCAGGGGTTCTGATGAAACTTAGAATGACCCTATCTACAATGACAGCTGGATGTGGCATAAGGCTGGTCACTTGGGACTGAGAGGATTGGTGAGATTGGGTGAGAAAATGCAGACCGTTTTAAGCAATAATACCTGGCACCCATTCCATGGTTCCCAACTCTCTAGGTAGAAGGGAATATCACTACAGTTATAACATGTATGGGAAACCTAGAGAATGGACACCATCTGATGGTGAAATGTTTCTAAAACTCTACTAATTTTTTTCTCTCCTTGTGCACCAGTTTGACATTCCAACTGCTTTAGTATCAATCTCCCAAATTGGAGAGTCAGCACCTTTAACCTCCTGGTTCGCACAGTTGGCACGTTGTGCAGAGGATATAAGGGAAGAGGGAGAAACAATTAGAGAGTAGCTGTAGGCATTTGGATGGCCACATGTCACTCTAAATTCCCGTCACGAAGAAGAATTAACAAACTCTGAGCCAGCCCCCCCAATGGAACCACTATAGGTCCTGAAGCAAAATTGTGGATTGGCAGTCAGCTCACAAAAACGCAAGTTGAAAAATGGAGCTCAGGGGCACAGAAATTCACTAACTTGCAGAGTTATAAAGGACTACTCTCTTCCAAAAATCTGTTGAGAGAAAGCCATGAGGCGGACTTGAAAGTGAGGCAGAAGTGCACGAAACAGATTTCCAGAAGTACATTGGAATCGCCTTTAAACACAGGAAAAGCATCACAACTTCGACAATTATGGAATTGTCCATAAAGGGCGCATGCGTTTTCTCCTGAATATATTCAGGAGAAAACGCATACGCACATTTTGTCCAACCAAGCAACCGCACAATGCAAATCTGCACTACAAAGAAGTATCACTTCCAACCGGTCAAAAGGGACATCCGTAAAATGTGTAAAAACAAGAAAGGCAAGACAGGATCTGGAGAAGAGGGAGCCTTGTTATGCGGATGGGTGGGATGTAAATTGCCAACAGCCACTCTGGAGGAGTGCACTGTGTACCCAAAAAGAAGTAAACAACAGTGCTTCACAACTTAAGGCACTTCCAGTCACGGGAATATACCTTGGGAAAATTGAAAATCAATAAGACACAGCCACCCCAAAATTTATGGCAGCACTGCTTACAAGAACCTCGACTTCGGGACACCTTATATATCCCAGGAAAGACAAAAATGGTAAAGAAATTGTGGTACATACGTATGATGGAATATCCCTCAACCATGAAGTCAATGTCATAAGGCCAGTAGCAGCATAATGACGGGATTCATGTACGATGATTCTAACTGAAAATATCACACAGAAAAAGAAACTTATCATAAGATATCACTTATGAAGGGTATATAAACATGGCTACACATGGAATGAATTAGGAAAGGGAACAGAGTCTCATATTTAGAAAACACTCTTATGCATGCTTAAGGGGAAAGCAGAGGTGGGATGATGAATAAAACCAGAGTTTGATATTAGCACAGGTACGGTTCCATAATCCAAATACAGAATACACAAGACCTACTACTTCCTCTGTGAACGGGACTCAAAACCCCATATTTCCCGCAGAGGAATATATCTTACTAGTAAGAATCTTAAAACCTATGTATAGATATGTCTCTGTAAGGGAATCATGTGTGTCTAGACTGGCATAAACATGGCAGCGAGAATCAGCTCAAACCCACTAGAAAAGGAAATTCAAAAACAAAACAAAAAACAGGGAAATTCTTTACAATTCCTTCAGGGTCTCTGATGAAACATGGAATGACCCTATCAACAACGACAGCTGGATGTGGCATAAGGCTGGACACTTGGGACTGAGAGGATTGGTGAGATTGGGTGAACAAATGCAGACACTTTAAAACAATAGTATGTGGCACCCATTCCATGGGTCCCAACTCTCCAGGTTGAAGGAACTATTACTACAGCTATAACATGTACGGGAAACCTAGAGAACGGACACACTGTGTATACAAAAGGTTTCTAAAACTCAAAGAATAGTCCCTCTCCTTGTGCTCCAGTTTGATTTTCCATCAGCTTTACTATCAATCTCCGAACTTGGAGAGACAGCCCCTTTAACCTCCTGGTTCGCACAGGTTTCCAATTTGGCAGAGGATGAAAGGGAAGAGGGAGAACCAATGAGAGAGTAGCTGTTAGGCATTTGGACAGGCACATTTCACTCTAATTTCCTGGCAGGAAGAAGAATTTAACAAATTCTCAGCCCCACCCCGGGAAACAGTATAGGTCCTGAACCAAAATTTTGGACTTGTGGTCAGCTCACCAAAAACGAGTTGAAAAATGGAGCTCAGGGGCACAGCAATTCATAAACTGGCCGAGTAATAAAGAACAACTATCGTCCAAAAATCTGTTGAGGGAAGGCAACGAGGCAGACTTGAAAGCGAGGCAGAATAGCAGGAAACAGATTTCAAGAGGTACGTTGGAATCACCTTTAAATTACAGGAAGAGGGGCACAACTTCGACAATGATGCACTTGGCCAAAAAGGGCGTATGCGTTTTCTCCTGAATATATTCAGGAGAAAACGCATACGCCCTTTTTGGCCAAGCAAGCAAGCGGGCAATGCAAATCTGCACTACAAAGAAGTATCACTTCCCACCCGTCAAAAGGGACATCCACAAAATGTGTAAAAACCAGAAAGGCAAGACAGGCCATGGAGAACAGGGAGCCTTGTTATGCTGATGGGCGGGATGTAAATTGCCAACTGCCTCACTGGAGGAGTGCATTGTGTTCCATAAAACAAGTAAAGAACAGAGCTACAGAGCCAAGGGCACTTCCAGGCTAGGGAATATACCTTGGGAAAACTGAAAATCAATAAGACAGAGCCACCCCAAAATTTAGGGCTGCACTGCTTACAAGGACCTCAACATGGGTACACCTTAAATATCCCAGGAAATATAAAAATGGTTCAAAAAATTGTGGTACTTACGTACGATGGAATATCCCTCAGCCATGAAATGAATATCATAAGACGAGCAGCAGCAAAATGGGTAGATTCAGGTACGATGATTCTAAGTGAAATAAGCCACACAGAAATAGAAACTTATCATAAGATATCACTTATGAAGATCCTGTAAACATGGTTACACTTGAACTGAGTTAGGAAAGAGAACAGTGTCTCACATTTAGAAAACACTCTTATGCCTGCTTAAGGGGGAAGGAGAGGTGGGGTGATGCATAAAACCAGAGTTTGATATAAGCACAGGTACCGTTCCAAAAACCAACTATGGAATAGACAAGACCTACACCTTCCTCAGTGAAAGGGACTCAAAACCCCATATTTCCCGGAGAGGAATATATCTGACTAGTAAGAATCTTAAAACCTATGTATTGATATGTCTCCGTAAGGGAATCAAGTGTGTCTAGACTGGCAAAAACATGGCAGCCAGAATCAGCTCAAACCCACTATAAAAAGGAATTTCAAAAACAAAACAAAAAAATGGGAAATTCTTTACAATTCCTTCAGGGTCTCTGATGAATCCTGGAATGACCCTATCTACAACACCAGCTGGATATGGCATAAGGCTGGACACTTGGGACTGAGAGGATTGGTGAGATTTGGTGAGCAAATGCAGACCCTTTAAAGCAATAATGCATGGCACCCATTCCATGGGTCCCAACTCTCCAGTTTGAAGGGAATATTACTACAGTTATAACATATACCGGAAACCTAGAGAATGGACACACTGTGAATACGAAAGGTTTCTAAAACTCAACGAATAGTCCCTCTCCTGGTGCTCCGGTTTGACTTTCCATCTGCTTTACTATCAACCTCCCAACATGGAGAGACAGCCCCTTTAACCTCCTGGTTCACACACGTTGCCAATTTGGCAGAGTATGAAAGGGAAGAGGGAGAACCAATGAGAGATTAGCTGTTAGGCATTTGGATGGGCACATATCACTGTAATTTCCCGGCAGGAAGAAGAATTAACCAAAGTCTCAGCCCCCCACCGGGAACCAGCATAGGTCCTGAACCAAAATTTTGGACTTGCGGTCAGCTCACCAAAAACGAGTTGAAAAATGGAGCTCAGGGGCACAGCAATTAACAAACTGGCCGAGTAATAAAGGACAACTATCATCCAAAAATATGTTGAGGGAAGGCAACGAGGCGGACTTGAAAGCGAGGCAGAATAGCAGGAAACAGATTTCAAGAGGTACGTTGGAATCGCCTTTAAAGCACAGGAAGAGGGGCACAACTTCGACAATGATGCACTTGGCCAAAAAGGGCGTATGCGTTTTCTCCTGAATATATTCAGGAGAAAACGCATACGCCCTTTTTGGCCAAGCAAGCAATTGGGCAATGCAAATCTGCACTACACAGAAGTATCACTTCCCACCGGTCGAAAGTGACATCCACAAAATGTGAAAAAACTAGAAAGGCAAGACAGGCCCTAGAGAACAGGGAGCCTTGTTATGCTGATGGGCGGGATGTAAATTGCCAACTGCCTCTATGGAGGAGTTCATTGTGTTCCCTAAAAGAAGTAAACAACAGAGCTACAGAGCCAAGGGAACTTCCAGTCTAGGGAATATACCTTGGGAAAACTGAAAATCAATAAGACAGAGCCACCCCAAAATTTAGGGCTGCACTGCTTACAAGGACCTCAACTTGGGTACAACTTAAATATCCCAGGAAATATAAAAATGTTTCAAAATATTGTGGTACTTACGTATGATGGAATATCCCTCAGCCATGAAATCAATGTCATAAGACCAGTAGCAGCAAAATGGGTGGATTCAGGTACGATGATTCTAAGTGAAATAAGTCACACAGGAAAAGAAACTTATCATAAGATATCACTTATGAAGATCCTGTAAATATGGCTACACTTGAACTGAGTTAGGAAAGAGAACAGTGTCTCACATTTAGAAAACACTCTTATGCCTGCTTAAGGGGGAAGGAGAGGTGGGGTGATGCATAAAACCAGAGTTTGTTATAAGCACAGGTACCGTTCCATAAACCAACTATGGAATAGACAAAACCTACACCTTCCTCAGTGAAAGGGACTCAAAACCCCATATTTCCCGCAGAGGAATATATCTGACTACTAAGAATCTTAAAACCTATGTATTGATATGTCTCCGTAAGGGAATCAAGTGTGTCTAGACTGGCATAAACATGGCAGCGAGAATCAGCTCAAACCCACTATAAAAAGGAATTTCAAAAACAAAACAAAAAAACTGGGAAATTCTTTACAATTCTTTCAGGGTCTCTGATGAAACCTGGAATGACCCTATCTACAATGACAGCTGGATGTGGCATAAGGAGGGACACTTGGGACTGAGACGAATGGTGAGATTGGGTGAGGAAATGCAGACCCTTTAAAGCACAAACGCCTGGCACCCATTCCATGGGTCCCAACTCTCCAGGTTGAAGGGAATATTTCTACAGCTATAATATGTACGGGAAACCTAGAGAACGGACACACTGTGAATACGAAAGGTTTCTAAAACTCAACGAATAGTCCCTCTCCTGGTGCTCCGGTTTCACTTTCCATCTGCTTTACTATCAACCTCCCAAATTGGAGAGAAAGCCCCTTTAACCTCCTGGTTCGCACAGGTTTCCAATTTGGCAGAGGATGAAAGGAAAGAGGGAGAACCAATCAGAGAGTAGCTGTTAGGCATTTGGACGGGCACATATCACTGTAATTTCCCAGCAGGAAGAAGAATTAAACAAAGTCTCAGCCACCCACCGGGAAACAGTATACGTCCTGAACCAAAATTTTGGACTTGCAGTCAGCTCACCAAAAACGAGTTGAAAAATGGAGCTCAGGGGCACAGCAATTCAAAAACTGGCCGAGTAATAAAGGACAACTATCGTCCAAAAATCTGTTGAGGGAAGGCAACGAGGCGTACTTGAAAGTGAGGCAGAATAGCAGGAAACAGATTTCAAGAGGTACGTTGGAATCGCCTTTAAAGCACAGGAAGAGGGGCACAACTTCGACAATGATGCACTTGGCCAAAGAGGGCGTATGCGTTTTCTCCTGAATATATTCAGGAGAAAACGCATACGCCCTCTTTGGCCAAGCAAGCAAGCGGGCAATGCAAATCTGCACTACAAAGAAGTATCACTTCCCACCGGTCAAAAGGGACATTCACAAAATGTGTAAAAACCAGAAAGGCAAGACAGGCCCTGGAGAACAGGGAGCCTTGTTATGCTGATGGGCGGGATGTAAATTGCCAACTGCCTCTCTGGAGGAGTACATTGTGTTCCCTAAAACAAGTAAAGAACAGAGCTACAGAGCCAAGGGCACTTCCAGTCTAGCGAATATACCTTGGGAAAACTGAAAATGAATAAGACAGAGCCACCCCAAAATTTAGGGCTGCACTGTATACCAGGACCTCAACTTGGGTACACCTTAAATATCCCAGGAAATATAAAAATGGTTCAAAAAATTGTATACTTATGTACGATGGAATATCCCTCAGCCATGAAATCAATGTCATAAGACCAGTAGCAGCAAAATGGGTGGATTCAGGTACGATGATTCTAAGTGAAATAAGTCACACAGAAAAAGAAACTTATCATAAGATATCACTTATGAAGATCCTGTAAACATGGCTACACTTGAACTGAGTTAGGAAAGAGAACAGTGTCTCACATTTAGAAAACACTCTTATGCCTGCTTAAGGGGGAAGGAGAGGTGGGGTGATGCATAAAACCAGAGTTTGATATAAGCACAGGTACCGTTCCAAAAACCAACTATGGAATAGACAAGACCTACACCTTCCTCAGTGAAAGGGACTCAAAACCCCATATTTCCCGCAGAGGAATATATCTGACTAGTAAGAATCTTAAAACCTATGTATTGATATGTCTCCATAAGGGAATCAAGTGTGTCTAGACTGGCATAAACATGGCAGCGAGAATCAGCTCAAACCCACTATAAAAAGGAATTTCAAAAACAAAACAAAAAAACTGGGAAATTCTTTACAATTCCTTCAGGGTCTCTGATGAAACCTGGAATGACCCTATCTACAACGACAGCTGGATGTGGCATAAGGAGGGACACTTGGGACTGAGAGGATTGGTGAGATTGGGTGAGCAAATGCAGACCCTTTAAAGCAATAATGCATGGCGCCCATTCCATGGGTCCCAACTCTCCAGGTTAAAGGGAATATTACTACAGTTATAACATGTACGGGAAACCTAGAGAACCGACACACTGTGAATATGAAAGGTTTCTAAAACTCAACGAATACACCCTCTCCTGGTGCTCCGGTTTGACTTTCCATCTGCTTTACTATCAATCTGCCAACTTGGAGAGACAGCCGCTTTAACCTCCTGGTTCGCACAGGTTGCCTATTTGGCAGAGGATGAAAGGGAAGAGGGAGAACCAATGAGAGATTAGCTGTTAGGCATTTGGACGGGCACATATCACTGTAATTTCCCGGCAGGAAGAAGAATTAACCAAAGTCTCAGCCCCCCACCGGGAACCAGCATAGGTCCTGAACCAAAATTTTGGACTTGCGGTCAGCTCACCAAAAACGAGTTGAAAAATGGAGCTCAGGGGCACAGCAATTCACAAACTGGCCGAGTAATAAAGGACAACTATCGTCCAAAAATATGTTGAGGGAAGGCAACGAGGCGGACTTGAAAGCGAGGCAGAATAGCAGGAAACAGATTTCAAGAGGTACATTGGAATCGCCTTTAAAGCACAGGAAGAGGGGCACAACTTCGACAATGATGCACTTGGCCAAAAAGGGCGTATGCGTTTTCTCCTGAATATATCAGGAGAAAACGCATACGCCCTTTTTGGCCAAGCAAGCAATTGGGCAATGCAAATCTGCACTACACAGAAGTATCACTTCCCACCGGTCGAAAGGGACATCCACAAAATGTGTAAAAACCAGAAAGGCAAGACAGGCCCTGGAGAACAGGGAGCCTTGTTATGCTGATGGGCGGGATGTAAATTGCCAACTGCCTCTCCGGAGGAGTTCATTGTGTTCCCTAAAACAAGTAAAGAACAGAGCTACAGAGCCAAGGGCACTTCCAGTCTAGGGAATATACCTTGGGAAAACTGAAAATCAATAAGACAGAGCCACCCCAAAATTTAGGGCTGCACTGCTTACAAGGACCTCAACTTGGGTACACCTAAAATATCCCAGGAAATATAAAAATGGTTCAAAAAATTGTGGTACTTACGTACGATGGAATATCCCTCAGCCATGAAATCAATGTCATAAGACCAGTAGCAGCAAAATGGGTGGATTCAGGTACGATGATTCTAAGTGAAATAAGTCACACAGAAAAAGAAACTTATCATAAGATATCACTTATGAAGATCCTGTAAACATGGCTACACTTGAACTGAGTTAGGAAAGAGAACAGTGTCTCACATTTAGAAAACACTCTTATGCCTGCTTCAGGGGGAAGGAGAGGTGGGGTGATGCATAAAACCAGAGTTTGATATAAGCACAGGTACCGTTCCAAAAACCAACTATGGAATAGACAAGACCTACACCTTCCTCAGTGAAAGGGACTCAAAACCCCATATTTCCCGCAGAGGAATATATCTGACTAGTAAGAATCTTAAAACCTATGTATTGATATGTCTCCATAAGGGAATCAAGTGTGTCTAGACTGGCATAAACATGGCAGCGAGAATCAGCTCAAACCCACTATAAAAAGGAATTTCAAAAACAAAACAAAAAAACTGGGAAATTCTTTACAATTCCTTCAGGGTCTCTGATGAAACCTGGAATGACCCTATCTACAACGACAGCTGGATGTGGCATAAGGCTGGAAACTTGGGACTGAGAGGATTGGTGAGATTGGGTGAGCAAATGCAGACCCTTTAAAGCAATAATGCATGGCACCCATTCCATGGGTCCCAACTCTCCAGGTTGAAGGGAATATTACTACAGTTATAACATGTACGGGAAACCTAGAGAACGGACACACTGTGAATACGAAAGGTTTCTAAATCTCAACGAATAGTCCCTCTCCTGGTGCTCCGGTTTGACTTTCCATCTGCTTTTCTATCAACCTCCCAACTTGGAGAGACAGCCGCTTTAACCTCCTGGTTCGCACAGGTTGCCTATTTGGCAGAGGACGAAAGGGAAGAGGGAGAACCAATGAGAGAGTAGCTGTTAGTATTTGGACGGGCACATATCACTGTAATTTCCCGGCAGGAAGAAGAATTAACCAAAGTCTCAGCCCCCCACCGGGAACCAGTATAGGTCCTGAACCAAAATTTTGGACTTGCGGTCAGCTCACCAAAAACGAGTTGTAAAATGGAGCTCAGGGGCACAGCAATTCACAAACTGGCCGAGTAATAAAGGACAACTATCGTCCAAAAATCTGTTGAGGGAAGGCAACGAGGCGGACTTGAAAGCGAGGCAGAATAGCAGGAAACAGATTTCAAGAGGTACGTTGGAATCGCCTTTAAAGCACAGGAAGAGGGGCACAACTTCGACAATGATGCACTTGGCCAAAAAGGGCGTATGCGTTTTCTCCTGAATATATTCAGGAGAAAACGCATACGCCCTCTTTGGCCAAGCAAGCAAGCGGGCAATGCAAATCTGCACTACAAAGAAGTATCACTTCCCACCGGTCAAAAGGGACATTCACAAAATGTGTAAAAACCAGAAAGGCAAGACAGGCCCTGGAGAACAGGGAGCCTTGTTATGCTGATGGGCGGGATGTAAATTGCCAACTGCCTCTCTGGAGGAGTACATTGTGTTCCCTAAAACAAGTAAAGAACAGAGCTACAGAGCCAAGGGCACTTCCAGTCTAGCGAATATACCTTGGGAAAACTGAAAATGAATAAGACAGAGCCACCCCAAAATTTAGGGCTGCACTGTATACCAGGACCTCAACTTGGGTACACCTTAAATATCCCAGGAAATATAAAAATGGTTCAAAAAATTGTATACTTATGTACGATGGAATATCCCTCAGCCATGAAATCAATGTCATAAGACCAGTAGCAGCAAAATGGGTGGATTCAGGTACGATGATTCTAAGTGAAATAAGTCACACAGAAAAAGAAACTTATCATAAGATATCACTTATGAAGATCCTGTAAACATGGCTACACTTGAACTGAGTTAGGAAAGAGAACAGTGTCTCACATTTAGAAAACACTCTTATGCCTGCTTAAGGGGGAAGGAGAGGTGGGGTGATGCATAAAACCAGAGTTTGATATAAGCACAGGTACCGTTCCAAAAACCAACTATGGAATAGACAAGACCTACACCTTCCTCAGTGAAAGGGACTCAAAACCCCATATTTCCCGCAGAGGAATATATCTGACTAGTAAGAATCTTAAAACCTATGTATTGATATGTCTCCATAAGGGAATCAAGTGTGTCTAGACTGGCATAAACATGGCAGCGAGAATCAGCTCAAACCCACTATAAAAAGGAATTTCAAAAACAAAACAAAAAAACTGGGAAATTCTTTACAATTCCTTCAGGGTCTCTGATGAAACCTGGAATGACCCTATCTACAACGACAGCTGGATGTGGCATAAGGAGGGATACTTGGGACTGAGAGGATTGGTGAGATTGGGTGAGCAAATGCAGACCCTTTAAAGCAATAATGCATGGCACCCATTCCATGGGTCCCAACTCTCCAGGTTAAAGGGAATATTACTACAGTTATAACATGTACGGGAAACCTAGAGAACCGACACACTGTGAATATGAAAGGTTTCTAAAACTCAACGAATACTCCCTCTCCTGGTGCTCCGGTTTGACTTTCCATCTGCTTTACTATCAATCTGCCAACTTGGAGAGACAGCCGCTTTAACCTCCTGGTTCGCACAGGTTGCCTATTTGGCAGAGTATGAAAGGGAAGAGGGAGAACCAATGAGAGAGTAGCTGTTAGGCATTTGAACGGGCACATATCACTGTAATTTCCCGGCAGGAAGAAGAATTAACCAAAGTCTCAGCCCCCCACCGGGAACCAGCATAGGTCCTGAACCAAAATTTTGGACTTGCGGTCAGCTCACCAAAAACGAGTTGAAAAATGGAGCTCAGGGGCACAGCAATTCACAAACTGGCCGAGTAATAAAGGACAACTATCGTCCAAAAATATGTTGAGGGAAGGCAACGAGGCGGACTTGAAAGCGAGGCAGAATAGCAGGAAACAGATTTCAAGAGGTACATTGGAATCGCCTTTAAAGCACAGGAAGAGGGGCACAACTTCGACAATGATGCACTTGGCCAAAAAGGGCGTATGCGTTTTCTCCTGAATATATCAGGAGAAAACGCATACGCCCTTTTTGGCCAAGCAAGCAAGTGGGCAATGCAAATCTGCACTACACAGAAGTATCACTTCCCACCGGTCGAAAGGGACATCCACAAAATGTGTAAAAACCAGAAAGGCAAGACAGGCCCTGGAGAACAGGGAGCCTTGTTATGCTGATGGGTGGGATGTAAATTGCCAACTGCCTCTCCGGAGGAGTTCATTGTGTTCCCTAAAACAAGTAAAGAACAGAGCTACAGAGCCAAGGGCACTTCCAGTCTAGGGAATATACCTTGGGAAAACTGAAAATCAATAAGACAGAGCCACCCCAAAATTTAGGGCTGCACTGCTTACAAGGACCTCAACTTGGGTACACCTTAAATATCCCAGGAAATATAAAAATGGTTCAAAATATTGTGGTACTTACGTACGATGGAATATCCCTCAGCCATGAAATCAATGTCATAAGACGAGTAGCAGCAAAATGGGTGGATTCAGGTACGATGATTCTAAGTGAAATAAGTCACACAGAAAAAGAAACTTATCATAAGATATCACTTATGAAGATCCTGTAAACATGGCTACACTTGAACTGATTTAGGAAAGAGAACAGTGTCTCACATTTAGAAAACACTCTTATGCTTGCTTAAGGGGGAAGGAGAGGTGGGGTGATGCATAAAACCAGAGTTTGATATAAGCACAGGTACCGTTCCAAAAACCAACTATGGAATAGACAAGACCTACACCTTCCTCAGTGAAAGGGACTCAAAACCCCATATTTCCCGCAGAGGAATATATCTGACTAGTAAGAATCTTAAAACCTATGTATTGATATGTCTCCATAAGGGAATCAAGTGTGTCTAGACTGGCATAAACATGGCAGCGAGAATCAGCTCAAACCCACTATAAAAAGGAATTTCAAAAACAAAACAAAAAAACTGGGAAATTCTTTACAATTCCTTCAGGGTCTCTGATGAAACCTGGAATAACCCTATCTACAACGACAGCTGGATGTGGCATAAGGCTGGAAACTTGGGACTGAGAGGATTGGTGAGATTGGGTGAGCAAATGCAGACCCTTTAAAGCAATAATGCATGGCACCCATTCCATGGGTCCCAACTCTCCAGGTTGAAGGGAATATTACTACAGTTATAACATGTACGGGAAACCTAGAGAACGGACACACTGTGAATACGAAAGGTTTCTAAATCTCAACGAATAGTCCCTCTCCTGGTGCTCTGGTTTGACTTTCCATCTGCTTTACTATCAACCTCCCAACTTGGAGAGACAGCCGCTTTAACCTCCTGGTTCGCACAGGTTGCCTATTTGGCAGAGGACGAAAGGGAAGAGGGAGAACCAATGAGAGAGTAGCTGTTAGTATTTGGACGGGCACATATCACTGTAATTTCCCGGCAGGAAGAAGAATTAACCAAAGTCTCAGCCCCCCACCGGGAACCAGTATAGGTCCTGAACCAAAATTTTGGACTTGCGGTCAGCTCACCAAAAACGAGTTGTTAAATGGAGCTCAGGGGCACAGCAATTCACAAACTGGCCGAGTAATAAAGGACAACTATCGTCCAAAAATCTGTTGAGGGAAGGCAACGAGGCGGACTTGAAAGCGAGGCAGAATAGCAGGAAACAGATTTCAAGAGGTACGTTGGAATCGCCTTTAAAGCACAGGAAGAGGGGCACAACTTCGACAATGATGCACTTGGCCAAAGAGGGCGTATGCGTTTTCTCCTGAATATATTCAGGAGAAAACGCATACGCCCTCTTTGGCCAAGCAAGCAAGCGGGCAATGCAAATCTGCACTACAAAGAAGTATCACTTCCCACCGGTCAAAAGGGACATTCACAAAATGTGTAAAAACCAGAAAGGCAAGACAGGCCCTGGAGAACAGGGAGCCTTGTTATGCTGATGGGCGGGATGTAAATTGCCAACTGCCTCTCTGGAGGAGTACATTGTGTTCCCTAAAACAAGTAAAGAACAGAGCTACAGAGCCAAGGGCACTTCCAGTCTAGAGAATATACCTTGGGAAAACTGAAAATGAATAAGACAGAGCCACCCCAAAATTTAGGGCTGCACTGTATACCAGGACCTCAACTTGGGTACACCTTAAATATCCCAGGAAATATAAAAATGGTTCAAAAAATTGTATACTTATGTACTATGGAATATCCCTCAGCCATGAAATCAATGTCATAAGACCAGTAGCAGCAAAATGGGTGGATTCAGGTACGATGATTCTAAGTGAAATAAGTCACACAGAAAAAGAAACTTATCATAAGATATCACTTATGAAGATCCTGTAAACATGGCTACACTTGAACTGAGTTAGGAAAGAGAACAGTGTCTCACATTTAGAAAACACTCTTATGCCTGCTTAAGGGGGAAGGAGAGGTGGGGTGATGCATAAAACCAGAGTTTGATATAAGCACAGGTACCGTTCCAAAAACCAACTATGGAATAGACAAGACCTACACCTTCCTCAGTGAAAGGGACTCAAAACCCCATATTTCCCGCAGAGGAATATATCTGACTAGTAAGAATCTTAAAACCTATGTATTGATATGTCTCCATAAGGGAATCAAGTGTGTCTAGACTGGCATAAACATGGCAGCGAGAATCAGCTCAAACCCACTATAAAAAGGAATTTCAAAAACAAAACAAAAAAACTGGGAAATTCTTTACAATTCCTTCAGGGTCTCTGATGAAACCTGGAATGACCCTATCTACAACGACAGCTGGATGTGGCATAAGGAGGGACACTTGGGACTGAGAGGATTGGTGAGATTGGGTGAGCAAATGCAGACCCTTTAAAGCAATAATGCATGGCACCCATTCCATGGGTCCCAACTCTCCAGGTTAAAGGGAATATTACTACAGTTATAACATGTACGGGAAACCTAGAGAACCGACACACTGTGAATATGAAAGGTTTCTAAAACTCAACGAATACTCCCTCTCCTGGTGCACCGGTTTGACTTTCCATCTGCTTTACTATCAATCTGCCAACTTGGAGAGACAGCCGCTTTAACCTCCTGGTTCGCACAGGTTGCCTATTTGGCAGAGTATGAAAGGGAAGAGGGAGAACCAATGAGAGAGTAGCTGTTAGGCATTTGAACGGGCACATATCACTGTAATTTCCCGGCAGGAAGAAGAATTAACCAAAGTCTCAGCCCCCCACCGGGAACCAGCATAGGTCCTGAACCAAAATTTTGGACTTGCGGTCAGCTCCCCAAAAACGAGTTGAAAAATGGAGCTCAGGGGCACAGCAATTCACAAACTGGCCGAGTAATAAAGGACAACTATCGTCCAAAAATATGTTGAGGGAAGGCAACGAGGCGGACTTGAAAGCGAGGCAGAATAGCAGGAAACAGATTTCAAGAGGTACATTGGAATCGCCTTTAAAGCACAGGAAGAGGGGCACAACTTCGACAATGATGCACTTGGCCAAAAAGGGCGTATGCGTTTTCTCCTGAATATATCAGGAGAAAACGCATACGCCCTTTTTGGCCAAGCAAGCAAGTGGGCAATGCAAATCTGCACTACACAGAAGTATCACTTCCCACCGGTCGAAAGGGACATCCACAAAATGTGTAAAAACCAGAAAGGCAAGACAGGCCCTGGAGAACAGGGAGCCTTGTTATGCTGATGGGTGGGATGTAAATTGCCAACTGCCTCTCCGGAGGAGTTCATTGTGTTCCCTAAAACAAGTAAAGAACAGAGCTACAGAGCCAAGGGCACTTCCAGTCTAGGGAATATACCTTGGGAAAACTGAAAATCAATAAGACAGAGCCACCCCAAAATTTAGGGCTGCACTGCTTACAAGGACCTCAACTTGGGTACACCTTAAATATCCCAGGAAATATAAAAATGGTTCAAAATATTGTGGTACTTACGTACGATGGAATATCCCTCAGCCATGAAATCAATGTCATAAGACGAGTAGCAGCAAAATGGGTGGATTCAGGTACGATGATTCTAAGTGAAATAAGTCACACAGAAAAAGAAACTTATCATAAGATATCACTTATGAAGATCCTGTAAACATGGCTACACTTGAACTGATTTAGGAAAGAGAACAGTGTCTCACATTTAGAAAACACTCTTATGCCTGCTTAAGGGGGAAGGAGAGGTGGGGTGATGCATAAAACCAGAGTTTGATATAAGCACAGGTACCGTTCCAAAAACCAACTATGGAATAGACAAGACCTACACCTTCCTCAGTGAAAGGGACTCAAAACCCCATATTTCCCGCAGAGGAATATATCTGACTAGTAAGAATCTTAAAACCTATGTATTGATATGTCTCCATAAGGGAATCAAGTGTGTCTAGACTGGCATAAACATGGCAGCGAGAATCAGCTCAAACCCACTATAAAAAGGAATTTCAAAAACAAAACAAAAAAACTGGGAAATTCTTTACAATTCCTTCAGGGTCTCTGATGAAACCTGGAATAACCCTATCTACAACGACAGCTGGATGTGGCATAAGGCTGGAAACTTGGGACTGAGAGGATTGGTGAGATTGGGTGAGCAAATGCAGACCCTTTAAAGCAATAATGCATGGCACCCATTCCATGGGTCCCAACTCTCCAGGTTGAAGGGAATATTACTACAGTTATAACATGTACGGGAAACCTAGAGAACGGACACACTGTGAATACGAAAGGTTTCTAAATCTCAACGAATAGTCCCTCTCCTGGTGCTCCGGTTTGACTTTCCATCTGCTTTACTATCAACCTCCCAACTTGGAGAGACAGCCGCTTTAACCTCCTGGTTCGCACAGGTTGCCTATTTGGCAGAGGACGAAAGGGAAGAGGGAGAACCAATGAGAGAGTAGCTGTTAGTATTTGGACGGGCACATATCACTGTAATTTCCCGGCAGGAAGAAGAATTAACCAAAGTCTCAGCCCCCCACCGGGAACCAGTATAGGTCCTGAACCAAAATTTTGGACTTGCGGTCAGCTCACCAAAAACGAGTTGTTAAATGGAGCTCAGGGGCACAGCAATTCACAAACTGGCCGAGTAATAAAGGACAACTATCGTCCAAAAATCTGTTGAGGGAAGGCAACGAGGCGGACTTGAAAGCGAGGCAGAATAGCAGGAAACAGATTTCAAGAGGTACGTTGGAATCGCCTTTAAAGCACAGGAAGAGGGGCACAACTTCGACAATGATGCACTTGGCCAAAGAGGGCGTATGCGTTTTCTCCTGAATATATTCAGGAGAAAACGCATACGCCCTCTTTGGCCAAGCAAGCAAGCGGGCAATGCAAATCTGCACTACAAAGAAGTATCACTTCCCACCGGTCAAAAGGGACATTCACAAAATGTGTAAAAACCAGAAAGGCAAGACAGGCCCTGGAGAACAGGGAGCCTTGTTATGCTGATGGGCGGGATGTAAATTGCCAACTGCCTCTCTGGAGGAGTACATTGTGTTCCCTAAAACAAGTAAAGAACAGAGCTACAGAGCCAAGGGCACTTCCAGTCTAGCGAATATACCTTGGGAAAACTGAAAATGAATAAGACAGAGCCACCCCAAAATTTAGGGCTGCACTGTATACCAGGACCTCAACTTGGGTACACCTTAAATATCCCAGGAAATATAAAAATGGTTCAAAAAATTGTATACTTATGTACGATGGAATATCCCTCAGCCATGAAATCAATGTCATAAGACCAGTAGCAGCAAAATGGGTGGATTCAGGTACGATGATTCTAAGTGAAATAAGTCACAGAGAAAAAGAAACTTATCATAAGATATCACTTATGAAGATCCTGTAAACATGGCTACACTTGAACTGAGTTAGGAAAGAGAACAGTGTCTCACATTTAGAAAACACTCTTATGCCTGCTTAAAGGGGAAGGAGAGGTGGGGTGATGCATAAAACCAGAGTTTGATATAAGCACAGGTACCGTTCCAAAAACCAACTATGGAATAGACAAGACCTACACCTTCCTCAGTGAAAGGGACTCAAAACCCCATATTTCCCGCAGAGGAATATATCTGACTAGTAAGAATCTTAAAACCTATGTATTGATATGTCTCCATAAGGGAATCAAGTGTGTCTAGACTGGCATAAACATGGCAGTGAGAATCAGCTCAAACCCACTATAAAAAGGAATTTCAAAAACAAAACAAAAAAACTGGGAAATTCTTTACAATTCCTTCAGGGTCTCTGATGAAACCTGGAATGACCCTATCTACAACGACAGCTGGATGTGGCATAAGGAGGGACACTTGGGACTGAGAGGATTGGTGAGATTGGGTGAGCAAATGCAGACCCTTTAAAGCAATAATGCATGGCACCCATTCCATGGGTCCCAACTCTCCAGGTTAAAGGGAATATTACTACAGTTATAACATGTACGGGAAACCTAGAGAACCGACACACTGTGAATATGAAAGGTTTCTAAAACTCAACGAATACTCCCTCTCCTGGTGCTCCGGTTTGACTTTCCATCTGCTTTACTATCAATCTGCCAACTTGGAGAGACAGCCGCTTTAACCTCCTGGTTCGCACAGGTTGCCTATTTGGCAGAGTATGAAAGGGAAGAGGGAGAACCAATGAGAGAGTAGCTGTTAGGCATTTGAACGGGCACATATCACTGTAATTTCCCGGCAGGAAGAAGAATTAACCAAAGTCTCAGCCCCCCACCGGGAACCAGCATAGGTCCTGAACCAAAATTTTGGACTTGCGGTCAGCTCACCAAAAACGAGTTGAAAAATGGAGCTCAGGGGCACAGCAATTCACAAACTGGCCGAGTAATAAAGGACAACTATCGTCCAAAAATATGTTGAGGGAAGGCAACGAGGCGGACTTGAAAGCGAGGCAGAATAGCAGGAAACAGATTTCAAGAGGTACATTGGAATCGCCTTTAAAGCACAGGAAGAGGGGCACAACTTCGACAATGATGCACTTGGCCAAAAAGGGCGTATGTGTTTTCTCCTGAATATATCAGGAGAAAACGCATACGCCCTTTTTGGCCAAGCAAGCAAGTGGGCAATGCAAATCTGCACTACACAGAAGTATCACTTCCCACCGGTCGAAAGGGACATCCACAAAATGTGTAAAAACCAGAAAGGCAAGACAGGCCCTGGAGAACAGGGAGCCTTGTTATGCTGATGGGCGGGATGTAAATTGCCAACTGCCTCTCCGGAGGAGTTCATTGTGTTCCCTAAAACAAGTAAAGAACAGAGCTACAGAGCCAAGGGCACTTCCAGTCTAGGGAATATACCTTGGGAAAACTGAAAATCAATAAGACAGAGCCACCCCAAAATTTAGGGCTGCACTGCTTACAAGGACCTCAACTTGGGTACACCTTAAATATCCCAGGAAATATAAAAATGGTTCAAAATATTGTGGTACTTACGTACGATGGAATATCCCTCAGCCATGAAATCAATGTCATAAGACGAGTAGCAGCAAAATGGGTGGATTCAGGTACGATGATTCTAAGTGAAATAAGTCACACAGAAAAAGAAACTTATCATAAGATATCACTTATGAAGATCCTGTAAACATGGCTACACTTGAACTGAGTTAGGAAAGAGAACAGTGTCTCACATTTAGAAAACACTCTTATGCCTGCTTAAGGGGGAAGGAGAGGTGGGGTGATGCATAAAACTAGAGTTTGATATAAGCACAGGTACCGTTCCAAAAACCAACTATGGAATAGACAAGACCTACACCTTCCTCAGTGAAAGGGACTCAAAACCCCATATTTCCCGCAGAGGAATATATCTGACTAGTAAGAATCTTAAAACCTATGTATTGATATGTCTCCATAAGGGAATCAAGTGTGTCTAGACTGGCATAAACATGGCAGCGAGAATCAGCTCAAACCCACTATAAAAAGGAATTTCAAAAACAAAACAAAAAAACTGGGAAATTCTTTACAATTCCTTCAGGGTCTCTGATGAAACCTGGAATAACCCTATCTACAACGACAGCTGGATGTGGCATAAGGCTGGAAACTTGGAACTGAGAGGATTGGTGAGATTGGGTGAGCAAATGCAGACCCTTTAAAGCAATAATGCATGGCACCCATTCCATGGGTCCCAACTCTCCAGGTTGAAGGGAATATTACTACAGTTATAACATGTACGGGAAACCTAGAGAACGGACACACTGTGAATACGAAAGGTTTCTAAATCTCAACGAATAGTCCCTCTCCTGGTGCTCCGGTTTGACTTTCCATCTGCTTTACTATCAACCTCCCAACTTGGAGAGACAGCCGCTTTAAGCTCCTGGTTCGCACAGGTTGCCTATTTGGCAGAGGATGAAAGGGAAGAGGGAGAACCAATGAGAGAGTAGCTGTTAGTATTTGGACGGGCACATATCACTGTAATTTCCCGGCAGGAAGAAGAATTAACCAAAGTCTCAGCCCCCCACCGGGAACCAGTATAGGTCCTGAACCAAAATTTTGGACTTGCGGTCAGCTCACCAAAAACGAGTTGTAAAATGGAGCTCAGGGGCACAGCAATTCACAAACTGGCCGAGTAATAAAGGACAACTATCGTCCAAAAATCTGTTGAGGGAAGGCAACGAGGCGGACTTGAAAGCGAGGCAGAATAGCAGGAAACAGATTTCAAGAGGTACGTTGGAATCGCCTTTAAAGCACAGGAAGAGGGGCACAACTTCGACAATGATGCACTTGGCCAAAGAGGGCGTATGCGTTTTCTCCTGAATATATTCAGGAGAAAACGCATATGCCCTCTTTGGCCAAGCAAGCAAGCGGGCAATGCAAATCTGCACTACAAAGAAGTATCACTTCCCACCGGTCAAAAGGGACATTCACAAAATGTGTAAAAACCAGAAAGGCAAGACAGGCCCTGGAGAACAGGGAGCCTTGTTATGCTGATGGGCGGGATGTAAATTGCCAACTGCCTCTCTGGAGGAGTACATTGTGTTCCCTAAAACAAATAAAGAACAGAGCTACAGAGCCAAGGGCACTTCCAGTCTAGCGAATATACCTTGGGAAAACTGAAAATGAATAAGACAGAGCCACCCCAAAATTTAGGGCTGCACTGTATACCAGGACCTCAACTTGGGTACACCTTAAATATCCCAGGAAATACAAAAATGGTTCAAAAAATTGTATACTTATGTACGATGGAATATCCCTCAGCCATGAAATCAATGTCATAAGACCAGTAGCAGCAAAATGGGTGGATTCAGGTACGATGATTCTAAGTGAAATAAGTCACACAGAAAAAGAAACTTATCATAAGATATCACTTATGAAGATCCTGTAAACATGGCTACACTTGAACTGAGTTAGGAAAGAGAACAGTGTCTCACATTTAGAAAACACTCTTATGCCTGCTTAAGGGGGAAGGAGAGGTGGGGTGATGCATAAAACCAGAGTTTGATATAAGCACAGGTACCGTTCCAAAAACCAACTATGGAATAGACAAGACCTACACCTTCCTCAGTGAAAGGGACTCAAAACCCCATATTTCCCGCAGAGGAATATATCTGACTAGTAAGAATCTTAAAACCTATGTATTGATATGTCTCCATAAGGGAATCAAGTGTGTCTAGATTGGCATAAACATGGCAGCGAGAATCAGCTCAAACCCACTATAAAAAGGAATTTCAAAAACAAAACAAAAAAACTGGGAAATTCTTTACAATTCCTTCAGGGTCTCTGATGAAACCTGGAATGACCCTATCTACAACGACAGCTGGATGTGGCATAAGGAGGGACACTTGGGACTGAGAGGATTGGTGAGATTGGGTGAGCAAATGCAGACCCTTTAAAGCAATAATGCATGGCACCCATTCCATGGGTCCCAACTCTCCAGGTTAAAGGGAATATTACTACAGTTATAACATGTACGGGAAACCTAGAGAACCGACACACTGTGAATATGAAAGGTTTCTAAAACTCAACGCATAGTCCCTCTCCTGGTGCTCCGGTTTGACTTTCCATCTGCTTTACTATCAATCTGCCAACTTGGAGAGACAGCCGCTTTAACCTCCTGGTTCGCACAGGTTGCCTATTTGGCAGAGTATGAAAGGGAAGAGGGAGAACCAATGAGAGAGTAGCTGTTAGGCATTTGAACGGGCACATATCACTGTAATTTCCCGGCAGGAAGAAGAATTAACCAAAGTCTCAGCCCCCCACCGGGAACCAGCATAGGTCCTGAACCAAAATTTTGGACTTGCGGTCAGCTCACCAAAAACGAGTTGAAAAATGGAGCTCAGGGGCACAGCAATTCACAAACTGGCCGAGTAATAAAGGACAACTATCGTCCAAAAATCTGTTGAGGGAAGGCAACGAGGCGGACTTGAAAGCGAGGCAGAATAGCAGGAAACAGATTTCAAGAGGTACATTGGAATCGCCTTTAAAGCACAGGAAGAGGGGCACAACTTCGACAATGATGCACTTGGCCAAAAAGGGCGTATGCGTTTTCTCCTGAATATATTCAGGAGAAAACGCATACGCTCTTTTTGGCCAAGCAAGCAAGTGGGCAATGCAAATCTGCACTACACAGAAGTATCACTTCCCACCGGTCGAAAGGGACATCCACAAAATGTTTAAAAACCAGAAAGGCAAGACAGGCCCTGGAGAACAGGGAGCCTTGTTATGCTGATGGGCGGGATGTAAATTGCCAACTGCCTCTCTGGAGGAGTTCATTGTGTTCCCTAAAACAAGTAAACAACAGAGCTACAGAGCCAAGGGAACTTCCAGTCTAGGGAATATACTTTGGGAAAACTGAAAATCAATAAGACAGAGCCACCCCAAAATTTAAGGCTGCACTGCTTACAAGGACCTCAACTTGGGTACACCTTAAATATCCCAGGAAATATAAAAATGGTTCAAAATATTGTGGTACTTACGTACGATGGAATATCCCTCAGCCATGAAATCAATGTCATAAGACGAGTAGCAGCAAAATGGGTGGATTCAGGTACGATGATTCTAAGTGAAATAAGTCACACAGAAAAAGAAACTTATCATAAGATATCACTTATGAAGATCCTGTAAACATGGCTACACTTGAACTGAGTTAGGAAAGAGAACAGTGTCTCACATTTAGAAAACACTCTTATGCCTGCTTAAGGGGGAAGGAGAGGTGGGTGATGCATAAAACCAGAGTTTGATATAAGCACAGGTACCGTTCCAAAAACCAACTATGGAATAGACAAGACCTACACCTACCTCAGTGAAAGGGACTCAAAACCCCATATTTCCCGCAGAGGAATATATCTGACTAGTAAGAATCTTAAAACCTATGTATTGATATGTCTCCATAAGGGAATCAAGTGTGTCTAGACTGGCATAAACATGGCAGCGAGAATCAGCTCAAACCCACTATAAAAAGGAATTTCAAAAACAAAACAAAAAAACTGGGAAATTCTTTACAATTCCTTCAGGGTCTCTGATGAAACCTGGAATAACCCTATCTACAACGACAGCTGGATGTGGCATAAGGCTGGAAACTTGGGACTGAGAGGATTGGTGAGATTGGGTGAGCAAATGCAGACCCTTTAAAGCAATAATGCATGGCACCCATTCCATGGGTCCCAACTCTCCAGGTTGAAGGGAATATTACTACAGTTATAACATGTACGGGAAACCTAGAGAACGGACACACTGTGAATACGAAAGGTTTCTAAATCTCAACGAATAGTCCCTCTCCTGGTGCTCCGGTTTGACTTTCCATCTGCTTTACTATCAACCTCCCAACTTGGAGAGACAGCCGCTTTAACCTCCTGGTTCGCACAGGTTGCCTATTTGGCAGAGGACGAAAGGGAAGAGGGAGAACCAATGAGAGAGTAGCTGTTAGTATTTGGACGGGCACATATCACTGTAATTTCCCGGCAGGAAGAAGAATTAACCAAAGTCTCAGCCCCCCACCGGGAACCAGTATAGGTCCTGAACCAAAATTTTGGACTTGCGGTCAGCTCACCAAAAACGAGTTGTAAAATGGAGCTCAGGGGCACAGCAATTCACAAACTGGCCGAGTAATAAAGGACAACTATCGTCCAAAAATCTGTTGAGGGAAGGCAACGAGGCGGACTTGAAAGCGAGGCAGAATAGCAGGAAACAGATTTCAAGAGGTACGTTGGAATCGCCTTTAAAGCACAGGAAGAGGGGCACAACTTCGACAATGATGCACTTGGCCAAAGAGGGCGTATGCGTTTTCTCCTGAATATATTCAGGAGAAAACGCATACGCCCTCTTTGGCCAAGCAAGCAAGCGGGCAATGCAAATCTGCACTACAAAGAAGTATCACTTCCCACCGGTCAAAAGGGACATCCACAAAATGTGTAAAAACCAGAAAGGCAAGACAGGCCCTGGAGAACAGGGAGCCTTGTTATGCTGATGGGCGGGATGTAAATTGCCAACTGCCTCTCTGGAGGAGTACATTGTGTTCCCTAAAACAAGTAAAGAACAGAGCTACAGAGCCAAGGGCACTTCCAGTCTAGCGAATATACCTTGGGAAAACTGAAAATGAATAAGACAGGGCCACCCCAAAATTTAGGGCTGCACTGTATACCAGGACCTCAACTTGGGTACACCTTAAATATCGCAGGAAATATAAAAATGGTTCAAAAAATTGTATACTTATATACGATGGAATATCCCTCAGCCATGAAATCAATGTCATAAGACCAGTAGCAGCAAAATGGGTGGATTCAGGTACGATGATTCTAAGTGAAATAAGTCACACAGAAAAAGAAACTTATCATAAGATATCACTTATGAATTTCCTGTAAACATGGCTACACTTGAACTGAGTTAGGAAAGAGAACAGTGTCTCACATTTAGAAAACACTCTTATGCCTGCTTAAGGGGGAAGGAGAGGTGGGGTGATGCATAAAACCAGAGTTTGATATAAGCACAGGTACCGTTCCAAAAACCAACTATGGAATAGACAAGACCTACACCTTCCTCAGTGAAAGGGACTCAAAACCCCATATTTCCCGCAGAGGAATATATCTGACTAGTAAGAATCTTAAAACCTATGTATTGATATGTCTCCATAAGGGAATCAAGTGTGTCTAGACTGGCATAAACATGGCAGCGAGAATCAGCTCAAACCCACTATAAAAAGGAATTTCAAAAACAAAACAAAAAAACTGGGAAATTCTTTACAATTCCTTCAGGGTCTCTGATGAAACCTGGAATGACCCTATCTACAACGACAGCTGGATGTGGCATAAGGAGGGACACTTGGGACTGAGAGGATTGGTGAGATTGGGTGAGCAAATGCAGACCCTTTAAAGCAATAATGCATGGCACCCATTCCATGGGTCCCAACTCTCCAGGTTAAAGGGAATATTACTACAGTTATAACATGTACGGGAAACCTAGAGAACCGACACACTGTGAATATGAAAGGTTTCTAAAACTCAACGAATACTCCCTCTCCTGGTGCTCCGATTTGACTTTCCATCTGCTTTACTATCAATCTGCCAACTTGGAGAGACAGCCGCTTTAACCTCCTGGTTCGCACAGGTTGCCTATTTGGCAGAGTATGAAAGGGAAGAGGGAGAACCAATGAGAGAGTAGCTGTTAGGCATTTGAACGGGCACATATCACTGTAATTTCCCGGCAGGAAGAAGAATTAACCAAAGTCTCAGCCCCCCACCGGGAACCAGCATAGGTCCTGAACCAAAATTTTGGACTTGCGGTCAGCTCACCAAAAACGAGTTGAAAAATGGAGCTCAGGGGCACAGCAATTCACAAACTGGCCGAGTAATAAAGGACAACTATCGTCCAAAAATCTGTTGAGGGAAGGCAACGAGGCGGACTTGAAAGCGAGGCAGAATAGCAGGAAACAGATTTCAAGAGGTACATTGGAATCGCCTTTAAAGCACAGGAAGAGGGGCACAACTTCGACAATGATGCACTTGGCCAAAGAGGGCGTATGCGTTTTCTCCTGAATATATTCAGGAGAAAACGCATACGCCGTTTTTGGCCAAGCAAGCAAGTGGGCAATGCAAATCTGCACTACACAGAAGTATCACTTCCCACCGGTCGAAAGGGACATCCACAAAATGTGTAAAAACCAGAAAGGCAAGACAGGCCCTGGAGAACAGGGAGCCTTGTTATGCTGATGGGTGGGATGTAAATTGCCAACTGCCTCTCCGGAGGAGTTCATTGTGTTCCCTAAAACAAGTAAAGAACAGAGCTACAGAGCCAAGGGCACTTCCAGTCTAGGGAATATACCTTGGGAAAACTGAAAATCAATAAGACAGAGCCACCCCAAAATTTAGGGCTGCACTGCTTACAAGGACCTCAACTTGGGTACACCTTAAATATCCCAGGAAATATAAAAATGGTTCAAAATATTGTGGTACTTACGTACGATGGAATATCCCTCAGCCATGAAATCAATGTCATAAGACGAGTAGCAGCAAAATGGGTGGATTCAGGTACGATGATTCTAAGTGAAATAAGTCACACAGAAAAAGAAACTTATCATAAGATATCACTTATGAAGATCCTGTAAACATGGCTACACTTGAACTGAGTTAGGAAAGAGAACAGTGTCTCACATTTAGAAAACACTCTTATGCCTGCTTAAGGGGGAAGGAGAGGTGGGGTGATGCATAAAACCAGAGTTTGATATAAGCACAGGTACCGTTCCAAAAACCAACTATGGAATAGACAAGACCTACACCTTCCTCAGTGAAAGGGACTCAAAACCCCATATTTCCCGCAGAGGAATATATCTGACTAGTAAGAATCTTAAAACCTATGTATTGATATGTCTCCGTAAGGGAATCAAGTGTGTCTAGACTGGCATAAACATGACAGCGAGAATCAGCTCAAACCCATTATAAAAAGGAATTTCAAAAACAAAACAAAAAAACTGGGAAATTCTATACAATTCCTTCAGGGTCTCTGATGAAACCTGGAATAACCCTATCTACAACGACAGCTGGATGTGGCATAAGGCTGGAAACTTGGGACTGAGAGGATTGGTGAGATTGGGTGAGCAAATGCAGACCCTTTAAAGCAATAATGCATGGCACCCATTCCATGGGTCCCAACTCTCCAGGTTGAAGGGAATATTACTACAGTTATAACATGTACGGGAAACCTAGAGAACGGACACACTGTGAATACGAAAGGTTTCTAAAACTCAACGAATAGTCCCTCTCCTGGTGCTCCGGTTTGACTTTCCATCTGCTTTACTATCAACCTCCCAACTTGGAGAGACAGCCGCTTTAACCTCCTGGTTCGCACAGGTTGCCTATTTGGCAGAGGACGAAAGGGAAGAGGGAGAACCAATGAGAGAGTAGCTGTTAGTATTTGGACGGGCACATATCACTGTAATTTCCCGGCAGGAAGAAGAATTAACCAAAGTCTCAGCCCCCCACCGGGAACCAGTATAGGTCCTGAACCAAAATTTTGGACTTGCGGTCAGCTCACCAAAAACGAGTTGTAAAATGGAGCTCAGGGGCACAGCAATTCACAAACTGGCCGAGTAATAAAGGACAACTATCGTCCAAAAATCTGTTGAGGGAAGGCAACGAGGCGGACTTGAATGCGAGGCAGAGTAGCAGGAAACAGATTTCAAGAGGTACGTTGGAATCGCCTTTAAAGCACAGGAAGAGGGGCACAACTTCGACAATGATGCACTTGGCCAAAAAGGGCGTATGCGTTTTCTCCTGAATATATTCAGGAGAAAACGCATACGCCCTTTTTGGCCAAGCAAGCAAGCGGGCAATGCAAATCTGCACTACAAAGAAGTATCACTTCCCACCGGTCAAAAGGGACATCCACAAAATGTGTAAAAACCAGAAAGGCAAGACAGGCCCTGGAGAACAGGGAGCCTTGTTATGCTGATGGGCGGGATGTAAATTGCCAACTGCCTCTCTGGAGGAGTGCATTGTGTTCCCTAAAACAAGTAAACAACAGAGCTGCAGAGCCAAGGGCACTTCCAGTCTAAGGAATATACCTTGGGAAAACTGAAAATGCATAAGACAGAGCCACCCCAAAATTTAGGGCTGCACTGCTTACAAGGAGCTCAACTTGGGTACACCTTAAATATCCCAGGAAACATAAAAATGGTTCAAAAAATTGTACTTACGTACGATGGAATATCCCTCAACCATGAAATCAATGTCATAAGACCAGTAGCAGCAAAATGGGTGGATTCAGGTACGATGATTCTAAGTGAACTAAGTCTCACAGAAAAAGAAACTTATCATAAAATATCACTTATGAAGATCCTGTAAACATGGCTACACTTGAACTGAGTTGGAAAGAGAACAGTGTCTCACATTTAGAAAACACTCTTATGCCTGCTTAAGGGGGAAGGAGAGGTGGGGTGATGCATAAAACCAGAGTTTGATATAAGCACAGGTACCGTTCCAAAAACCAACTATGGAATAGACAAGACATACACCTTCCTCAGTGAAAGGGACCAAAAACCCCATATTTCCCGCAGAGGAATATATCTGACTAGTAAGAATCTTAAAACCTATGTATTGATATGTCTCCGTAAGGGAATCAAGTGTGTCTAGACTGGCATAAACATGGCAGCGAGAATCAGCTCAAACCCACTATAAAAAGGAATTTCAAAAACAAAACAAAAAAACTGGGAAATTCTTTACAATTCCTTCAGGGTCTCTGATGAAACCTGGAATGACCCTATCTACAACGACAGCTGGATGTGGTATAAGGCTGGACACTTGGGACTGAGAGGATTGGTGAGATTGGGTGAGCAAATGCAGACCCTTTAAAGCAATAATGCATGGCACCCATTCCATGGGTCCCAACTCTCCAGGTTAAAGGGAATATTACTACAGTTATAACATGTACGGGAAACCTAGAGTACAGACACACTGTGAATATGAAAGGTTTCTAAAACTCAACGAATATTCCCTCTCCTGGTGCTCCGGTTTGACTTTCCATCTGCTTTACTATCAATCTCCCAACTTGGAGAGACAGCCCCTTTAACCTCCTGGTTCGCACAGGTTTCCAATTTGGCAGAGTATGAAAGGGAAGAGGGAGAACCAATGAGAGAGTAGCTGTTAGGCATTTGGACGGGCACATATCACTCTAACTTCCCGGCAGGAAGAAGAATTAACCAAAGTCTCAGCCCCCCAACGGGAAACAGCATAGGTCCTGAACCAAAATTTTGGACTTGCGGTCAGCTCACCAAAAACGAGTTGAAAAATGGAGCTCAGGGGCACAGCAATTCACAAACTGGCCGAGTAATAAAGGACAACTATCGTCCAAAAATATGTTGAGGGAAGGCAACGAGGCGGACTTGAAAGCGAGGCAGAATAGCAGGAAACAGATTTCAAGAGGTACGTTGGAATCGCCTTTAAAGCACAGGAAGAGGGGCACAACTTCGACAATGATGCACTTGGCCAAAAAGGGCGTATGGGTTTTCTCCTGAATATATTCATTAGAAAACGCATACGCCCTTCTTGGCCAAGCAAGCAAGTGGGCAATGCAAATCTGCACTACACAGAAGTATCACTTCCCACCGGTCAAAAGGGACATCCAAAAAAATGTGTAAAATCCAGAAAGGCAAGACAGGCCCTGGAGAACAGGGAGCCTTGTTATGCTGATGGGCGGGATGTAAATTGTCAACTGCCTCTCTGGAGGAGTGCATTGTGTTCCCTAAAACAAGTAAAGAACAGAGCTACAGAGCCAAGGGCACTTCCAGTCTAGGGAATATACCTTGGGAAAAATGAAAATCAATAAGACAGAGCCACCCCAAAATTTAGGGCTGCACTGCTTACAAGGACCTCAACTTGGGTACACCTTAAATATCCCAGGAAATATAAAAATGGTTCAAAAAATTGTGGTACTTATGTACGATGGAATATCCCTCAGCCATGAAATCAATGTCATACGACCAGTAGCAGCAAAATGGGTGGATTTACGTACGATGATTCTAAGTGAAATAAGTCACACAGAAAAAGAAACTTATCATAAGATATCACTTATGAAGATCCTGTAAACATGGCTACACTTGAACTGAGTTAGGAAAGAGAGCAGTGTCTCACATTTAGAAAACACTCTTATGCCTGCTTAAGGGGGAAGGAGAGGTGGGGTGATGCATAAAACCAGAGTTTGATATAAGCACAGGTACCGTTCCAAAAACCAACTATGGAATAGACAAGACCTACACCTTCCTCAGTGAAAGGGACTCAAAACCCCATATTTCCCTCAGAGGAATATATCTGACTGGTAAGAATCTTAAAACCTATGTATTGATATGTCTCCGTAAGGGAATCAAGTGTGTCTAGACTGGCATAAACATGGCAGCGAGAATCAGCTCAAACCCACTATAAAAAGGAATTTCAAAAACAAAAAAAAAAAAACTGGGAAATTCTTTACAATTCCTTCAGGGTCTCTGATGAAACCTGGAATGACCATATGTACAAAGACAGCTGGATGAGGCATAAGGCTGGACACTTGGAACTGAAAAGATTGGTGAGATTGGGAAAGCAAATGCAGACCCTGTAAATCACAAATGCCTGGCACCCATTCCATGGGTCCCAACTCTCCAGGTTAAAGGGAATATTACAACAGCTATAACATGTACGGGAAACCTAGAGAACGGACACACTGTGAACACGAAAGGTTTCTAAAACTCAACGAATAGTCCCTCTCCTGGTGCTCCGGTTTGACTTTCCATCTGCTTTACTATCAACCTCCCAACTTGGAGAGACAGCCCCTTTAACCTCCTGGTTCGCACAGGTTGCCAATTTGGCAGAGGATGAAAGGGAAGAGGGAGAACCAATGAAAGAGTAGCTGTTAGGCATTTGGACGGGCAAATATCACTCTAATTTCCCGGCAGGAAGAAGAATTAACCAACGTCTCAGCCACCCACCGGGAACCAGTATAGGTCCTGAACCAAAATTTTGGACTTGCGGTCAGCTCACCAAAAACGAGTTGAAAAATGGAGCTCAGGGGCACAGCAATTCACAAACTGGCCGAGTAATAAAGGACAACTGTCGACCAAAAATCTGTTGAGGAAAGGCAACGAGGCAGACTTGAAAGCGAGGCAGAATAGCAGGAAACAGATTTCAAGAGGTACGTTGGAATCGCCTTTAAAGCACAGGAAGAGGGGCACAACTTCGACAATGATGCACTTGGCCAAAAAGGGCGTATGCGTTTTCTCCTGAATATATTCAGGGGAAAACGCATACACCCTTTTTGGCCAAGGAAGCAAGCGGGCAATGCAAATCTGCACTACAAAGAAGTATCACTTCCCACCGGTCAAAAGGGACATCCACAAAATGTGTAAAAACCAGAAAGGCAAGACAGGCCCTGGAGAACAAGGAGCCTTGTTATGCTGATGGGTGGGATGTAAATTGCCAACTGCCTCTCTGGAGGAGTGCATTGTGTTCCCTAAAACAAGTAAACAACAGAGCTACAGAGCCAAGGGCACTTCCAGTCTAGGGAATATTCCTTGGGAAAACTGAATATCAATGACAGAGCCACCCCAAAATTTAGGGCAGCACTGCTTACAAGGACCTCAACTTGGGTACACCTTAAATATCCCAAGAAATATAAAAATGGTTCAAAAAATTGTGGTACTTACGTACGATGGAATATCCCTCAGCCATGAAATCAATGTCATAAGACCAGTAGCAGCAAAATGGGTGGATTCAGGTACGATGATTCTAAGTGAAATAAGTCACACAGAAAAAGAAACTTATCATAAGATATCACTTATGAAGATCCTGTAAACATGGCTACACTTGAACTGAGTTAGGAAAGAGAACAGTGTCTCACATTTAGAAAACACTCTTATGCCTGCTTAAGGGGGAAGGAGAGGTGGGGTGATGCATAAAACCAGAGTTTGATATAAGCACAGGTACCGTTCCAAAAACCAACTATGGAATAGACAAGACCTACACCTTCCTCAGTGAAAGGGACTCAAAACCCCATATTTCCCGCAGAGGAATATATCTGACAAGTAAGAATCTTAAAACCTATGTACTGATATGTCTCCGTAAGGGAATCAAGTGTGTCTAGACTGGCATAAACATGGCAGCGAGAATCAGCTCAAACCCACTATAAAAAGGAATTTCGAAAACAAAACAATAAAACTGGGAAATTCTTTACAATTCCTTCAGGGTCTCTGATGAAACCTGGAATGACCCTATCTACAATGACAGCTGGATGTGGCATAAGGAGGGACACTTGGGACTGAGACGAATGGTGAGATTGGGTGAGCAAATGCAGACCCTTTAAAGCACAAATGCCTGGCCCCCATTCCATGGGTCACAACTCTCCAGGTTGAAGGGAATATTACTACAGCTATAACATGTACGGGAAACCTAGAGAACGGACACACTGTGAATACAAAAGGTTTCTAAAACTCAACGAATAGTCCCACTCCCGGTGCTCCGGTTTGACTTTCCATCTGCTTTACTATCAACCTCCCAACTTGGAGAGACAGCCCCTTTAACCTCCTGGTTCACACAGGTTTCCAATTTGGCAGAGGATGAAATGGAATAGGGAGAAGCAATGAGACAGTAGCTGTTAGGCATTTGGACGGGCACATATCACTCTAACTTCCCGGCAGGAAGAAAAATTAACCAAAGTCTCAGCCCCCCACCGGGAACCAGCATAGGTCCTGAACCAAAATTTTGGACTTGCCGTCAGCTCACAAAAAACGAGTTGAAAAATGGAGCTCAGGGGCACAGCAATTCACAAACTGGCCGAGTAATAAAGGAAACCTATCGTCCAAAAATCTGTTGAGGGAAGGCAACGAGGCGGACTTGAAAGCGAGGCAGAATAGCAGGAAACAGAATTCAAGAGGTACGTTGGAATCGCCTTTAAAGCACAGGAAGAGGGGCACAACTTCGACAATGATGCACTTGGCCAAAAAGTGCGTATGCGTTTTCTCCTGAACATATTCAGGAGAAAACGCATACGCCCTTTTTGGCCAAGCAAGCAAGCGGGCAATGCAAATCTGCACTACAAAGAAGTATCACTTCCCACCTGTCAAAAGCGACATCCACAAAATGTGTAAAAACCAGAAAGGCAAGACAGGCCCTGGAGAACAGGGAGCCTTGTTATGCTGATGGGCGGGATGTAAATTGCCAACTGCCTCTCTGGAGGAGTGCATTGTGTTCCCTAAAACAAGTAAAGAACAGAGCTACAGAGCCAAGGGCACTTCCTGTCTTGGGAATATACCTTGGGAAAAATGAAAATCAATAAGACAGAGCCACCCCAAAATTTAGGGCTGCACTGCTTACAAGGATCTCCACTTGGGTACGCCTTAAATATACCAGGAAATATAAAAATGGTTCAAAAAATTGTGGTACTTACGTACGATTGAATATCCCTCAGCCATGAAATCAATGTCATAAGACCAGTTGCAGCAAAATGGGTGGATTCAGGTACGATGATTCTAAGAGAAATAAGTCACAGAGAAAAAGAAACTTATCATAAGATATCACTTATGAAGATCCTGTAAACATGGCTACACTTGAACTGAGTTAGGAAAGAGAACAGAGTCTGACATTTAGAAAACACTCTTATGCCTGCTTAAGGGGGAAGGAGAGGTGGGGTGATGCATAAAACCTGAGTTTGATATAAGCACAGGCACCGTTCCAAAAACCAACTATGGAATAGACAAGACCTACACCTTCCTCAGTGAAAGGGACTCAAAACCCCATATTTCCCACAGAGGAATATATCTGACTAGTAAGAATCTTAAAACCTATGTATTGATATGTCTCCGTAAGGGAATCAAGTGTGTCTAGACTGGCATAAACATGGCAGAGAGAATCAGCTCAAACCCACTATAAAAATGAATTTCAAAAACAAAACAAAAAAAACTGGGAAATTCTTTACAATTCCTTCAGGGTCTCAAATGAAACCTGGAATGACCCTATCTACAACGACAGCTGGATGTGGCATAAGGCTGGACACGTGGGAAAGAGACGATTGGTGAGATTGGGTGAGCAAATGCAGACTCTTTAAAGCACAAATGCCTGACAACCATTCCATGGGTCCCAACTCTGCAGGTTGAAGGGAATATTACTACAGCTATAACATGTACGGGAAACCTAGAGAACGGACACACTGTGAATACGAAAGGTTTCTAAAACTCAACGAATAGTCCCTCTCCTGGTGCTCCTGTTTGGCTTTCCATCTGCTTTACTATCAACCTCCCAACTTGGAGAGACAGCCCCTTTAACCTCCTGGTTCGCACATGTTGCCAATTTGGCAGAGGATGAAAGGGAAGAGGGAGAACCAATGAGAGAGTAGCTGTTAGGCATTTGGACGGGCACATATCACTGTAATTTCCCAGCAGGAAGAAGAATTAACCAACGTCTCAGCCACCCACCGGGAACCAGTATAGGTCCTGAACCAAAATTTTGGACTTGCGGTCAGCTCACCAAAAACGAGTTGAAAAATGGAGCTCAGGGGCACAGCAATTCACAAACTGGCCGAGTAATAAAGGACAACTGTCGACCAAAAATCTGTTGAGGAAAGGCAACGAGGCAGACTTGAAAGCGAGGCAGAATAGCAGGAAACAGATTTCAAGAGGTACGTTGGAATCGCCTTTAAAGCACAGGAAGAGGGGCACAACTTCGACAATGATGCACTTGGCCAAAAAGGGCGTATGCGTTTTCTCCTGAATATATTCAGGGGAAAACGCATACACCCTTTTTGGCCAAGGAAGCAAGCGGGCAATGCAAATCTGCACTACAAAGAAGTATCACTTCCCACCGGTCAAAAGGGACATCCACAAAATGTGTAAAAACCAGAAAGGCAAGACAGGCCCTGGAGAACAGGGAGCCTTTTTATGCTGATGGGTGGGATGTAAATTGCCAACTGCCTCTCTGGAGGAGTGCATTGTGTTCCCTAAAACAAGTAAACAACAGAGCTACAGAGCCAAGGGCACTTCCAGTCTAGGGAATATTCCTTGGGAAAACTGAATATCAATAAGACAGAGCCACCCCAAAATTTAGGGCAGCACTGCTTACAAGGACCTCAACTTGGGTACACCTTAAATATCCCAGGAAATATAAAATTGGATCAAAAAATTGTGGTACTTACGTACGATGGAATATCCCTCAGCCATGAAATCAATGTCATAAGACCAGTAGCAGCAAAATGGGTGGATTCAGGTACGATGATTCTAAGTGAAATAAGACACACAGAAAAAGAAACTTATCATAAGATATCACTTATGAAGATCCTGTAAACATGGCTACACTTGAACTGAGTTAGGAAAGAGAAGAGTATCTCACATTTAGAAAACACTCTTATGCCTGCTTAAGGAGGAAGGAGAGGTGGGGTGATGCATAAAACCAGAGTTTGATATAAGCACAGGTACCGTTCCAAAAACCAACTATGGAATAGACAAGACCTACACCTTCCTCAGTGAAAGGGACTCAAAACCGCATATTTCCCGCACAGGAATATATCTGACTAGTAAGAATCTTAAAACCTATGTATTGATATGTCTCCGTAAGGGAATCAAGTGTGTCTAGACTGGCATAAACATGGCAGCGAGAATCAGCTCAAACGCACGATAAAAAGGAATTTCAAAAACAAAACAAAAAAACTTTGAAATTCTTTACAATTCCTTCAGGGTCTCTGATGAAACCTGGAATGACCCTATCTACAACGACAGCTGGATGTGGCATAAGGAGGGACAATTGGGACTGACAGGATTGGTGAGATTGGGTGAGCAAATGCAGACCCTTTAAAGCAATTATGCATGGCACCCATTCCATGGTCCCAACTCTCCAGGTTAAAGGGAATATTACTACAGTTATAACATGTACGGGAAACCTAGAGAACGGACACACTGTGAATACGAAAGGTTTCTAAAACACAACGAATAGTCCCTCTCCTCGTGCTCCGGTTTGACTTTCCACCTGCTTTACTATCAACCTCCCAACTTGGAGAGACAGCCCCTTTAACCTCCTGGTTCGCACAGGTTGCCAATTTGGCAGAGGATGAAAGGGAAGAGGGAGAACCAATGAGAGAGTAGCTGTTAGGCATTTGGACGGGCACATATCACTGTAATTTCCCGGCAGGAAGAAGAATTAACCAAAGTCTCAGCCTCCCACCGGGAACCAGTATAGGTCCTGAACCAAAATTTTGGACTTGCGGTCAGCTCACCAAGAACGAGTTGAAAAATGGAGCTCAGGGGCACAGCAATTCACAAACTGGCCAAGTAATAATGGACAACTATCGTGCAAAAATCTGTTAAGGGAAGGCAACGAGGAGGACTTGAAAGCGAGGCAGAATAGCAGGAAACAGATTTCAAGAGGTACGTTGGAATCGCCTTTAAAGCACAGGAAGAGGGGCACAACTTCGACAATGATGCACTTGGCCCAAAAGGGCGTATGCGTTTTCTCCTGAATATATTCAGGAGAAAACGCATACGCCCTTTTTGCCAAGCAAGCAAGTGGGCAATGCAAATCTGCACTACAAAGAAGTATCACATCCCACCGGTCAAAAGGGACATCCACAAAATGTGTAAAATCGAGAAAGGCAAGACAGGCCCTGGAGAACAGGGAGCCTTGTTATGCTGATGGGCGGGATGTAAATTGCCAACTGCCTCTCTGGAGGAGTGCATTGTGTTCCCTAAAACAAGTAAACAGCAGAGCTACAGAGCCAAGGGCACTTCCAGTCTAGGGAATATACCTTGGGAAAACTGAAAATCAATAAGACAGAGCCACCCCAAAATTTAGGGCTGCACTGCTTACAAGGACCTCAACTTGGGTACACCTTAAATATCCCAGGAAATATAAAAATGGTTCAAAAAATTGTGGTACTTACGTACGATGGAATATCCCTCAGCCATGAAATCAATGTCATAAGACCAGTAGCAGCAAAATGGGTGGATTCAGGTACGATGATACTAAGTGAAATAAGTCACAGAGAAAAAGAAACTTATCATAAGATATCACTTATGAAGATCCTGTAAACATGGCTACACTTGAACTGAGTTAGGAAAGAGAACAGTGTCTCACATTTAGAAAACACTCTTATGCCTGCTTAAGAGGGAAGGAGAGGTGGGGTGATGCAGAAAACCAGAGTTTGATATAAGCACAGGTACCATTCCAAAAACCAACTATGGAATAGACAAGACCTACACCTTCCTCAGTGAAATGGACTCAAAACCCCATATTTCCTGCAGAGGAATATATCTGACTAGTAAGAATCTTTAAACCTATGTATTGATATGTCTCCGTAAGGGAATCAAGTGTGTCTAGACTGGCATAAACATGGCAGCGAGAATCAGCTCAAACCCACTATAAAAAGGAATTTCAAAAACAAAACAAAAAAACTGGGAAATTCTTTACAATTCCTTCAGGGTCTCTGATGAAACCTGGAATGACCCTATCTACAATGACAGCTGGATGTGGCATAAGGCTGGACACTTGGGACTGAGAGGATTGGTGAGATTGGGTGAAAAAATGCAGACCCTTTAAAGCAGTAATGCATGGCACCCATTCCATGGGTCCCAACTCTCCGGGTTGAAGGGAATATTACTACAGATATAACATGTACGGGAAACCTAGAGAAAGGACACACTGTGAATACGAATGGTTTCTAAAACTCAACGAAGAGTACCTCTCCTGGTGCTCCGGTTTGACTTTCCATCTGCTTTACTATCAACCTCCCAACTTGGAGAGACAGCCCCTTTAACCTCGTGGTTCGCACAGGTTGCCAATTTGGCAGAGGATGAAAGGGAAGAGGGAGAACGAATGAGAGAGTAGCTGTTAGGCATTTGGACGGGCACATATCACTGTAATTTCCCGGCAGGAAGAAGAATTAACCAAAGTCTCAGCCACCCACCGGGAATCAGTATAGATCCTGAACCAAAATTTTGGACTTGCGGTCAGCTCACCAAAAACGAGTTGAAAAATGGAGCTCAGGGGAACAGTAATTCAAAAACTGGCCGAGAAATAAAGGACAACGATCGTCCAAAAATCTGTTGAGGGAAGGCAAAGAGGCGGACTTGAAAGCGAGGCAGAATAGCAGGAAACAGATTTCAAGAGGTACGTTGGAATCGCCTTTAAAGCACAAGAAGAGGGGCACAAGTTCGACAATGATGCACTTGGCCAAAAAGGGCGTATGCGTTTTCTCCTGAATATATTCAGGAGAAAACGCATACACCCTTTTTGGCCAAGCAAGCAAGCAGGCAATGCAAATCTGCACTACAATGAAGTATCACCACCCACCGGTCAAAAGGGACATCCACAAAATGTGTAAAATCCAGAACGTCAAGACAGGCCCTGGAGAACAGGGAGCCTTGTTATGCTGATGGGCGGGATGTAAATTGCCAACTGCCTCTCTGGAGGAGTGCATTGTGTTCCCTAAAACAAGTAAACAACAGAGCTACAGAGCGAAGGGCACTTCCAGTCTAGGGAATATACCTTGGGAAAACTGAAAATCAATAAGACAGAGCCACCCCAAAATTTAGGGCTGCACTGCTTACAAGGACCTCAACTTGGGTACACCTTAAATATCCCAGGAAATATAAAAATGGTTCAAAAAATTGTGGTACTTACGTACGATGGAATATCCCTCAGCCATGAAATCAATGTCATAAGACCAGTAGCAGCAAAATGGGTGGATTCAGGTACGGTGATTCTAAGTGAAATAAGTCACAGAGAAAAAGAAACTTATCATAAGATATCACTTATGAAGATCCTGTAAACATGGCTACACTTGAACTGAGTTAGGAAAGAGAACAGTGTCTCACCTTTAGAAAACACTCTTATGCCTGCTTAAGAGGGAAGGAGAGGTGGGGTGATGCATAAAACCAGAGTTTGATATAAGCTCATGTACCGTTCCAAAAACCAACTACGGAATAGACAAGACCTACACCTTCCTCAGTGAAAGGGACTCAAAACCCCATATTTCCCGCAGAGGAATATATCTGACTAGTAAGAATCTTAAAACCTACGTATTGATATGTCTCCGTAAGGGAATCAAGTGTGTCTAGACTGGCATAAACATGGCAGCGAGAATCAGCTCAAACCCACTATAAAAAGGAATTTCAAAAACAAAACAAAAAAACTGGGAAATTCTTTACAATTCCTTCAGGGTCTCTGATGAAACCTGGAATGACCCTATCTACAACGACAGCTGGATGTGGCATAAGGCTGGACACTTGGGACTGAGAGGATTGGTGAGATTTTGTGAGCAAATGCAGACCCTTTAAAGCTCAAATGCCTGGCACCCGTTCCATGGGTCCCAACTCTCCAGGTTAAAGGGAATATTACTACAGCTATAACATGTACGGGAAACCTAGAGAACGGACATACTGTGAATATGAAAGGTTTCTAAAACTCAACGAATAGTCCCTCTCCTGGTGCTCGGGTTTGACTTTCCATCTGCTTTACTATCAACCTCCCAACTTGGAGAGACAGCCCCTTTAACCTCCTGGTTCGCACAGGTTGCCAATTTGGCAGAGGATGAAAGGCAAGAGGGAGAACCAATGAGAGAGTAGCTGTTAGGCATTTGGACGGGCACATATCACTCTAATTTCCCGGCAGGAAGAAGAATTAACCAAAGTCTCAGCCACCCACCGGGAACCAGTATAGGTCCTGAACCAAAATTTTGGACTTGCGGTCAGCTCACAAAAAACGAGTTGAAAAATGGAGCTCAGGGGCACAGCAATTCACAAACTGGCCCAGTAATAAAGGACAACTATCGTGCAAAAATCTGTTGAGGGAAGGCAACGAGGCGGACTTGAAAGGGAGGCAGAATAGCAGGAAACAGATTTCAAGAGGTACGTTGGAATCGCCTTTAAAGCACAGGAAGAGGGGCACAACTTCGACAATGATGCACTTGGCCAAAAAGGGCGTATGCGTTTTCTCCTGAATATATTCAGGAGAAAACGCATACGCCCTTTTTGGCCAAGCAAGCAAGCGGGCAATGCAAATCTGCACTACAAAGAAGTATCACTTCCCACCGGTCAAAAGGGACATCCAAAAAATGTGTAAAATACAGAAAGGCAAGACAGGCCCTGAATAACATGGAGCCTTGTTATGCTGATGGGCGGGATGTAAATTGCCAACTGCCTCTCTGGAGGAGTGCATTGTGTTCCCTAAAGCAAATAAACAAGAGAGCTACAGAGCCAAGGGCACTTCCGGTCTAGGGAATATACCTTGGGAAAACTGAAAATCAATAAGACACAGCCACCCCAAAATTTAGGGCTGCACTGCTTACAAGGACCTCAACTTGGGTACACCTTAAATATCCCAGGAAATATAAAATTGGTTCAAAAAATTGAGGTACTTACGTACGATGGAATATCCCTCAGCCATGAAATCAATGTCATAAGACCAGTAGCAGCAAAATGGGTGGATTCAGGTACGATGATGCTAAGTGAAATAAGTCACACAGAAAAAGAAACTTATCATAAGATATCACTTATGAAGATCCTGTAAACATGGCTACACTTGAAATGAGTTAGGAAAGAGAACAGTGTCTCACATTTAGAAAACACTCTTATGCCTGCTTAAGGGGGAAGGAGAGGTGGGGTGATGCATAAAACCAGAGTTTGATATAAGCACAGGTACCGTTCCAAAAACCAACTATGGAATAGACAAGACCTACACCTTCCTCAGTGAAAGGGACTCAAAACCCCATATTTTCTGCAGAGGAATATATCTGACTAGTAAGAATCTTAAAACCTATGTATTGATATGTCTCCGTAAGGGAATCAAGTGTGTCTAGAATGGCATAAACATGGCAGCGAGAATCAGCTCAAACCCAGTATAAAAAGGAATTTCAAAAACGAAACAAAAAAACTGGGAAATTCTTTACAATTCCTTCAGGGTCTCTGATGAAACCTGGAATGACCCTATCTACAACGACAGCTGGATGTGGCATAAGGCTGGACACTTGGGACTGAGACAATTGGTGAGATTGGGTGAGCAAATGCAGACCCTTTAAAGCAATAATGCATGGCACCCATTCCATGGGTCCCAACTCTCCAGGTTGAAGGGAATATTACTACAGTTATAACATGTACGGGAAACATAGAGAATGGACACACTGTAAATACGAAATGTTTCTAAAACTCAACGAATAGTCCCTCTCCTGGTGCTCCGGTTTGACTTTCCATCTGCTTTACTATCAACCTCCGAACTTGGAGAGACAGCCCCTTTAACCTCCTAGTTCGCACAGGTTGCCAATTTGGCAGAGGATGAAAGGGAAGAGGGAGAACCAATGAGAGAGTAGCTGTTAGGCATTTGGACGGGCACATATCACTCTAATATCCCGGCAGGAAGAAGAATTAACCAAAGTCTCAGCCACCCACCGGGAACCAGTATAGGTCCAGAACCAAAATTTTGGACTTTCGGTCAGCTCACAAAAAACGAGTTGTAAAATGGAGCTCAGGGGCACAGCAATTCACAAACTGGCCGAGTAATAAAGGACAACTATCGTCCAAAAATCTGTTTAGGCAAAGCAACGAGGCAGACTTGAAAGCGAGGCAGAATAGCAGGAAACAGATTTCAAGAGGTATATTGGAATCGTCTTTAAAGCACAGGAAGAGGGGCACAACTTCGACAATGATGCACTTGGCCAAAAAGGGCGTATGCGTTTTCTCCAGAATATATTCAGGAGAAAACGCATACGCCCTTTTTTGCCAAGCAAGGAAGCGGGCAATGCAAATCAGCACTACAAAGAAGTATCACTTCCCACCGGTCAAAAGGGACATCCAGAAAATGTGTAAAAACCAGAAAGGCAAGACAGGCCCTGGAGAACAGGGAGCCTTGTTATGCTGATGAGCGAGATGTAAATTGCCAACTGCTTCTCTGGAGGAGTGCATTGTGTTCCCTAAGACAAATAAACAACAGAGATACAGAGCCAAGGGCACTTCTAGTCTAGGGATATACCTTGGGATAATTGAAAATCTATAAGACAGAGGCACACCAAAATTTAGGGCTGCACTGCTTACAAGGACCTCAACTTTTGTCCACCTTAAATATCCCAGGAAATATAAAAATGGTTCAAAAAATTGTGGTACTTACGTACGATGGAATATCTCTCAGCCATGAAATCAATGTCATAAGACCAGTAGCAGCAAAATGGGTGGATTCAGGTTCGATGATTCTAAGTGAAATAAGTCACACAGAAAAAGAAACTTATCATAAGATTTCACTTATGAAGATCCTGTAAACATGGCTACACTTGAACTAAGTTAGGAAAGAGAACAGTGTCTCGCATTTAGAAAAAACTCTTTTGCCTGCTTAAGGGGGAAGGAGAGGTGGGGTGATGCATAAAACCAGAGTTTGATATAAGCACAGGTACCGTTCCAAAAACCAACTATGGAATAGACAAGACCTACACCTTCCTCAGTGAAAGGGACTCAAAACCCCATATTTCCCGCAGAGGAATATATCTGACTAGTAAGAATCTTAAAACCTATGTATTGATATGTCTCCGTAAGGGAATCAAGTGTGTCTAGACTGGCATAAACATGGCAGCGAGAATCAGCTCAAACCCACTATAAAAAGGAATTTCAAAAACAAAACAAAAAAACTGGGAAATTCTTTACAATTCCTTCAGGGTCTCTGATGAAACCTGGAATGACCCTGTCTACAACGACAGCTGGATATGGCATAAGGCTGGACACTTGGGACTGAGAGGATTGGTGAGATTGGGTGAGCAAATGCAGACCCTTTACAGCACAAATGCCTGGCACCCATTCCATGGGTCCCAACTCTCCAGGATAAATTGAATATTACTACAGCTATAACATGTACGTGAAACCTAGAGAACGGACACACTGTGAATACGAAGGGTTTCTAAAACTAAACGAATAGTCCCTCTCTTGGTGCTCGGGTTTGACTTTCTATCTGCTTTACTATCAATCTCCCAACTTGGTGAGACATCCCCTTTAACCTCCTGGTTCGCACAGGTGGCCAATTTGGCAGAGGATGAAAGGGAAGAGGGAGAACCAATGAGAGAGTAGCTGTTAGGCATTTGGATGGGCACATATCACTCTAACTTCCCGGCAGGAAGAAGAATTAACCAAAGTCTCAGCCGCCCACCGGGAACCAGCATAGGTCCTGAACCAAAATTTTGGACTTGCGGTCAGCTCACAAGAAACGAGTTGCAAAATGGATCTCAAGGGCACAGCAATTCACAAACTGGCAGAGTAATAAAGGACACTATCGTCCAAAAATCTGTTAAGGGAAGGCAACGAGGCCGACTTGAATGCGAGGCAGAATAGCAGGAAACAGATTTCAAGAGGTACGTTGGAATCGCCTTTAAAGCACAGGAAGAGGGGCACAACTTCAACAATGATGCACTTGGCCAAAAAGGGCGTATGCATTTTCTCCTGAATATATTCAGGAGAAAACGCATACGCCCTTTTTGGCCAAGCAAGCAAGCGGGCAATGCAAATCTTCACTACAAGAAGTATCACTTCCCAACGGTCAAAAGGGACATCCACAAAATGTGCAAAAAGCAGAAAGGCAAGACAGGCCCTGGAGAAGAGGGAGCCTTTTTATGCTGATAGGCAGGATGTAAATTGCCAACTGCCTCTCTGGAGGAGTGCATTGTGTTCCCTAAAACAATTAAACAACAGAGCTTCAGAGCCAAGAGCACTTCCAGTCTAGGGAATATTCCTTGGGAAAAATGAAAATCAATAAGACAGAGGCACCCCAAAATTTAGGGCTGCACCGCTTACAAAGACCTTAACTTGGGTACACCTTAAATATCCCAGGAAATATAAAAATGGTTCAAAAAATTGTGGTATTTACATACGATGGAATATCCCTCAGCCATGAAATCAATGTCATAAGACCAGTAGCAGCAAAATTCGTGCATTCAGGTACGATGATTCTAAGTGAAATAAGTCACACAGAAAAAGAATCTTATCATAAGATATCACTTATGAAGATCCTGTAAACATGGCTACAATTGAACTGAGGTAGGAAAGAGAACAGTGTCTCACATTTAGAAAACACTCTTATGCCTGCTTAAGGGGGAAGGAGATGTGGGGTGATGCATAAAACCAGAGTTTGATATAAGCACAGGTACCGTTCCAAAAACCAACTATGGAATAGACAAGACCTACACCTTCTTCAGTGAAAGGGACTCAAAACCCCATATTTCCCGCAGAGGAATATATCTGACTAGTAAGAATCTTAAAACCTATGTATTGATATGTCTCCGTAAGGGAATCAAGTGTGTCTAGACTGGCATAAACATGGCAATGACAATAAGCTCAAACCCACTATAAAAAGGAATTTCAAAAACAAAACAAAAAAACTGGGAAATTCTTTACCATTCCTTCAGGGTCTCTGAAGCAACCTGGAATGACCCTATCTACAATGACAGCTTGATATGGCATAAGGAGGGACACTTGGGACTGAGGTGATTCGTGAGATTGGGTGACCAAGTGCAGACCATATGAAACACAAATGCCTGGCACCCATTCCATGGGTCCCAACTCTCCAGGTTGAAGGGAATATTACTACAGCTATAACATGTACGGGAAACCTAGAGAACGGACACACTGTGAATACGAAAGGTTTCTAAAACTCAACGAATAGTCCCTCTCCTGGTGCTCCGGTTTGACTTTCCATCTGCTTTACTATCAACCTCCCAACTTAGAGAGACAGCCCCTTTAAAGTCCTGGTTCGCACAGGTTGCCAATTTGGCAGAGGATGAAAGGGAAGAGGGAGAACCAATGAGAGAGTAGCTGTTAGGCATTTGGACGGGCACATATCACTGTAATTTCCCAGCAGGAAGAAGAATTAACCAAAGTCTCAGCCCACCACCGGGAACCAGCATAGGTCCTGAACCAAAATTTTGGACTTGCGGTCAGCTCACCAAAAACGAGTTGAAAATTGGAGCTCAGGGGCACAGCAATTCACAAACTGGCCAAGTAATAAAGGACAACTATCGTCCAAAAATCTGTTGAGGGAAGGCAACGAGGCGGACTTGAAAGCGAGGCAGAATAGCAGGAAACAGATTTCAAGAGGTATGTTGGAATCGCCTTTAAAGCACAGGAAGGGGGGCCCAACTTCGACAATGATGCACTTGGCCAAAAAGGGCGTATGCGTTTTCTCCTGAATATATTCAGGAGAAAACGCATACGCCCTTTTTGGCCAAGCAAACAAGCGGGCAATGCAAATCTGCACTACAGAGAAGTATCACTTCCAACCGGTCAAAAGGGACATCCACAAAATGTGTAAAAACCAGAAATGCAAGACACGCCCTGGAGAACAGGGGGCCTTGTTATGCTGATGGGCGGGATGTAAATTGCCAACTGCCTCTCTGGAGGAGTACATTGTGTTCCCTAAAACAAGTAAAGAACAGAGCTACAGAGCCAAGGGCACTTCCAGTCTAGGGAATATACCTTGGGAAAACTGAAAATCAATAAGACAGAGACACCCAAAAATTTAGGTCTGCACTGCTTACAAGGACCTCAACTTGGGTACACCTTAAATATCCCAGGAAATATAAAAATGGTTCAAAAAACTGTGGTACTTACGTACGATGGAATATCCCTCAGCCATGAAATCAATGTCATAAGACCAGTAGCAGCAAAATGGATGGACTCAGGTACGATGATTCTAAGTGAACTAAGTCACACAGAAAAAGAAACTTATCATAAGATATCACTTATGAAGATCCTGTAAACATGGCTACACTTGAACTGAGTTAGGAAAGAGAACAGTGTCTCACATTTAGAAAACACTCTTATGCCTGCTTAAGGTGGAAGGAGAGGTGGGGTGATGCATAAAACCAGAGTTTGATATAAGCACAGGTACCGTTCCAAAAATAAACTATGGAATAGACAAGACCTACACCTTCCTCAGTGAAAGGGACTCAAAACCCCATATTTCCCGCAGAGGAATATATCTGACTAGTAAGAATCTTAAAACCTATGTATTGATATGTCTCCATAAGGGAATCAAGTGTGTCTAGACTGGCATAAACATGGCAACGAGAATATGCTCAAACCCACTATAAAAAGGAATTTCAAAAACAGAACAAAAAAACTGGGAAATTCTTTACAATTCCTTCAGGGTCCCTGAAGACACCTGGAATGACCCTATCTACAATGACAGCTTAATGTGGCATAAGGAGGGACACTTGGGACTGAGACGATTGGTGAGATTGGGTGACCAAATGCAGACCCTTTAAAGCAATAATGTCCTGCACCCATTCCTTGGGTTCCAACTCTCCAGGTTGAAGGGAATATTACTACAGTTATAACATGTATGGGAAACCTAGAGAACGGAAACACTGTGAATATGAAAGGTTTCTAAAACTCAACGAATAGTCCCTCTCCTGGTGCTCTGGTTTGACTTTCCATCTGCTTTACTATCAACCTCTCAACTTGGAGAGACAGTCCCTTTAACCTCCTGCTTCGCACAGGTTGCCAATTTGGCAGAGGATGAAAGGGAAGAGGGAGAACCAATGAGAGAGTAGCTGTTAGGAATTTAGACGGGCACATATCACTGTAATTTCCCGGCAGGAAGAAAAATTAACCAAAGTCTCAGCCACCCACCGGCAACCAGTAAAAGTCCTGAACAAAAATTTTGGAATTGCAGTCAGCTCACCATAACGAGTTGAATAATGGAGCTCAGGGGAACAGCAATTCACAAACTGGCCGAGTAATAAAGGACAACTATCGTCCAAAAATCTGTTGAGGGAAGGCAACGAGGCGGACTTGAAAGCGAGGCAGAATAGCAGGAAACAGATTTCAAGAGGTGCGTTGGAATCGCCTTTAAAGCACAGGAAGAGGGGCACAACTTCGACAATGATGCACTTGGCCAAAAAGTGCGTACGCGTTTTCTCCTGAATATATTCAGGAGAAAACGCTTACGCCCTTTTTGGCCAAGCAAGCAAGCGGGCAATGCAAACCTGCACTACAAAGAAGTATCACTTCCCACCGGTCAAAAGGGACATCCAAAAAATGGGTAAAAACCAGAAAGGCCAGACAGGCCCTGGAGAACAGGGAGCGTTGTTATGCTGACGGGCGGGATGTAAATTGCCAATTGCCTCTCTGGAGGAGGGCATTGTGTTCCCTAAAACAAGTTAAGAACAGAGCTACAGAGCCAAGGGCACTTCCAGTCTAGGGAATATACCTTGGGAAAACTGAAAATCAATAAGACAGAGCCACCCCAAAATTTAAGGCTGCACTGCTTACAAGGACCTCAACTTGGGTACACCTTAAATATCCCAGGAAATATAAAAATGGTTCAAAAAATTGTGGTACTTACGTACGATGGAATTTCCCTCAGCCATGAAATCAATGTCATAAGACCAGTAGCAGCAAAATGGGTGGACTCAGGTACGATGATTCTAAGTGAAATAAATCACACAGAAAAAGAAACTTATCATAAGATATCACTTATGAAGATCCTGTAAACATGGCTACACTTGAACTGAGTTAGGAAAGAGAACAGTGTCTCACATTTAGGAAACACTCTTATGCCTGCTTAAGGGGGAAGTAGAGGTGGGGTGATGCATAAAACCAGAGTTTGATATAAGCACAGGTACCGTTCCAAAAACCAACTATGGAATAGACAAGACCTACACCTTCCTCAGTGAAAGGGACTCAAAACCCCATATTTCCCGCAGAGGAATATATCTGACTAGTAAGAATCTTAAAACCTATGTATTGATATGTCTCCGTAAGGGAATCAAGTGTGTCTACACTGGCATAAACATGGCAGCGAGAATCAGCTCAAACCCACTATAAAAAGGAATTTCAAAAACAAAACAAAAAAACTGCGAAATTCTTTACAATTCCTTCAGGGTCTCTGATGAAACCTGGAATGACCCTATCTACAATGACAGCTGGATGTGGCATAAGCAGGGACACTTGGGACTGAGACGATTGGTGAGATTGGGTAAGCAAATGCAGACCCTTTAAAGCTCAAATGCCTGGCACCCAATCCATGGGTCCCAACTCTCCTGGTTGAAGGGAATATTACTACAGCTATAACATGTACGGGAAACCTAGAGAACGGACACACTGTGAATACGAAAGGTTTCTAAAACTCAACGAATAGTCCCTCTCCTGGTGCTCCGGTTTGACTTTCCATCTGCTTTACTATCAATCTCCCAACTTGGAGAGACAGCCCCTTTAACCTCCTGGTTCGCACAGGTTTCCAATTTGGCAGAGGATGAAAGGGAAGAGGGAGAACCAATGAGAGAGTAGCTGTTAGGCATTTGGACGGGCACATATCACTCTAACGTCCTGGCAGGAAGAAGAAGTAACCAAAGTCTCAGCCCCCCACCGGGAACCAGTATAGTTCCTGAACCAAAATTTTGGACTTGCGGTCAGCTCACCAAAAACGAGTTGAAAAATGGAGCTCAGCGGCACAGCAATTCACAAACTGGCCGAGTAATAAAGGTCAACTATCGTCCAAAAACCTGTTGAGGGAAGGCAACGAGGCGGACTTGAAAGCGAGGCAGAATAGCAGGAAACAGATTTCAAGAGGTACGTTGGAATCGCCTTTAAAGCACAGGAAGAGGGGCACAACTTCGACAATGATGCACTTGGCCAAAAAGGGCGTATGCGTTTTCTCCTGAATATATTCAGGAGAAAACACGTACGCCCTTTTTGGCCAAGCAAGCAAGCGGGCAATGCAAATCTGCACTACAAAGAAGTATCACTTCCCACCGGTCAAAAGGGACATCCACAAAATGTGTAAAAACAAGAAAGGCAAGACAGGCCCTGGAGAACAGGGAGCCTTGCTATGCTGATGGGCGGGATGTAAATTGCCAACTGCCTCTCTGGAGGAGGGCATTGTGTTCCCTAAAACAAGTAAAGAACAGAGCTACAGAGCCAAGGGCACTTCCAGTCTAGGGAATATACCTTGGGAAAACTGAAAATCAATAAGACAGAGCCACCCCATAATTTAGGGCTGCCCTGCTTACAAGGACCTCAACTTGGGTACACCTTAAATATCCCAGGAAATATAAAACTGGTTCAAAAAATTGTGGTACTTACGTACGATGGAATATCCCTCAGCCATGAAATCAATGTCATAAGACCAGTAGCAGCAAAATGGGTAGATTCAGGTAAGATGATTCTAAGTGAAATAAGTCACAGAGAAAAAGAAACTTATCATAAGATATCACTTATGAAGAACCTGTAAACATGGCTACACTTGAACTGAGTTAGGAAAGAGAACAGTGTCTCACATTTAGAAAACACTCTTATGCCTGCTTAAGGGGGAAGGAGAGGTGGGGTGATGCATAAAACCAGAGTTTGATATAAGCACAGGTACCGTTCCAAAAACCAACTATGGAATAGACAAGACCTACACCTTCCTCAGTGAAAGGGACTCAAAACCCCATATTTTCTGCAGAGGAATATATCTGACTAGTAAGAATCTTAAAACCTATGTATTGATATGTCTCCGTAAGGGAATCAAGTGTGTCTAGACTGGCATAAACATGGCAGCGAGAATCAGCTCAAACCCACTATAAAAAGGAATTTCAAAAACAAAACAAAAAAACTGGGAAATTCTTTACAATTCCTTCAGGGTCTCTGATGAAACCTGGAATGACCCTATCTACAATGACAGCTGGATGTGGCATAAGGAGGGACACTTGGGACTGAGACGATTGGTGAGATTGGGTGAGCAAATGCAGACACTTTAAAACACAAATGCTTGGCACCCATTCCATGGGTCCCAACTCTCCAGGTTGAAGGGAATATCACTACAGTTATAACATGTACGGGAAACCTAGAGAACGGACACACTGTGAATACGAAAGGTTTCTAAAACTCAACGAATAGTCCCTCTCCTGGTGCTCCGGTTTGGCTTTCCATCTGCTGTACTATCAACCTCCCAACTTGGAGATACAGCCCCTTTAACCTCCTGGTTCGCACAGGTTGCCAATTTGGCAGAGGATGAAAGAGAAGAGGGAGAACCAATGAGAGAGTAGCTGTTAGGCATTTGGACGGGCACATATCACTCTAACGTCCCGGCAGGAAGAAGAAGTAACCAAAGTCTCAGCCCCCCACCGGGAACCAGTATAGGTCCTGTACCAAAATTTTGGACTTGCGGTCAGCTCACCAAAAATGAGTTGAAAAATGGAGCTCAGGGGCACAGCAATTCACAAACTGGCCGAGTAATAAAGGACAACTATCGTCCAAAAATCTGTTGAGGGAAGGCAACGAGGCGGACTTGAAAGCGAGGCAGAATAGCAGGAAACAGATTTCAAGAGGTACGTTGGAATCGCCTTTAAAGCACAGGAAGAGGGGCACAACTTCGACAATGATGCACTTGGCCAAAAAGGGCGTATGCGTTTTCTTCTGAATATATTCAGGAGAAAACGCATACGCCCTTTTTGGCCAAGCAAGCAAGCGGGCAATGCAAATCTGCACTACAAAGAAGTATCACTTCCCAACGGTCAAAAGGGACATCCACAAAATGTGTAAAAACCAAAAAGGCAAGACAGGCCCTGGAGAACAGGGAGACTTTTTATGCTGATAGGGCGGGATGTAAATTGCCAACTGCCTCTCTGGAGGAGGGCATTGTGTTCCCTAAAACAAGTAAACAACAGAGCTACACAGCCAAGGGCACTTCCAGTCTAGGGAATATACCTTGGGAAAATGGAAAATCAATAAGACAGAGCTACCCCAAAATTTAGGGCTGCACTGCTTACAAGGACCTCAACTTGGGTACACCTTAAATATCCCAGGAAATATAAAAATGGTTCAAAAAATTGTGGTACTTACGTACGATGGAATATCCCTCAGCCATGAAATCACTGTCATAAGACCAGTAGCAGCAAAATGGGTGGACTCAGGTACGGTGATTCTAAGTGAAATAAATCACACAGAAAAAGAAACTTATCATAAGATATCACTTATGAAGATCCTGTAAACATGGCTACACTTGAACTGAGTTAGGAAAGAGAACAGTGTCTCACATTTAGGAAACACTCTTATGCCTGCTTAAGGGGGAAGTAGAGGTGGGGTGATGCATAAAACCAGAGTTTGATATAAGCACAGGTACCGTTCCAAAAACCAACTATGGAATAGACAAGACCTACACCTTCCTCAGTGAAAGGGACTCAAAACCCCATATTTCCCGCAGAGGAATATATCTGACTAGTAAGAATCTTAAAACCTATGTATTGATATGTCTCCGTAAGGGAATCAAGTGTGTCTACACTGGCATAAACATGGCAGCGAGAATCAGCTCAAACCCACTATAAAAAGGAATTTCAAAAACAAAAAAAAAAACTGCGAAATTCTTTACAATTCCTTCAGGGTCTCTGATGAAACCTGGAATGACCCTATCTACAATGACAGCTGGATGTGGCATAAGGAGGGACACTTGGGACTGAGACGATTGGTGAGATTGGGTAAGCAAATGCAGACCCTTTAAAGCTCAAATGCCTGGCACCCAATCCATGGGTCCCAACTCTCCTGGTTGAAGGGAATATTACTACAGCTATAACATGTACGGGAAACCTAGAGAACGGACACACTGTGAATACGAAAGGTTTCTAAAACTCAAAGAATAGTCCCTCTCCTGGTGCTCCGGTTTGACTTTCCATCTGCTTTACTATCAATCTCCCAACTTGGAGAGACAGCCCCTTTAACCTCCTGGTTTGCACAGGTTTCCAATTTGGCAGAGGATGAAAGGGAAGAGGGAGATCCAATGAGAGAGTAGCTGTTAGGCATTTGGACGGGCACATATCACTCTAACGTCCCGGCAGGAAGAAGAAGTAACCAAAGTCTCAGCCCCCCACCGGGAACCAGTATAGTTCCTGAACCAAAATTTTGGACTTGCGGTCAGCTCACCAAAAACGAGTTGAAAAATGGAGCTCAGCGGCACAGCAATTCACAAACTGGCCGAGTAATAAAGGTCAACTATCGTCCAAAAACCTGTTGAGGGAAGGCAACGAGGCGGACTTGAAAGCGAGGCAGAATAGCAGGAAACAGATTTCAAGAGGTACGTTGGAATCGCCTTTAAAGCACAGGAAGAGGGGCACAACTTTGACAATGATGCACTTGGCCAAAAAGGGCATATGCGTTTTCTCCTGAATATATTCAGGAGAAAACACGTACGCCCTTTTTGGCCAAGCAAGCAAGCGGGCAATGCAAATCTGCACTACAAAGAAGTATCACTTCCCACCGGTCAAAAGGGACATCCACAAAATGTGTAAAAACAAGAAAGGCAAGACAGGCCCTGGAGAACAGGGAGCCTTGCTATGCTGATGGGCGGGATGTAAATTGCCAACTGCCTCTCTGGAGGAGGGCATTGTGTTCCCTAAAACAAGTAAAGAACAGAGCTACAGAGCCAAGGGCACTTCCAGTCTAGGGAATATACCTTGGGAAAACTGAAAATCAATAAGACAGAGCCACCCCATAATTTAGGGCTGCCCTGCTTACAAGGACCTCAACTTGGGTACACCTTAAATATCCCAGGAAATATAAAACTGGTTCAAAAAATTGTGGTACTTACGTACGATGGAATATCCCTCAGCCATGAAATCAATGTCATAAGACCAGTAGCAGCAAAATGGGTAGATTCAGGTAAGATGATTCTAAGTGAAATAAGTCACAGAGAAAAAGAAACTTATCATAAGATATCACTTATGAAGAACCTGTAAACATGGCTACACTTGAACTGAGTTAGGAAAGAGAACAGTGTCTCACATTTAGAAAACACTCTTATGCCTGCTTAAGGGGGAAGGAGAGGTGGGGTGATGCATAAAACCAGAGTTTGATATAAGCACAGGTACCGTTCCAAAAACCAACTATGGAATAGACAAGACCTACACCTTCCTCAGTGAAAGGGACTCAAAACCCCATATTTTCTGCAGAGGAATATATCTGACTAGTAAGAATCTTAAAACCTATGTATTGATATGTCTCCGTAAGGGAATCAAGTGTGTCTAGACTGGCATAAACATGGCAGCGAGAATCAGCTCAAACCCACTATAAAAAGGAATTTCAAAAACAAAACAAAAAAACTGGGAAATTCTTTACAATTCCTTCAGGGTCTCTGATGAAACCTGGAATGACCCTATCTACAATGACAGCTGGATGTGGCATAAGGAGGGACACTTGGGACTGAGACGATTGGTGAGATTGGGTGAGCAAATGCAGACACTTTAAAACACAAATGCTTGGCACCCATTCCATGGGTCCCAACTCTCCAGGTTGAAGGGAATATCACTACAGTTATAACATGTACGGGAAACCTAGAGAACGGACACACTGTGAATACGAAAGGTTTCTAAAACTCAACGAATAGTCCCTCTCCTGGTGCTCCGGTTTGGCTTTCCATCTGCTGTACTATCAACCTCCCAACTTGGAGATACAGCCCCTTTAACCTCCTGGTTCGCACAGGTTGCCAATTTGGCAGAGGATGAAAGAGAAGAGGGAGAACCAATGAGAGAGTAGCTGTTAGGCATTTGGACGGGCACATATCACTCTAACGTCCCGGCAGGAAGAAGAAGTAACCAAAGTCTCAGCCCCCCACCGGGAACCAGTATAGGTCCTGTACCAAAATTTTGGACTTGCGGTCAGCTCACCAAAAATGAGTTGAAAAATGGAACTCAGGGGCACAGCAATTCACAAACTGGCCGAGTAATAAAGGACAACTATCGTCCAAAAATCTGATGAGGGAAGGCAACGAGGCGGACTTGAAAGCGAGGCAGAATAGCAGGAAACAGATTTCAAGAGGTACGTTGGAATCGCCTTTAAAGCACAGGAAGAGGGGCACAACTTCGACAATGATGCACTTGGCCAAAAAGGGCGTATGCGTTTTCTCCTGAATATATTCAGGAGAAAACGCATACGCCCATTTTGGCCAAGCAAGCAAGCGGGCAATGCAAATCTGCACTACAAAGAAGTATCACGTCCCACTGGTCAAATGGGACATCCACAAAATGTGTAAAAAGCAGAAAGTCAAGACAGGCCCTGGAGCACAGGGAGCCTTGTTATGCTGATGGGCGGGATATAAATTGCCAACTGCTTCTCTGGAGGAGTGCATTGTGTTCCCTAAAACAAGTAAAGAACAGAGCTACAGAGCCAAGGGCACTTCCAGTCTAGGGAATATATCTTGGGAAAACTGAAAATCAATAAGACAGAGCCACCCCAAAATTTAGGGCTGCACTGCTTACAAGGACCTCAACTTGGGTACACCTTAAATATCCCCGGAAATATAAAAATGGTTCAAAAAATTGTGGTACTTACATACGATGGAATATCCCTCAGCCATGAAATCAATTTCATAAGACCAGTAGCAGCAAAATGGGTGGATTCAGGTACGATGATTCTAAGTGAAATAAGTCACACAGAAAAAGAATCTTATCATAAGATATCACTTATGAAGATCCTGTAAACATGGCTACACTTGAACTGAGTTAGTAAAGAGAGCTGTGTCTCACATTTAGAAAAAACTCTTATGCCTGCTTAAGGGGGAAGGAGAGGTGGGGTGATGCATAAAACCAGAGTTTGATATAAGCACAGGTACCGTTCCAAAAACCAACTATGGAATAGACAAGACCTACACCTTCCTCATTGAAATGGACTCAAAACCCCATAGTTCCCGCAGAGGAATATATCTGACTAGTAAGAATCTTAAAACCTATGTATTGATATGTCTACATAAGGGAATCAAGTGTGTCTAGACTGGCATAAACATGGCAGCGAGAATCAGATCAAAGCCACTATAAAAAGGAATTTCAAAAACAAAACAAAAAAACTGGGAAATTCTTTACAATTCCTTCAGGGTCTCTGATGAAACCTGGAATGACCCTATATACAACGACAGCTGGATGTGGCATAAGGCTGGATACTTGGGTCAGAGAGGATTTGTGAGATTGGGTGAGAAAATGCAGACCCTTGAAATCACAAATGCCTGGCACACATTCCATGGGTCCCAACTCTCCAGGTTGAAGGGAATATTACTACAGCTATAACATGTACAGGAAACCTAGAGAACAGACACACTGTGAATACGAAAGGTTTCTACAACTCAACGAATAGTCCCTCTCCTGCTGCTCCGTTTTGACTTGCCATCTGCTTTACTATCAACCTCCCAACTTGGAGAGACAGCCCCTTTAATCTCCTGGTTCGCACAGGTTGCCAATTTGGCGGAGGATGAAAGGGAAGAGGGAGAACCAATGAGAGAGTAGCTGTTAGGTATTTGGACGGGCACATATCACTCTAATTTCCCGGCAGGAAGAAGTATTAACCAAAGTCTCAGCCACCCACCAGGAACCAGCATAGGTCCTGTACCAAAATTTTGGACATGCGGTCAGCTCACAAAAAACGAGTTCGAAAATGGAGCTCAGGGGCACAGCAATTCACAAACTGGCCGAGTAATAAAGGAAAACTATCGTCCAAAAATCTGTTGAGGGAAGGCAACGAGGTAGACTTGAAAGCGAGGCACAATAGCAGGAAACAGATTTCAAGAGGTACGTTGGAATCGCCTTTAAAGCACAGGAAGAGGGGCACAACATCGACAATGATGCACTTGGCCAAAAAGCGCGTATGCGTTTTCTCCTGAGTATATTCAGGAGAAAACGCATACGCCCTTTTTGGCCAAGCAAGCAAGCAGGCAATGCAAATCTGCATTACAAAGAAGTATCACTTCCCACCGGTCAAAAGGGACATCCACAAAATGTGTAAAAACCAGAAAGGCAAGACAGGTCCTGGAGAACAAGGAGCCTTGTTATGCTGATGGGCGGGATGTAAATTGCCAACTGCCTCTCTGGAGGAGTGCATTGTGTTCCCTAAAACAAGTAAAGAACAGAGCTACAGAGCCAAGGGCACTTCCAGTCTAGGGAATATACCTTGGGAAAACTGAAAATCAATAAGACAGAGCCACCCCAAAATTTAGGGCTGCACTGCTTACAAGGACCTCAACTTGGGTACACCTTAAATATCCCAGGAAATATAAAAATGGTTCAAAAAATTGTGGTACTTACGTACGATGGAATATCCCTCAGCCATGAAATCAATGTCATAAGACCAGTAGCAGCAAAATGGGTGGATTCAGGTACGATGATTCTAAGTGAAATAAGTCACACAGAAAAAGAAACTTATCATAAGATATCACTTATGAAGTTCCTGTAAACATGGCTACACTTGAACTGAGTTAGGAAAGAGAACAGAGTCTCACATTTAGGAAACACTCTTATGCCTGCTTAAGGGTGAAGGAGAGGTGGGGTGATGCATAAAACCAGAGTTTGATATAGGCACAGGTACCGTTCCAAAAACCAACTATGGAATAGACAAGACCTACACCTTCCTCAGTGAAAGGGACTCAAAACCCCATATTTCCCGCAGAGGAATATATCTGACTAGTAAGAATCTTAAAACCTATGTATTGATATGTCTCCGTAAGGGAATCAAGTGTGTCTAGACTGGCATAAACATGGCAGCGAGAATCAGCTCAAACCCACTATAAAAAGGAATTTCAAAAACAAAACAAAAAAACTGGGAAATTCTTTACAATTCCTTCAGGGTCTCTGATGAAACCTGGAATGACCCTATGTACAATGACAGCTGAATGTGGCATAAGGCTGGACACTTGGGACTGAGAGGATTGGTGAGATTGGGAGAGCAAATGCAGACCCTTTAAAGCACAAATGCCAGGCACCCATTCCATGGGTAACAACTCTCCAGATTAAAGGGAATATTACTACAGCTATAACATGTACGGGAAACCTAGAGAACGGAGACACTGTGAATACGAAATGTTTCTAAAACTCAACGAATAGTCCCTCTCCTGGTGTTCGGGTTTGACTATCCATCTGCTTTCCTATCAAACTCCCAACTTGGAGAGACAGCCCCTTTAACCTCCTGGTTCGCACAGGTTGCCAATTTGGCAGAGGATGAAAGGGAAGAGGGAGAACCAATGAGAGAGTAGCTGTTAGGCATTTGGACGGGCACATATCACTGTAATTTCCCGGCAGGAAGAAGAATTAACCAAAGTCTCAGCCACCCACCGGGAACCAGTATAGGTCCAGAACCAAAATTTTGGACTTTCGGTCAGCTCACAAAAAACGAGTTGTAAAATGGAGCTCAGGGGCACAGCAATTCACAAACTGGCCGAGTAATAAAGGACAACTATCGTCCAAAAATCTGTTTAGGGAAAGCAACGAGGCAGACTTGAAAGCGAGGCAGAATAGCAGGAAACAGATTTCAAGAGGTATATTGGAATCGTCTTTAAAGCACAGGAAGAGGGGCACAACTTCGACAATGATGCACTTGGCCAAAAAGGGCGTATGCGTTTTCTCCAGAATATATTCAGGAGAAAACGCATACGCCCTTTTTTGCCAAGCAAGGAAGCGGGCAATGCAAATCAGCACTACAAAGAAGTATCACTTCCCACCGGTCAAAAGGGACATCCAGAAAATGTGTAAAAACCAGAAAGGCAAGACAGGCCCTGGAGAACAGGGAGCCTTGTTATGCTGATGAGCGGGATGTAAATTGCCAACTGCTTCTCTGGATGAGTGCATTGTGTTCCCTAAGACAAATAAACAACAGAGATACAGAGCCAAGGGCACTTCTAGTCTAGGGATATACCTTGGGATAATTGAAAATCTATAAGACAGAGGCACACCAAAATTTAGGGCTGCACTGCTTACAAGGACCTCAACTTTTGTCCACCTTAAATATCCCAGGAAATATAAAAATGGTTCAAAAAATTGTGGTACTTACGTACGATGGAATATCTCTCAGCCATGAAATCAATGTCATAAGACCAGTAGCAGCAAAATGGGTGGATTCAGGTTCGATGATTCTAAGTGAAATAAGTCACACAGAAAAAGAAACTTATCATAAGATTTCACTTATGAAGATCCTGTAAACATGGCTACACTTGAACTAAGTTAGGAAAGAGAACAGTGTCTCGCATTTAGAAAAAACTCTTTTGCCTGCTTAAGGGGGAAGGAGAGGTGGGGTGATGCATAAAACCAGAGTTTGATATAAGCACAGGTACCGTTCCAAAAACCAACTATGGAATAGACAAGACCTACACCTTCCTCAGTGAAAGGGACTCAAAACCCCATATTTCCCGCAGAGGAATATATCTGACTAGTAAGAATCTTAAAACCTATGTATTGATATGTCTCCGTAAGGGAATCAAGTGTGTCTAGACTGGCATAAACATGGCAGCGAGAATCAGCTCAAACCCACTATAAAAAGGAATTTCAAAAACAAAACAAAAAAACTGGGAAATCCTTTACAATTCCTTCAGGGTCTCTGATGAAACCTGGAATGACCCTGTCTACAACGACAGCTGGATATGGCATAAGGCTGGACACTTGGGACTGAGAGGATTGGTGAGATTGGGTGAGCAAATGCAGACCCTTTTCAGCACAAATGCCTGGCACCCATTCCATGGGTCCCAACTCTCCAGGATAAATTGAATATTACTACAGCTATAACATGTACGTGAAACCTAGAGAACGGACACACTGTGAATACGAATGGTTTCTAAAACTAAACGAATAGTCCCTCTCTTGGTGCTCGGGTTTGACTTTCTATCTGCTTTACTATCAATCTCCCAACTTGGTGAGACATCCCCTTTAACCTCCTGGTTCGCACAGGTGGCCAATTTGGCAGAGGATGAAAGGGAAGAGGGAGAACCAATGAGAGAGTAGCTGTTAGGCATTTGGATGGGCACATATCACTCTAACTTCCCGGCAGGAAGAAGAATTAACCAAAGTCTCAGCCGCCCACCGGGAACCAGCATAGGTCCTGAACCAAAATTTTGGACTTCCGGTCAGCTCACAAGAAACGAGTTGCAAAATGGATCTCAAGGGCACAGCAATTCACAAACTGGCAGAGTAATAAAGGACACTATCGTCCAAAAATCTGTTAAGGGAAGGCAACGAGGCCGACTTGAATGCGAGGCAGAATAGCAGGAAACAGATTTCAAGAGGTACGTTGGAATCGCCTTTAAAGCACAGGAAGAGGGGCACAACTTCGACAATGATGCACTTGGCCAAAAAGGGCGTATGCGTTTTCTCCTGAATATATTCAGGAGAAAACACGTACGCCCTTTTTGGCCAAGCAAGCAAGCGGGCAATGCAAATCTGCACTACAAAGAAGTATCACTTCCCACCGGTCAAAAGGGACATCCACAAAATGTGTAAAAAGAAGAAAGGCAAGACAGGCCCTGGAGCACGGGGAGCCTTGTTATGCTGATGGGCGGGATTTAAATTGCCAACTGCCTGCTGGAGGAGGGCATTGTGTTCCCTAAAACAAGTAAAGAACAGAGCTACAGAGCCAAGGGCACTTCCAGTCTAGGGAATATATCTTGGGAAAACTGAAAATCAATAAGACAGAGGCACCCCATAATTTAGGGCTGCACTGCTTACAAGGACCTCAACTTGGGTACACCTTAAATATCCCAGGAAATATAAAACTGGTTCAAAAAATTGTGGTACTTACGTACGATGGAATATACCTCAGCCATGAAATCAATGTCATCAGACCAGTAGCAGCAAAATGGGTAGATTCAGGTAAGATGATTCTAAGTGAAATAAGTCACAGAGAAAAAGAAACTTATCATAAGATATCACTTATGAAGAACCTGTAAACATGGCTACACCTGAACTGAGTTAGGAAAGAGAACAGGGTCTCACATTTAGAAAACACTCTTACGCCTGCTTAAGGGGGAAGGAGAGGTGGGGTGATGCATAAAACCAGAGTTTGATATAAGCACAGGTACCGTTCCAAAAACCAACTATGGAATAGACAAGACCTACACCTTCCTCAGTGAAAGGGACTCAAAACCCCATATTTTCTGCAGAGGAATATATCTGACTAGTAAGAATCTTAAAACCTATGTATTGATATGTCTCCGTAAGGGAATCAAGTGTGTCTAGACTGGCATAAACATGGCAGCGAGAATCAGCTCAAACCCACTATAAAAAGGAATTTCAAAAACAAAACAAAAAAACTGGGAAATTCTTTACAATTCCTTCAGGGTCTCTGATGAAACCTGGAATGACCCTATCTACAATGACAGCTGGATGTGGCATAAGGAGGGACACTTGGGACTGAGACGATTGGTGAGATTGGGTGAGCAAATGCAGACCCTTTAAAACACAAATGCCTGGCACCCATTCCATGGGTCCCAACTCTCCAGGTTGAAGGGAATATTACTACAGCTATAACATGTACGGAAAACCTAGAGAACGGACACACTGTGAATACGAAAGGTTTCTAAAACTCAACGAATAGTCCCTCTCCTGGTGCTCCAGTTTGACTTTCCATCTGCTTTACTATCAACCTCCCAACTTGGAGAGACAGCCCCTTTAACCTCCTGGTTCGCACAGGTTTCCAATTTGGCAGAGGATGAAAGGGAAGAGGGAGAACGAATTAGAGAGTAGCTGTTAGGCATTTGGACGGGCACATATCACTCTAATGTCCCGGCAGGAAGAAGAATTAACCAAAGTCTCAGCCCCCCACCGAGAACCAGCATAGGTCCTGAAGCAAAATGTTGGACTTGCGGTCAGCTCACAAAAAACGAGTTAAAAAATGGAGCTCAGGGGCACAGCAATTCACAAACTGGCCGAGTAATAAAGGACAACTATCGTCCAAAAATCTGTTGAGGGAAGGCAACGAGGCGGACTTGAAAGTGAGGCAGAATAGCAGGAAACAGATTTCAAGAGGTACGTTGGAATCGCCTTTAAAGCACAGGAAGAGGGGCACAACTTCGACAATGATGCACTTGGCCAAAAAGGGCGTATGCGTTTTCTCCTGAATATATTCAGGAGAAAACGCATACGCCCTTTTTGGCCAAGCAAGCAAGCGGGCAATGCAAATCTGCACTACAAAGAAGTATCACTTCCCACCGGTCGAAAGGGACATCCACAAAATGTGTAAAAAACAGAAAGGCAAGACAGGCCTGGAGAACAGGGAGCCTTGTTATGCTGATGGGCGGGATGTAAATTGCCATCTGCCTCTCTGGAGGAGTGCATTGTGTTCCCTGAAACAAGTAAACAAGAGAGCTACAGAGCCAAGGGCACTTCCAGTCTAGGGAATATACCTTGGGAAAACTGAAAATCAATAAGACAGAGCCACCCCAAAATTTAGGGCTGCACTGCTTACAAGGACCTCAACTTGGCTACACCATAAATATCCCAGGAAATATAAAAATGGTTCAAAAAATTGTGGTACTTACGTACGATGGAATATCCCTCAGCCATGAAATCAATGTCATAAGACCAGTAGCAGCAAAATGGGTGGATTCAGGTTCGATGATTCTAAGTGAAATAAGTCACACAGAAAAAGAAACTTATCATAAGATTTCACTTATGAAGATCCTGTAACATGGCTACACTTGAACTAAGTTAGGAAAGAGAACAGTGTCTCGCATTTAGAAAAAACTCTTTTGCCTGCTTAAGGGGGAAGGAGAGGTGGGGTGATGCATAAAACCAGAGTTTGATATAAGCACAGGTACCGTTCCAAAAACCAACTATGGAATAGACAAGTCCTACACCTTCCTCAGTGAAAGGGACTCAAAACCCCATATTTTCTGCAGAGGAATATATCTGACTAGTAAGAATCTTAAAACCTATGTATTGATATGTCTCCGTAAGGGAATCAAGTGTGTCTAGACTGGCATAAACATGGCAGCGAGAATCAGCTCAAACTCACTATAAAAAGGAATTTCAAAAACAAAACAAACAAACTGGGAAATTCTTTACAATTCCTTCAGGGTCTCTGATGAAACCTGGAATGACCCTATCTACAACGACAGCTGGATGTGGCATAAGGCTGGACACTTGGGACTGAGAGGATTGGTGAGATTGGGTGAGCAAATGCAGACCCTTTAAAGCAATAATGCATGGCACCCATTCCATGGGTCCCAACTCTCCAGGTTGAAGGGAATATTACTACAGTTATAACATGTACGGGAAACCTAGAGAACGGACACACTGTGAATATGAAAGGTTTCTAAAACTCAACGAATAGTCCCTCTCCTCGTGCTCCGGTTTGACTTTCCATCTGCTTTACTATCAATCTCCCAACTTGGAGAGACAGCCCATTTAACCTCCGGGTTCGCACAGTTGCCAATTTGGCAGAGGATGAAAGGGAAGATGGAGAACCAATGAGAGAGTAGCTGTTAGGCATTTGGACGGGCACATATCACACTAAGTTCCCAGCAGGAAGAAGAATTAACCAAAGTCTCAGTCACCCACCGGGAACCAGTATAGGTCCTGAACCAAAATTTTGGACTTGCGGTCAGCTCACCAAAAACGAGTTGAAAAATGGAGCTCAGGGGCACAGCAATTCACAAACTGGACGAGTAATAAAGGACAACTATCGTCCAAAAATCTGTTGAGGGAAGGCAACGAGGCGGACTTGAAAGCGAGGCAGAATAGCAGGAAACAGATTTCAAGAGGTACGTTGGAATCGCATTTAAAGCAAAGGAAGATGGGCACAACTTCGACAATGATGCACTTGGCCAAAAAGTGCGTATGCGTTTTCTCCTGAATATATTCAGGAGAAAACGCTTACGCCCTTTTTGGCCAAGCAAGCAAGCGGGCAATGCAAACCTGCACTACAAAGAAGTATCACTTCCCACCGGTCAAAAGGGACATCCAAAAAATGGGTAAAAACCAGAAAGGCAAGACAGGCCCTGGAGAACAGGGAGCGTTGTTATGCTGACGGGCGGGATGTAAATTGCCAATTGCCTCTCTGGAGGAGGGCATTGTGTTCCCTAAAACAAGTTAAGAACAGAGCTACAGAGCCAAGGGCACTTCCAGTCTAGGGAATATACCTTGGGAAAACTGAAAATCAATAAGACAGAGCCACCCCAAAATTTAGGGCTGCACTGCTTACAAGGACCTCAACTTGGGTACACCTTAAATATCCCAGGATATATAAAAATGGTTCAAAAAATTGTGGTACTTACGTACGATGGAATATCCCTCAGCCATGAAAACAATGTCATAAGACCAGTAGCAGCAAAATGGGTGGACTCAGGTACGATGATTCTAAGTGAAATAAATCACACAGAAAAAGAAACTTATCATAAGATATCACTTATGAAGATCCTGTAAACATGGCTACACTTGAACTGAGTTAGGAAAGAGAACAGTGTCTCACATTTAGGAAACACTCTTATGCCTGCTTAGGGGGGAAGTAGAGGTGGGGTGATGCATAGAACCAGAGTTTGATATAAGCACAGGTACCGTTCCAAAAACCAACTATGGAATAGACAAGACCTACACCTTCCTCAGTGAAAGGGACTCAAAACCCCATATTTCCCGCAGAGGAATATATCTGACTAGTAAGAATCTTAAAACCTATGTATTGATATGTCTCCGTAAGGGAATCAAGTGTCTATACACTGGCATAAACATGGCAGCGAGAATCAGCTCAAACCCACTATAAAAAGGAATTTCAAAAACAAAACAAAAAAACTGCGAAATTCTTTACAATTCCTTCAGGGTCTCTGATGAAACCTGGAATGACCCTATCTACAATGACAGCTGGATGTGGCATAAGGAGGGACACTTGGGACTGAGACGATTGGTGAGATTGGGTAAGCAAATGCAGACCCTTTAAAGCTCAAATGCCTGGCACCCAATCCATGGGTCCCAACTCTCCTGGTTGAAGGGAATATTACTACAGCTATAACATGTACGGGAATCCTAGAGAACGGACACACTGTGAATACGAAAGGTTTCTAAAACTCAACGAATAGTCCCTCTCCTGGTGCTCCGGTTTGACTTTCCATCTGCTTTACTATCAATCTCCCAACTTGGAGAGACAGCCCCTTTAACCTCCTGGTTCGCACAGGTTGCCAATTTGGCAGAGGATGAAAGGGAAGAGGGAGAACCAATGAGAGAGTAGCTGATAGGCATTTGGACGGGCACATATCACTGTAATTTCCCGGCAGGAAGAAGAAGTAACCAAAGTCTCAGCCCCCCACCGGGAACCAGTATAGTTCCTGAACCAAAATTTTGGACTTGCGGTCAGCTCACCAAAAACGAGTTGAAAAATGGAGCTCAGCGGCACAGCAATTCACAAACTGGCCGAGTAATAAAGGTCAACTATCGTCCAAAAACCTGTTGAGGGAAGGCAACGAGGCGGACTTGAAAGCGAGGCAGAATAGCAGGAAACAGATTTCAAGAGGTACGTTGGAATCGCCTTTAAAGCACAGGAAGAGGGGCACAACTTCGACAATGATGCACTTGGCCAAAAAGGGCGTATGCGTTTTCTCCTGAATATATTCAGGAGAAAACGCATACGCCCTTTTTGGCCAAGCAAGCAAGCGGGCAATGCAAATCTGCACTACAAAGAAGTATCACTTCCCACCGGTCAAAAGGGACATCCACAAAATGTGTAAAAACAAGAAAGGCAAGACAGGCCCTGGAGAACAGGGAGCCTTGTTATGCTTATGGGCGGGATGTAAATTGCCAACTGCCACTCTGGAGGAGGGCATTGTGTTCCCTAAAACAAGTAAAGAACAGAGCTACAGAGCCAAGGGCACTTCCAGTCTAGGGAATAAACCTTGGGAAAACTGAAGATCAATAAGACAGAGCCACCCCAAAATTTAGGGCTGCACTACTTACAAGGACCTCAACTTGGGTACACCTTAAATATCCCAGGAAATATAGAAATGGTTCAGAAAATTGTGGTACTTACGTACGATGGAATATCCCTCAGCCATGAAATCAATGTCATAAGACCAGTAGCAGCAAAATGGGTAGATTCAGGTACGATGATTCTAAGTGAAATAAGTCACAGAGAAAAAGATACTTATCATATGATATCACTTATGAAGATCCTGTAAACATGGCTACACTTGAACTGAGTTAGGAAAGAGAACAGTGTCTCACATTTAGAAAACACTCTTATGCCTGCTTAAGGGGGAAGGAGAGGTGGGGTGATGCATAAAACCAGAGTTTGATATAAGCACAGGTACCATTCCAAAAACCAACTATGGAATAGACAAGACCTACACCTTCCTCAGTGAAAGGGACTCAAAACCCCATATTACCCGCAGAGGAATATATCTGACTAGTAAGAATCTTAAAACCTATGTATTGATATGTCTCCGTAAGGGAATCAAGTGTGTCTAGACTGGCAAAAACATGGCAGCGAGAATCAGCTCAAAACCACTATAAAAAGGAATTTCAAAAACAAAACAAAAAAACTGGGAAATTCTTTACAATTCCTTCAGGGTCTCTGATGAATCCTGGAATGACCCTATCTACAATGACAGCTGGATGTGGCATAAGGAGGGACACTTGGGACTGAGACGATTGGTGAGATTGGGTGAGCAAATGCAGACACTTTAAAACACAAATGCTTGGCACCCATTCCATGGGTCCCAACTCTCCAGGTTGAAGGGAATATCACTACAGTTATAACATGTACGGGAAACCTAGAGAACGGACACACTGTGAATACGAAAGGTTTCTAAAACTCAACGAATAGTCCCTCTCCTGGTGCTCCGGTTTGGCTTTCCATCTGCTGTACTATCAACCTCCCAACTTGGAGATACAGCCCCTTTAACCTCCTGGTTCGCACAGGTTGCCAATTTGGCAGAGGATGAAAGAGAAGAGGGAGAACCAATGAGAGAGTAGCTGTTAGGCATTTGGACGGGCACATATCACTCTAACGTCCCGGCAGGAAGAAGAAGTAACCAAAGTCTCAGCCCCCCACCGGGAACCAGTATAGGTCCTGTACCAAAATTTTGGACTTGCGGTCAGCTCACCAAAAATGAGTTGAAAAATGGAGCTCAGGGGCACAGCAATTCACAAACTGGCCGAGTAATAAAGGACAACTATCGTCCAAAAATCTGTTGAGGGAAGGCAACGAGGCGGACTTGAAAGCGAGGCAGAATAGCAGGAAACAGATTTCAAGAGGTACGTTGGAATCGCCTTTAAAGCACAGGAAGAGGGGCACAACTTCGACAATGATGCACTTGGCCAAAAAGGGCGTATGCGTTTTCTTCTGAATATATTCAGGAGAAAACGCATACGCCCTTTTTGGCCAAGCAAGCAAGCGGGCAATGCAAATCTGCACTACAAAGAAGTATCACTTCCCAACGGTCAAAAGGGACATCCACAAAATGTGTAAAAACCAAAAAGGCAAGACAGGCCCTGGAGAACAGGGAGACTTGTTATGCTGATAGGGCGGGATGTAAATTGCCAACTGCCTCTCTGGAGGAGGGCATTGTGTTCCCTAAAACAAGTAAACAACAGAGCTACACAGCCAAGGGCACTTCCAGTCTAGGGAATATACCTTGGGAAAATGGAAAATCAATAAGACAGAGCTACCCCAAAATTTAGGGCTGCACTGCTTACAAGGACCTCAACTTGGGTACACCTTAAATATCCCAGGAAATATAAAAATGGTTCAAAAAATTGTGGTACTTACGTACGATGGAATATCCCTCAGCCATGAAATCAATGTCATAAGACCAGTAGCAGCAAAATGGGTGGATTCAGGTACGATGATTCTAAGTGAAATAAGTCACAGAGAAAAAGAAACTTATCATAAGATATCACTTAGGAAGATCCTGTAAACATGGCTACACTTGAACTGAGTTAGGAAAGAGAACAGTGTCTCACATTTAGAAAACACTCTTATGCCTGCTTAAGGGGGAAGGAGAGGTGGGGTGATGCATAAAACCAGAGTTTGATATAAGCACAGGTACCGTTCCAAAAACCAACTATGGAATAGACAAGACCTACACCTTCCTCATTGAAATGGACTCAAAACCCCATAGTTCCCGCAGAGGAATATATCTGACTAGTAAGAATCTTAAAACCTATGTATTGATATGTCTACATAAGGGAATCAAGTGTGTCTAGACTGGCATAAACATGGCAGTGAGAATCAGATCAAAGCCACTATAAAAAGGAATTTCAAAAACAAAACAAAAAAACTGGGAAATTCTTTACAATTCCTTCAGGGTCTCTGATGAAACCTGGAATGACCCTATCTACAACGACAGCTGGATGTGGCATAAGGCTGGATACTTGGGTCTGAGAGGATTTGTGAGATTGGGTGAGAAAATGCAGACCCTTGAAATCACAAATGCCTGGCACACATTCCATGGGTCCCAACTCTCCAGGTTGAAGGGAATATTACTACAGCTATAACATGTACAGGAAACCTAGAGAACAGACACACTGTGAATACGAAAGGTTTCTAAAACTCAACGAATAGTCCCTCTCCTGGTGCTCCGTTTTGACTTGCCATCTGCTTTACTATCAACCTCCCAACTTGGAGAGACAGCCCCTTTAATCTCCTGGTTCGCACAGGTTGCCAATTTGGCGGAGGATGAAAGGGAAGAGGGAGAACCAATGAGAGAGTAGCTGTTAGGTATTTGGACGGGCACATATCACTCTAATTTCCCGGCAGGAAGAAGTATTAACCAAAGTCTCAGCCACCCACCAGGAACCAGCATAGGTCCTGTACCAAAATTTTGGACATGCGGTCAGCTCACAAAAAACGAGTTCGAAAATGGAGCTCAGGGGCACAGCAATTCACAAACTGGCCGAGTAATAAAGGAAAACTATCGTCCAAAAATCTGTTGAGGGAAGGCAACGAGGTAGACTTGAAAGCGAGGCACAATAGCAGGAAACAGATTTCAAGAGGTACGTTGGAATCGCCTTTAAAGCACAGGAAGAGGGGCACAACATCGACAATGATGCACTTGGCCAAAAAGGGTGTATGCGTTTTCTCCTGAGTATATTCAGGAGAAAACGCATACGCCCTTTTTGGCCAAGCAAGCAAGCAGGCAATGCAAATCTGCATTACAAAGAAGTATCACTTCCCACCGGTCAAAAGGGACATCCACAAAATGTGTAAAAACCAGAAAGGCAAGACAGGTCCTGGAGAACAAGGAGCCTTGTTATGCTGATGGGCGGGATGTAAATTGCCAACTGCCTCTCTGGAGGAGTGCATTGTGTTCCCTAAAACAAGTAAAGAACAGAGCTACAGAGCCAAGGGCACTTCCAGTCTAGGGAATATACCTTGGGAAAACTGAAAATCAATAAGACAGAGCCACCCCAAAATTTAGGGCTGCACTGCTTACAAGGACCTCAACTTGGGTACACCTTAAATATCCCAGGAAATATAAAAATGGTTCAAAAAATTGTGGTACTTACGTACGATGGAATATCCCTCAGCCATGAAATCAATGTCATAAGACCAGTAGCAGCAAAATGGGTGGATTCAGGTACGATGATTCTAAGTGAAATAAGTCACACAGAAAAAGAAACTTATCATAAGATATCACTTATGAAGATCCTGTAAACATGGCTACACTTGAACTGAGTTAGGAAAGAGAACAGAGTCTCACATTTAGGAAACACTCTTATGCCTGCTTAAGGGTGAAGGAGAGGTGGGGTGATGCATAAAACCAGAGTTTGATATAGGCACAGGTACCGTTCCAAAAACCAACTATGGAATAGACAAGACCTACACCTTCCTCAGTGAAAGGGACTCAAAACCCCATATTTCACACAGAGGAATATATCTCGCTAGTAAGAATCTTAAAACCTATGTATTGATATGTCTCCGTAAGGGAATCAAGTGTGTCTAGACTGGCATAAACATGGCAGCGAGAATCAGCTCAAACCCACTATAAAAAGGAATTTCAAAAACAAACCAAAAAAACTTGGAAATTCTTTACAATTCCTTCAGGGTCTCTGATGAAACCTGGAATGACCCTATCTACAACGACAGCTGGATGTGGCATAAGGCTGGACACTTGGGACTGAGAGGATTGGTGAGATTGGGTGAGCAAATGCAGACCCTTTAAAGCAATAATGCCTGGCACCCATTCCATGGGTAACAACTCTCCAGATTAAAGGGAATATTACTACCGCTATAACATGTACGGGAAACCTAGAGAACGGACACACTGTGAATACGAAAGGTTTCTAAAACTCAACGAATAGTCCCTCTCCTGGTGCTCCGGTTTGACTTTCCATCTGCTTTACTATCAACCTCCCAACTTGGAGAGACAGCCCCTTTAACCTCCTGGTTCGCACAGGTTGCCAATTTGGCAGAGGATGAAAGGAAAGAAGGAGAACCAATGAGAGAGTAGCTGTTAGGCATTTGGACGGGCACATATCACTGTAATTTCCCAGCAGGAAGAAGAATTAACTAAAGTCTCAGCCACCCACCGGGAACGAGTATACTTCCTGAACCAAAATTTTGGACTTGCGGTCAGCCCACCAAAAACGAGTTGAAAAATGGAGCTCAGGGGCACAGCAATTCACAACCTGGCCGAGTAAAAAAGGACAACTATCGTCCAAAAATCTGTTGAAGGAAGGCAACGAGGCAGACTTGAAATCGAGGCAAAATAGCAGGAAACAGATTTCAAGAGGTACTTTGGAATCGCCTTTAAAGCACAGGAAGAGGGGTACAACTTCGACAATGATGCACTTGGCCAAAAAGGGCGTATGCGTTTTCACCTGAATATATTCAGGAGAAAACGCATACGCCCTTTTTGGCCAAGCAAGCAAGCGGGCAATGCAAATCTGCACTACAAAGAAGTATCACTTCCCACCGGTCAAAAGGGACATCCACAAAATGTGTAAAAACCAGAAAGGCAAGACAGGCCCTGGAGAACAGGGAGCCTTGTTATGCTGATGGGCGGGATGTAAATTGCCAACTACCTCTCTGGAGGAGTGCATTGTGTTCCCTAAAACAAGTAAAGAACAGAGCTACAGAGCCAAGGGCACTTCCAGTCTAGGGAATACACCTTGGGAAAACTGAAAATCAATAAGACAGAGCCACCCCAAAATTTAGGGCTGCACTGCTTACAAGGACCTCAACTTGGGTACACCTTAAATATCCCAGGAAATATAAAAATGGTTCAAAAAATTGTGGTACTTACGTACGATGGAATATCCCTCAGCCATGAAATCAATGTCATAAGACCAGTAGCAGCAAAATGGGTGGATTCAGGTACGATGATTCTAAGTGAAATAAGTCACAGAGAAAAAGAAACTTATCATAAGATATCACTTATGAAGATGCTGTAAACATGGCTACACTTGAACTGAGTTAGGAAAGAGAACAGTGTCTCACATTTAGAAATCACTCTTATGCCTGCTTAAGGGGGAAGGAGAGGTGGGGTGATGCATAAAACCAGAGTTTGATATAAGCACAGGTACCGTTCCAAAAACCAACTATGGAATAGACAAGACCTACACCGTCCTCAGTGAAAGGGACTCAAAACCCCGTATTTCCCGCAGAGGAAAATATCTGACTAGTAAGAATCTTAAAACCTATGTATTGATATGTCTCCGTAAGGGAATCAAGTGTGTCTAGACTGGCATAAACATGGCAGCGAGAATCAGCTCAAACCCACTATAAAAAGGAATTTCAAAAACAAAACAAAAAAACTGGGAAATTCTTTACAATTCCTTCAGGGTCTCTGATGAAGGCTGGAATGACCCTATCTACAACGACAGCTGGATGTGGCATAAGGAGGGACACTTGGGACTGAGACGATTGGTGAGATTGGGTGAGCAAATGCAGACCCTTTAAAGCAATAATGCATGGCACCCATTCCATGGGTCCGAACTCTCCAGGTTGAAGGGAATATTACTACAGCTATAACATGTGCGGGAAACCTAGAGAACGGACACACTGTGAATACGAAAGGTTTCTGAAACTCAACGCATAGTCCCTCTCCTGGTGCTCCGGTTTGACTTTCCGTCTGCTTTACTATCAACCTCCCAACTTGGAGAGACAGCCCCTTTAACCTCTTGGTTCGCACAGGTTGCCAATTTGGCAGAGGATGAAAGGGAAGAGGGAGAACCAATGAGAGAGTAGCTGTTAGGCATTTGGACGGGCACATATCACTGTAATTTCCCGGCAGGAAGAAGAATTAACCAAATTCTCAGCCACCCACCGGGAACCAGTATAGGTCCTGAACCAAAATTTTGGACTTGCGGTCAGCTCACCAAAAACGAGTTGAAAAATGGAGCTCAGGGGCACAGCAATTCACAAACTGGCCGAGTAATAAAGGACAACTATCGTCCAAAAATCTGTTGAGGTAAGGCAACGAGGCAGACTTGAAAGCGAGGCAGAATAGCAGGAAACAGATTTCAAGAGGTACGTTGGAATCGCCTTTAAAGCACAGGAAGAGGGGCACAACTTCGACAATGATGCACTTGGCCAAAAAGGGCGTATGCGTTTTCTCCTGAATATATTCAGGAGAAAATGCATACACCCTTTTTGGCCAAGCAAGCAAGCGGGCAATGCAAATCTGCACTACAAAGAAGAATCACTTCCCAACACTCAAAGGGGACATCCACAAAATGTGTAAGAACAAGAAAGGCAAGACAGGCCCTGGAGAACAGGGAGCCTTGTTATGCTGATGGGCGGGATGTAAATTGCCAACTGCCTCTCTGGAGGAGTGCATTCTGTTCCCTAAAACAAGTAAAGAACAGAGCTACAGAGCCAAGGGCACTACCAGTCTAGGGAATATACCTTGGGAAAACTGAAAATCAATAAGACAGAGCCACCCCAAAATTTAGGGCTGCACTGCATACAAGGACCTCAACTTGGATACACCTTAAGTATCCCAGAAAATATAAACATGGTTCAAAAAACTGTGGTACTTACGTACGATGGAATATCCCTCAGCCATGAAATCAATGTCATAAGACCAGTAGCAGCAAAATGGGTGGATTCAGGTACGATGATTCTAAGTGAAATAAGTCACACAGAAAAAGAAACTTATCATAAGATATCACTTATGAAGATCCTGTAAACATGGCTACACTTGAACTGAGTTAGGAAAGAGAACAGTGTCTCACATTTAGAAAACACTCTTATACCTGCTTAAGGGGGAAGGAGAGGTGGGGTGATGCATAAAACCAGAGTTTGATATAAGCACAGGTACCGTTCCAAAAACCAACTATGGAATAGACAAGACCTACACCGTCCTCAGTGAAAGGGACTCAAAACCCCATATTTCCCGCAGAGGAAAATATCTGACTAGTAAGAATCTTAAAACCTATGTATTGATATGTCTCCGTAAGGGAATCAAGTGTGTCTAGACTGGCATAAACATGGCAGCGAGAATCAGCTCAAACCCACTATAAAAAGGAATTTCAAAAACAAAACAAAAAAACTGGGAAATTCTTTACAATTCCTTCAGGGTCTCTGTTGAAAGCTGGAATGACCCTATCTACAACGACAGCTGGATGTGGCATAAGGAGGGACACTTGGGACTGAGACGATTGGTGAGATTGGGTGAGCAAATACAGACCCTTTAAAGCAATAATGCATGGCACCCATTCCATGGGTCCGAACTCTCCAGGTTGAAGGGAATATTACTACAGCTATAACATGTGCGGGAAACCTAGAGAACGGACACACTGTGAATACGAAAGGTTTCTAAAACTCAACGAATAAACCCTCTCCTGGTGCTCCGGATTGACTTTCTGGCTGCTTTACTATCAACCTCCCAACTTGGAGAGACAGCCCCTTTAACCTCTTGGTTCGCACAGGTTGCCAATTTGGCAGAGGATGAAAGGGAAGAGGGAGAACCAATGAGAGAGTAGCTGTTAGGCATTTGGACGGGCACATATCACTGTAATTTCCCGGCAGGAAGAAGAATTAACCAAATTCTCAGCCACCCACCGGGAACCAGTATAGGTCCTGAACCAAAATTTTTGACTTGCGGTCAGCTCTCCAAAAACGAGTTGAAAAATGGAGCTCAGGGACACAGCAATTCACAAACTGGCCGAGTAATAAAGGACAACTATCGTCCAAAAATCTGTTGAGGGAAGGCAACGAGGTGGACTTGAAAGCGAGGCAGAATAGCAGGAAACAGATTTCAAGAGGTACGTTGGAATCGCCTTTAAAGCACAGGAAGAGGGGCACAACTTCGACAATGATGCACTTGGCCAAAAAGGGCGTATGCGTTTTCTCCTGAATATATTCAGGAGAAAACGCATACGCCCTTTTTGGCCAAGCAAGCAAGCGGGCAATGCAAATCTGCACTACAAAGAAGTATCACTTCCCACCGGTCAAAAGGGACATCCACAAAATGTGTAAGAACAAGAAAGGCAAGAAAGGCCCTGGAGAACAGGGAGCCTTGTTATGCTGATGGGCGGGATGTAAATTGCCAACTGCCTCTCTGGAGGAGTGCATTCTGTTCCCTAAAACAAGTAAAGAACAGAGCTACAGAGCCAAGGGCACTACCAGTCTAGGGAATATACCTTGGGAAAACTGAAAATCAATAAGACAGAGCCACCCCAAAATTTAGGGCTGCACTGCATACAAGGACCTCAACTTGGATACACCTTAAGTATCCCAGAAAATATAAACATGGTTCAAAAAATTGTGGTACTTACGTACGATGGAATATCCCTCAGCCATGAAATCAATGTCATAAGACCAGTAGCAGCAAAATGGGTGGATTCAGGTACGATGATTCTAAGTGAAATAAGTCACACAGAAAAAGAAACTTATCATAAGATATCACTTATGAAGATCCTGTAAACATGGCTACACTTGAACTGAGTTAGGAAAGAGAACAGTGTCTCACATTTAGAAAACACTCTTATACCTGCTTAAGGGGGAAGCAGAGGTGGGGTGATGCATAAAACCAGAGTTTGATATAAGCACAGGTACCGTTCCAAAAACCAACTATGGAATAGACAAGACCTACACCGTCCTCAGTGAAAGGGACTCAAAACCCCATATTTCCCGCAGAGGAAAATATCTGACTAGTAAGAATCTTAAAACCTATGTATTGATATGTCTCCGTAAGGGAATCAAGTGTGTCTAGACTGGCATAAACATGGCAGCGAGAATCAGCTCAAACCCACTATAAAAAGGAATTTCAAAAACAAAACAAAAAAACTGGGAAATTCTTTACAATTCCTTCAGTGTCTCTGATGAAAGCTGGAATGACCCTATCTACAACGACAGCTGGATGTGGCATAAGGAGGGACACTTGGGACTGAGACGATTGGTGAGATTGGGTGAGCAAATGCAGACCCTTTAAAGCAATAATGCATGGCACCCATTCCATGGGTCCGAACTCTCCAGGTTGAAGGGAATATTACTACAGCTATAACATGTGCGGGAAACCTAGAGAACGGACACACTGTGAATACGAAAGGTTTCTAAAACTCAACGAATAAACCCTCTCCTGGTGCTCCGGATTGACTTTCCGGCTGCTTTACTATCAACCTCCCAACTTGGAGAGACAGCCCCTTTAACCTCTTGGTTCGCACAGGTTGCCAATTTGGCAGAGGATGAAAGGGAAGAGGGAGAACCAATGAGAGAGTAGCTGTTAGGCATTTGGACGGGCACATATCACTGTAATTTCACGGCAGGAAGAAGAATTAACCAAATTCTCAGCCACCCACCGGGAACCAGTATAGGTCCTGAACCAAAATTTTGGACTTGCGGTCAGCTCACCAAAAACGAGTTGAAAAATGGAGCTCAGGGGCACAGCAATTCACAAACTGGCCGAGTAATAAAGGACAACTATCGTCCAAAAATCTGTTCAGGGAAGGCAACGAGGCGGACTTGAAAGCGAGGCAGAATAGCAGGAAACAGATTTCAAGAGGTACGTTGGAATCGCCTTTAAAGCACAGGAAGGGGGGCACAACTTCGACAATGATGCACTTGGCCAAAAAGGGCGTATGCGTTTTCTCCTGAATATATTCAGGAGAAAACGCATACGCCCTTTTTGGCCAAGCAAGCAAGCGGGCAATGCAAATCTGCACTACAAAGAAGTATCACTTCCCACCGGTCAAAAGGGACATCCACAAAATGTGTAAGAACAAGAAAGGCAAGACAGGCCCTGGAGAACAGGGAGCCTTGTTATGCTGATGGGCGGGATGTAAATTGCCAACTGCCTCTCTGGAGGAGTGCATTCTGTTCCCTAAAACAAGTAAAGAACAGAGCTACAGAGCCAAGGGCACTACCAGTCTAGGGAATATACCTTGGGAAAACTGAAAATCAATAAGACAGAGCCACCCCAAAATTTAGGGCTGCACTGCATACAAGGACCTCAACTTGGATACACCTTAAGTATCCCAGAAAATATAAACATGGTTCAAAAAATTGTGGTACTTACGTACGATGGAATATCCCTCAGCCATGAAATCAATGTCATAAGACCAGTAGCAGCAAAATGGGTGGATTCAGGTACGATGATTCTAAGTGAAATAAGTCACACAGAAAAAGAAACTTATCATAAGATATCACTTATGAAGATCCTGTAAACATGGCTACACTTGAACTGAGTTAGGAAAGAGAACAGTGTCTCACATTTAGAAAACACTCTTATACCTGCTTAAGGGGGAAGGAGAGGTGGGGTGATGCATAAAACCAGAGTTTGATATAAGCACAGGTACCGTTCCAAAAACCAACTATGGAATAGACAAGACCTACACCGTCCTCAGTGAAAGGGACTCAAAACCCCATATTTCCCGCAGAGGAAAGTATCTGACTAGTAAGAATCTTAAAACCTATGTATTGATATGTCTCCGTAAGGGAATCAAGTGTGTCTAGACTGGCATAAACATGGCAGCGAGAATCAGCTCAAACCCACTATAAAAAGGAATTTCAAAAACAAAACAAAAAAACTGGGAAATTCTTTACAATTCCTTCAGGGTCTCTGATGAAAGCTGGAATGACCCTATCTACAACGACAGCTGGATGTGGCATAAGGAGGGACACTTGGGACTGAGACGATTGGTGAGATTGGGTGAGCAAATGCAGACCCTTTAAAGCAATAATGCATGGCACCCATTTCATGGGTCCGAACTCTCCAGGTTGAAGGGAATATTACTACAGCTATAACATGTGCGGGAAACCTAGGGAACGGACACACTGTGAATACGAAAGGTTTCTAAAACTCAACGCATAGTCCCTCTCCTGGTGCTCCGGTTTGACTTTCCGTCTGCTTTACTATCAACCTCCCAACTTGGAGAGACAGCCCCTTTAACCTCTTGGTTCGCACAGGTTGCCAATTTGGCAGAGGATGAAAGGGAAGAGGGAGAACCAATGAGAGAGTAGCTGTTAGGAATTTGGACGGGCACATATCACTGTAATTTCCCGGCAGGAAAAAGAATTAACCAAATTATCAGCCACCCACCGGGAACCAGTATAGGTCCTGAAGCAAAATTTTGGACTTGCGGTCAGCTCACCAAAAACGAGTTGAAAAATGGAGCTCAGGGGCACAGCAATTCACAAATTGGCCGAGTAATAAAGGACAACTATCGTCCAAAAATCTGTTGAGGGAAGGCAACGAGGCGGACTTGAAAGCGAGGCAGAATAGCAGGAAACAGATTTCAAGAGGTACGTTGGAATCGCCTTTAAAGCACAGGAAGAGGGGCACAACTTCGACAATGATGCACTTGGCCAAAAAGGGCGTATGCGTTTTCTCCTGAATATATTCAGGAGAAAACGCATACGCCCTTTTTGGCCAAGCAAGCAAGCGGGCAATGCAAATCTGCACTACAAAGAAGTATCACTTCCCACCGGTCAAAAGGGACATCCACAAAATGTGTAAGAACAAGAAAGGCAAGACAGGCCCTGGAGAACAGGGAGCCTTGTTATGCTGATGGGCGGGATGTAAATTGCCAACTGCCTCTCTGGAGGAGTGCATTCTGTTCCCTAAAACAAGTAAAGAACAGAGCTACAGAGCCAAGGGCACTACCAGTCTAGGGAATATACCTTGGGAAAACTGAAAATCAATAAGACAGAGCCAACCCAAAATTTAGGGCTGCACTGCATACAAGGACCTCAACTTGGATACACCTTAAGTATCCCAGAAAATATAAACATGGTTCAAAAAATTGTGGTACTTACGTACGATGGAATATCCCTCAGCCATGAAATCAATGTCATAAGACCAGTAGCAGCAAAATGGGTGGATTCAGGTACGATGATTCTAAGTGAAATAAGTCACACAGAAAAAGAAACTTATCATAAGATATCACTTATGAAGATCCTGTAAACATGGCTACACTTGAACTGAGTTAGGAAAGAGAACAGTGTCTCACATTTAGAAAACACTCTTATACCTGCTTAAGGGGGAAGGAGAGGTGGGGTGATGCATAAAACCAGAGTTTGATATAAGCACAGGTACCGTTCCAAAAACCAACTATGGAATAGACAAGACCTACACCGTCCTCAGTGAAAGGGACTCAAAACCCCATATTTCCCGCAGAGGAAAGTATCTGACTAGTAAGAATCTTAAAACCTATGTATTGATATGTCTCCGTAAGGGAATCAAGTGTGTCTAGACTGGCATAAACATGGCAGCGAGAATCAGCTCAAACCCACTATAAAAAGGAATTTCAAAAACAAAACAAAAAAACTGGGAAATTCTTTACAATTCCTTCAGGGTCTCTGATGAAAGCTGGAATGACCCTATCTACAACGACAGCTGGATGTGGCATAAGGAGGGACACTTGGGACTGAGACGATTGGTGAGATTGGGTGAGCAAATGCAGATCCTTTAAAGCAATAATGCATGGCACCCATTCCATGGGTCCGAACTCTCCAGGTTGAAGGGAATATTACTACAGCTATAACATGTGCGGGAAACCTAGAGAACGGACACACTGTGAATACGAAAGGTTTCTAAAACTCAACGAATAGTCCCTCTCCTGGTGCTCCGGTTTGACTTTCCGTCTGCTTTACTATCAATCTCCCAACTTGGAGAGACAGCCCCTTTAACCTCTTGGTTCGCACAGGTTGCCAATTTGGCAGAGGATGAAAGGGAAGAGGGAGAACCAATGAGAGAGTAGCTGTTAGGCATTTGGACGGGCACATATCACTGTAATTTCCCGGCAGGAAGAAGAATTAACCAAATTCTCAGCCACCCACTGGGAACCAGTATAGGTCCTGAACCAAAATTTTGGACTTGCGGTCAGCTCTCCAAAAACGAGTTGAAAAATGGAGCTCAGCGACACAGCAATTCACAAACTGGCTGAGTAATAAAGGACACCTATCGTCCAAAAATCTGTTGACGGAAGGCAACGAGGCGGACTTGAAAGCGAGGCAGAATAGCAGGAAACAGATTTCAAGAGGTACGTTGGAATCGCCTTTAAAGCACAGGAAGAGGGGCACAACTTCGACAATGATGCACTTGGCCAAAAAGGGCGTATGCGTTTTCTCCTGAATATATTCAGGAGAAAATGCATACGCCCTTTTTGGCCAAGCAAGCAAGCGGGCAATGCAAATCTGCACTACAAAGAAGTATCACTTCCCACCGGTCAAAAGGGACATCCACAAAATGTGTAAGAACAAGAAAGGCAAGACTGGCCCTGGAGAACAGGGAGCCTTGTTATGCTGATGGGCGGGATGTAAATTGCCAACTGCCTCTCTCGAGGAGTGCATTCTGTTCCCTAAAACAAGTAAAGAACAGAGCTACAGAGCCAAGGGCACTACCAGTCTAGGGAATATACCTTTGGAAAACTGAAAATCAATAAGACAGAGCCACCCCAAAATTTAGGGCTGCACTGCATACAAGGACCTCAACTTGGATACACCTTAAGTATCCCAGAAAATATAAACATGGTTCAAAAAATTGTGGTACTTACGTACGATGGAATATCCCTCAGCCATGAAATCAATGTCATAAGACCAGTAGCAGCAAAATGGGTGGATTCAGGTACGATGATTCTAAGTGAAATAAGTCACACAGAAAAAGAAACTTATCATAAGATATCACTTATGAAGATCCTGTAAACATGGCTACACTTGAACTGAGTTAGGAAAGAGAACAGTGTCTCACATTTAGAAAACACTCTTATACCTGCTTAAGGGGGAAGGAGAGGTGGGGTGATGCATAAAACCAGAGTTTGATATAAGCACAGGTACCGTTCCAAAAACCAACTATGGAATAGACAAGACCTACACCGTCCTCAGTGAAAGGGACTCAAAACCCCATATTTCCCGCAGAGGAAAATATCTGACTAGTAAGAATCTTAAAACCTATGTATTGATATGTCTCCGTAAGGGAATCAAGTGTGTCTAGACTGGCATAAACATGGCAGCGAGAATCAGCTCAAACCCACTATAAAAAGGAATTTCAAAAACAAAACAAAAAAACTGGGAAATTCTTTACAATTCCTTCAGGGTCTCTGATGAAAGCTGGAATGACCCTATCTACAACGACAGCTGGATGTGGCATAAGGAGGGACACTTGGGACTGAGACGATTGGTGAGATTGGGTGAGCAAATGCAGATCCTTTAAAGCAATAATGCATGGCACCCATTCCATGGGTCCGAACTCTCCAGGTTGAAGGGAATATTACTACAGCTATAACATGTGCGGGAAACCTAGAGAACGGACACACTGTGAATACGAAAGGTTTCTAAAACTCAAAGAATAAACCCTCTCCTGGTGCTCCGGTTTGACTTTCCGTCTGCTTTACTATCAACCTCCCAACTTGGAGAGACAGCCCCTTTAACCTCTTGGTTCGCACAGGTTGCCAATTTGGCAGAGGATGAAAGGGAAGAGGGAGAACCAATGAGAGAGTAGCTGTTAGGCATTTGGACGGGCACATATCACTGTAATTTCCCGGCAGGAAGAAGAATTAAACAAATTCTCAGCCACCCACCGGGAACCAGTATAGGTCCTGAACCAAAATTTTGGACTTGCGGTCAGCTCTCCAAAAACGAGTTGAAAAATGGAGCTCAGGGACACAGCAATTCACAAACTGGCCGAGTAATAAAGGACAACTATCGTCCAAAAATCTGTTGAGGGAAGGCAACGAGGCAGACTTGAAAGCGAGGCAGAATAGCAGGAAACAGATTTCAAGAGGTACGTTGGAATCGCCTTTAAAGCACAGGAAGAGGGGCACAACTTCGACAATGACGCACTTGGCCAAAAAGGGCGTATGCGTTTTCTCCTGAATATATTCAGGAGAAAACGCATACGCCCTTTTTGGCCAAGCAAGCAAGCGGGCAATGCAAATCTGCACTACAAAGAAGTATCACTTCCCACCGGTCAAAAGGGACATCCACAAAATGTGTAAGAACAAGAAAGGCAAGACAGGCCCTGGAGAACAGGGAGCCTTGTTATGCTGATGGGCGGGATGTAAATTGCCAACTGCCTCTCTGGAGGAGTGCATTCTGTTCCCTAAAACAAGTAAAGAACAGAGCTACAGAGCCAAGGGCACTACCAGTCTAGGGAATATACCTTGGGAAAACTGAAAATCAATAAGACAGAGCCACCCCAAAACTTAGGGCTGCACTGCATACAAGGACCTCAACTTGGATACACCTTAAGTATCCCAGAAAATATAAACATGGTTCAAAAAATTGTGGTACTTACGTACGATGGAATATCCCTCAGCCAGGAAATCAATGTCATAAGACCAGTAGCAGCAAAATGGGTGGATTCAGGTACGATGATTCTAAGTGAAATAAGTCACACAGAAAAAGAAACTTATCATAAGATATCACTTATGAAGATCCTGTAAACATGGCTACACTTGAACTGAGTTAGGAAAGAGAACAGTGTCTCACATTTAGAAAACACTCTTATACCTGCTTAAGGGGGAAGGAGAGGTGGGGTGATGCATAAAACCAGAGTTTGATATAAGCACAGGTACCGTTCCAAAAACCAACTATGGAATAGACAAGACCTACACCTTCCTCAGTGAAAGGGACTCAAAACCCCATATTTCCCGCAGAGGAAAATATCTGACTAGTAAGAATCTTAAAACCTATGTATTGATATGTCTCCGTAAGGGAATCAAGTGGGTCTAGACTGGCATAAACATGGCAGCGAGAATCAGCTCAAACCCACTATAAAAAGGAATTTCAAAAACAAAACAAAAAAACTGGGAAATTCTTTACAATTCCTTCAGGGTCTCTGATGAAAGCTGGAATGACCCTATCTACAACGACAGCTGGATGTGGCATAAGGAGGGACACTTGGGACTGAGACGATTGGTGAGATTGGGTGAGCAAATGCAGACGCTTTAAAGCAATAATGCATGGCACCCATTCCATGGGTCCGAACTCTCCAGGTTGAAGGGAATATTACTACAGCTATAACATGTGCGGGAAACCTAGAGAACGGACACACTGTGAATACGAAAGGTTTCTAAAACTCAAAGAATAAACCCTCTCCTGGTGCTCCGGTTTGACTTTCCGTCTGCTTTACTATCAACCTCCCAACTTGGAGAGACAGCCCCTTTAACCTCTTGGTTCGCACAGGTTGCCAATTTGGCAGAGGATGAAAGGGAAGAGGGAGAACCAATGAGAGAGTAGCTGTTAGGCATTTGGACGGGCACATATCACTGTAATTTCCCGGCAGGAAGAAGAATTAACCAAATTCTCAGCCACCCACCGGGAACCAGTATAGGTCCTGAACCAAAATTTTGGACTTGCGGTCAGCTCTCCAAAAACGAGTTGAAAAATGGAGCTCAGGGACACAGCAATTCACAAACTGGCCGAGTAATAAAGGACAACTATCGTCCAAAAATCTGTTGAGGGAAGGCAACGAGGCAGACTTGAAAGCGAGGCAGAATAGCAGGAAACAGATTTCAAGAGGTACGTTGGAATCGCCTTTAAAGCACAGGAAGAGGGGCACAACTTCGACAATGACGCACTTGGCCAAAAAGGGCGTATGCGTTTTCTCCTGAATATATTCAGGAGAAAACGCATACGCCCTTTTTGGCCAAGCAAGCAAGCGGGCAATGCAAATCTGCACTACAAAGAAGTATCACTTCCCACCGGTCAAAAGGGACATCCACAAAATGTGTAAGAACAAGAAAGGCAAGACAGGCCCTGGAGAACAGGGAGCCTTGTTATGCTGATGGGCGGGATGTAAATTGCCAACTGCCTCTCTGGAGGAGTGCATTCTGTTCCCTAAAACAAGTAAAGAACAGAGCTACAGAGCCAAGGGCACTACCAGTCTAGGGAATATACCTTGGGAAAACTGAAAATCAATAAGACAGAGCCACCCCAAAACTTAGGGCTGCACTGCATACAAGGACCTCAACGTGGATACACCTTAAGTATCCCAGAAAATATAAACATGGTTCAAAAAATTGTGGTACTTACGTACGATGGAATATCCCTCAGCCAGGAAATCAATGTCATAAGACCAGTAGCAGCAAAATGGGTGGATTCAGGTACGATGATTCTAAGTGAAATAAGTCACACAGAAAAAGAAACTTATCATAAGATATCACTTATGAAGATCCTGTAAACATGGCTACACTTGAACTGAGTTAGGAAAGAGAACAGTGTCTCACATTTAGAAAACACTCTTATACCTGCTTAAGGGGGAAGGAGAGGTGGGGTGATGCATAAAACCAGAGTTTGATATAAGCACAGGTACCGTTCCAAAAACCAACTATGGAATAGACAAGACCTACACCGTCCTCAGCGAAAGGGACTCAAAACCCCATATTTCCCGCAGAGGAAAATATCTGACTAGTAAGAATCTTAAAACCTATGTATTGATATGTCTCCGTAAGGGAATCAAGTGTGTCTAGACTGGCATAAACATGGCAGCGAGAATCAGCTCAAACCCACTATAAAAAGGAATTTCAAAAACAAAACAAAAAAACTGGGAAATTCTTTACAATTCCTTCAGGGTCTCTGATGAAAGCTGGAATGACCCTATCTACAACGACAGCTGGATGTGGCATAAGGAGGGACACTTGGGACTGAGACGATTGGTGAGATTGGGTGAGCAAATGCAGACCCTTTAAAGCAATAATGCATGGCACCCATTCCATCGGTCCGAACTCTCCAGGTTGAAGGGAATATTACTACAGCTATAACATGTGCGGGAAACCTAGAGAACGGACACACTGTGAATACGAAAGGTTTCTAAAACTCAAAGAATAAACCCTCTCCTGGTGCTCCGGTTTGACTTTCCGTCTGCTTTACTATCAAGCTCCCAACTTGGAGAGACAGCCCCTTTAACCTCTTGGTTCGCACAGGTTGCCAATTTGGCAGAGGATGAAAGGGAAGAGGGAGAACCAATGAGAGAGTAGCTGTTAGGCATTTGGACGGGCACATATCACTGTAATTTCCCGGCAGGAAGAAGTATTAACCAAATTCTCAGCCACCCACCGGGAACCAGTATAGGTCCTGAAGCAAAATTTTGGACTTGCGGTCAGCTCTCCAAAAACGAGTTGAAAAATGGAGCTCAGGGACACAGCAATTCACAAACTGGCCGAGTTATAAAGGACAACCATCGTCCAAAATTCTGTTGAGGGAAGGCAACGAGGCAGACTTGAAAGTGAGGCAGAATAGCAGGAAACAGATTTCAAGAGATACGTTGGAATCGCCTTTAAAGCACAGGAAGAGGGGCACAACTTCGACAATGACGCACTTGGCCAAAAAGGGCGTATGCGTTTTCTCCTGAATATATTCAGGAGAAAACGCATACGCCCTTTTTGGCCAAGCATGCAAGCGGGCAATGCAAATCTGCACTACAAAGATGTATCACTTCCCACCGGTCAAAAGGGACATCCACAAAATGTGTAAGAACAAGAAAGGCAAGACAGGCCCTGGAGAACAGGGAGCCTTGTTATGCTGATGGGCGGGATGTAAATTGCCAACTGCCTCTCTGGAGGAGTGCATTCTGTTCCCTAAAACAAGTAAAGAACAGAGCTACAGAGCCAAGGGCACTACCAGTCTAGGGAATATACCTTGGGAAAACTGAAAATCAATAAGACAGAGCCACCCCAAAACATAAGGCTGCACTGCATACAAGGACCTCAACTTGGATACACCTTAAGTATCCCAGAAAATATAAACATGGTTCAAAAAATTGTGGTACTTACGTACGTTGGAATATCCCTCAGCCAGGAAATCAATGTCATAAGACCAGTAGCAGCAAAATGGGTGGATTCAGGTACGATGATTCTAAGTGAAATAAGTCACACAGAAAAAGAAACTTATCATAAGATATCACTTATGAAGATCCTGTAAACATGGCTACACTTGAACTGAGTTAGGAAAGAGAACAGTGTCTCACATTTAGAAAACACTCTTATACCTGCTTAAGGGGGAAGGAGAGGTGGGGTGATGCATAAAACCAGAGTTTGATATAAGCACAGGTACCGTTCCAAAAACCAACTATGGAATAGACAAGACCTACACCATCCTCAGTGAAAGGGACTCAAAACCCCATATTTCCCGCAGAGGAAAATATCTGACTAGTAAGAATCTTAAAACCTATGTATTGATATGTCTCCGTAAGGGAATCAAGTGTGTCTAGACTGGCATAAACATGGCAGCGAGAATCAGCTCAAACCCACTATAAAAAGGAATTTCAAAAACAAAACAAAAAAACTGGGAAATTCTTTACAATTCCTTCAGGGTCTCTGATGAAAGCTGGAATGACCCTATCTACAACGACAGCTGGATGTGGCATAAGGAGGGACACTTGGGACTGAGACGATTGGTGAGATTGGGTGAGCAAATGCAGACCCTTTAAAGCAATAATGCATGGCACCCATTCCATGGGTCCGAACTCTCCAGGTTGAAGGGAATATTACTACAGCTATAACATGTGCGGGAAACCTAGAGAACGGACACACTGTGAATATGAAAGGTTTCTAAAACTCAACGAATAGTCCCTCTCCTGGTGCTCCGGTTTGACTTTCCGTCTGCTTTACTATCAACCTCCCAACTTGGAGAGACAGCCCCTTTAACCTCTTGGTTCGCACAGGTTGCCAATTTGGCAGAGGATGAAAGGGAAGAGGGAGAACCAATGAGAGAGTAGCTGTTAGGCATTTGGACGGGCACATATCACTGTAATTTCCCGGCAGGAAGAAGAATTAACCAAATTCTCAGCCACCCACCGGGAACCAGTATAGGTCCTGAACCAAAATTTTGGACTTGCGTTCAGCTCACCAAAAACGAGTTGAAAAATGGAGCTCAGGGGCACAGCAATTCACAAACTGGCCGAGTAATAAAGGACAACTATCGTCCAAAAATCTGTTGAGGGAAGGCAACGAGGCGGACTTGAAAGTGAGGCAGAAGAGCAGGAAACAGATTTCAAGAGGTACGTTGGAATCGCCTTTAAAGCACAGGAAGAGGGGCACAACTTCGACAATGACGCACTTGGCCAAAAAGGGCCTATGCGATTTCTCCTGAATATATTCAGGAGAAAACGCATACGCCCTTTTTGGCCAAGCAAGCAAGCGGGCAATGCAAATCTGCACTACAAAGAAGTATCACTTCCCACCGGTCAAAAGGGACATCCACAAAATGTGTAAGAACAAGAAAGGCAAGTCAGGCCCTCGAGAACAGGGAGCCTTGTTATGCTGATGGGCGGGATGTAAATTGCCAACTGCCTCTCTGGAGGAGTGCATTCTGTTCCCTAAAACAAGTAAAGAACAGAGCTACAGAGCCAAGGGCACTACCAGTCTAGGGAATATACCTTGGGAAAACTGAAAATCAATAAGACAGAGCCACCCCAAAATTTAGGGCTGCACTGCATACAAGGACCTGAACTTGGATACACCTTAAGTATCCCAGAAAATATAAACATGGTTCAAAAAATTGTGGTACTTACATATGATGGAATATCCCTCAGCCATGAAATCAATGTCATAAGACCAGTAGCAGCAAAATGGGTGGATTCAGGTACGATGATTCTAAGTGAAATAAGTCACTCAGAAAAAGAAACTTATCATAAGATATCACTTATGAAGATCCTGTAAACATGGCTACACTTGAAATGAGTTAGGAAAGAGAACAGTGTCTCACATTTAGAAAACACTCTTATACCTGCTTAAGGGGGAAGGAGAGGTGGGGTGATGCATAAAACCAGAGTTTGATATAAGCACAGGTACCGTTCCAAAAACCAACTATGGAATAGACAAGACCTACACCGTCCTCAGCGAAAGGGACTCAAAACCCCATATTTCCCGCAGAGGAAAATATCTGACTAGTAAGAATCTTAAAGCCTACGTATTGATATGTCTCCATAAGGGAATCAAGTGTGTCTAGACTGGCATAAACATGGCAGCGAGAATCAGCTCAAACCCACTATAAAAAGGAATTTCAAAAACAAAACAAAAAAACTGGGAAATTCTTTACAATTCCTTCAGGGTCTCTGATGAAAGCTGGAATGACCCTATCTACAACGACAGCTGGATGTGGCATAAGGAGGGACACTTGGGACTGAGACGATTGGTGAGATTGGGTGAGCAAATGCAGACCCTTTAAAGCAATAATGCATGGCACCCATTCCATGGGTCCGAACTCGCCAGGTTGAAGGGAATATTACTACAGCTATAACATGTGCGGGAAACCTAGAGAACGGACACACTGTGAATACGAAAGGTTTCTAAAACTCAACGCATAGTCCCTCTCCTGGTGCTCCGGTTTGACTTTCCGTCTGCTTTACTATCAACCTCCCAACTTGGAGAGACAGCGCCTTTAACCTCTTGGTTCGCACAGGTTGCCAATTTGGCAGAGGATGAAAGGGAAGAGGGAGAACCAATGAGAGAGTAGCTGTAAGGCATTTGGACGGGCACATATCACTGTAATTTCCCGGCAGGAAGAAGAATTAACCAAATTCTCAGCCACCCACCGGGAACCAGTATAGGTCCTGAACCAAAATTTTGGACTTGCGGTCAGCTCACCAAAAACGAGTTGAAAAATGGAGCTCAGGGGCACAGCAATTCACAAACTGGCCGAGTAATAAAGGACAACTATCGTCCAAAAATCTGTTGAGGGAAGGCAACGAGGCGGACTTGAAAGCGAGGCAGAATAGCAGGAAACAGATTTCAAGAGGTACGTTGGAATCGCCTTTAAAGCACAGGAAGAGGGGCACAACTTCGACAATGATGCACTTGGCCAAAAAGGGCGTATGCGTTTTCTCCTGAATATATTCAGGAGAAAACGCATACGCCCTTTTTGGCCAAGCAAGCAAGCGGGCAATGCAAATCTGCACTACAAAGAAGTATCACTTCCCACCGGTCAAAAGGGACATCCACAAAATGTGTAAGAACAAGAAAGGCAAGACAGGCCCTGGAGAACAGGGAGCCTTGTTATGCTGATGGGCGGGATGTAAATTGCCAACTGCCTCTCTGGAGGAGTGCATTCTGTTCCCTAAAACAAGTAAAGAACAGAGCTACAGAGCCAAGGGCACTACCAGTCTAGGGAATATACCTTGGGAAAACTGAAAATCAATAAGACAGAGCCACCCCAAAATTTAGGGCTGCACTGCATACAAGGACCTCAACTTGGATACACCTTAAGTATCCCAGAAAATATAAACATGGTTCAAAAAATTGTGGTACTTACGTACGATGGAATATCCCTCAGCCATGAAATCAATGTCATAAGACCAGTAGCAGCAAAATGGGTGGATTCAGGTACGATGATTCTAAGTGAAATAAGTCACACAGAAAAAGAAACTTATCATAAGATATCACTTATGAAGATCCTGTAAACATGGCTACACTTGAACTGAGTTAGGAAAGAGAACAGTGTCTCACATTTAGAAAACACTCTTATACCTGCTTAAGGGGGAAGGAGAGGTGGGGTGATGCATAAAACCAGAGTTTGATATAAGCACAGGTACCGTTCCAAAAACCAACTATGGAATAGACAAGACCTACACCGTCCTCAGCGAAAGGGACTCAAAACCCCATATTTCCCGCAGAGGAAAATATCTGACTAGTAAGAATCTTAAAACCTATGTATTGATATGTCTCCATAAGGGAATCAAGTGTGTCTAGACTGGCATAAACATGGCAGCGAGAATCAGCTCAAACCCACTATAAAAAGGAATTTCAAAAACAAAACAAAAAAACTGGGAAATTCTTTACAATTCCTTCAGGGTCTCTGATGAAATCTGGAATGACCCTATCTACAACGACAGCTGGATGTGGCATAAGGAGGGACACTTGGGACTGAGACGATTGGTGAGATTGGGTGAGCAAATGCAGACCCTTTAAAGCAATAATGCATGGCACCCATTCCATCGGTCCGAACTCTCCAGGTTGAAGGGAATATTACTACAGCTATAACATGTGCGGGAAACCTAGAGAACGGACACACTGTGAATACGAAAGGTTTCTAAAACTCAACGCATAGTCCCTCTCCTGGTGCTCCGGTTTGACTTTCCGTCTGCTTTACTATCAACCTCCCAACTTGGAGAGACAGCGCCTTTAACCTCTTGGTTCGCACAGGTTGCCAATTTGGCAGAGGATGAAAGGGAAGAGGGAGAACCAATGAGAGAGTAGCTGTTAGGCATTTGGAGGGGCACATATCACTGTAATTTCCCGGCAGGAAGAAGAATTAACCAAATTCTCAGCCACCCACCGGGAACCAGTATAGGTCCTGAACCAAAATTTTGGACTTGCGGTCAGCTCACCAAAAACGAGTTGAAAAATGGAGCTCAGGGGCACAGCAATTCACAAACTGGCCGAGTAATAAAGGACAACTATCGTCCAAAAATCTGTTGAGGGAAGGCAACGAGGCGGACTTGAAAGCGAGGCAGAATAGCAGGAAACAGATTTCAAGAGGTACGTTGGAATCGCCTTTAAAGCACAGGAAGAGGGGCACAACTTCGACAATGATGCACTTGGCCAAAAAGGGCGTATGCGTTTTCTCCTGAATATATTCAGGAGAAAACGCATACGCCCTTTTTGGCCAAGCAAGCAAGCGGGCAATGCAAATCTGCACTACAAAGAAGTATCACTTCCCACCGGTCAAAAGGGACATCCACAAAATGTGTAAGAACAAGAAAGGCAAGACAGGCCCTGGAGAACAGGGAGCCTTGTTATGCTGATGGGCGGGATGTAAATTGCCAACTGCCTCTCTGGAGGAGTGCATTCTGTTCCCTAAAACAAGTAAAGAACAGAGCTACAGAGCCAAGGGCACTACCAGTCTAGGGAATATACCTTGGGAAAACTGAAAATCAATAAGACAGAGCCACCCCAAAATTTAGGCCTGCACTGCATACAAGGACCTGAACTTGGATACACCTTAAGTATCCCAGAAAATATAAACATGGCTCAAAAAATTGTGGTACTTACATACGATGGAATATCCCTCAGCCATGAAATCAATGTCATAAGACCAGTAGCAGCAAAATGGGTGGATTCAGGTACGATGATTCTAAGTGAAATAAGTCACACAGAAAAAGAAACTTATCATAAGATATCACTTATGAAGATCCTGTAAACATGGCTACACTTGAACTGAGTTAGGAAAGAGAACAGTGTCTCACATTTAGAAAACACTCTTATACCTGCTTAAGGGAGAAGGAGAGGTGGGGTGATGCATAAAACCAGAGTTTGATATAAGCACAGGTACCGTTCCAAAAACCAACTATGGAATAGACAAGACCTACACCGTCCTCAGCGAAAGGGACTCAAAACCCCATATTTCCCGCAGAGGAAAATATCTGACTAGTAAGAATCTTAAAACCTATGTATTGATATGTCTCCATAAGGGAATCATGTGTGTCTAGACTGGCATAAACATGGCAGCGAGAATCAGCTCAAACCCACTATAAAAAGGAATTTCAAAAACAAAACAAAAAAACTGGGAAATTCTTTACAATTCCTTCAGGGTCTCTGATGAAAGCTGGAATGACCCTATCTACAACGACAGCTGGATGTGGCATAAGGAGGGACACTTGGGACTGAGACGATTGGTGAGATTGGGTGAGCAAATGCCGACCCTTTAAAGCAATAATGCATGGCACCCATTCCATGGGTCCGAACTCTCCAGGTTGAAGGGAATATTACTACAGCTATAACATGTGCGGGAAACCTAGAGAACGGACACACTGTGAATACGAAAGGTTTCTAAAACTCAACGCATAGTCCCTCTCCTGGTGCTCCGGTTTGACTTTCCGTCTGCTTTACTATCAACCTCCCAACTTGGAGAGACAGCCCCTTTAACCTCTTGGTTCGCACAGGTTGCCAATTTGGCAGAGGATGAAAGGGAAGAGGGAGAACCAATGAGAGAGTGGCTGTTAGGCATTTGGACGGGCACATATCACTGTAATTTCCTGGCAGGAAGAAGAATTAACCAAATTCTCAGCCACCCACCGGGCACCAGTATAGGTCCTGAACCAAAATTTTGGACTTACGTTCAGCTCACCAAAAACGAGTTGAAAAATGGAGCTCAGGGGCACAGCAATTCACAAACTGGCCGAGTAATAAAGGACAACTATCGTCCAAAAATCTGTTGAGGGAAGGCAACGAGGCGGACTTGAAAGCGAGGCAGAATAGCAGGAAACAGATTTCAAGAGGTACGTTGGAATCGCCTTTAAAGCACAGGAAGAGGGGCACAACTTCGACAATGATGCACTTGGCCAAAAAGGGCGTATGCGTTTTCTCCTGAATATATTCAGGAGAAAACGCATACGCCCTTTTTGGCCAAGCAAGCAAGCGGGCAATGCAAATCTGCACTACAAAGAAGTATCACTTCCCACCGGTCAAAAGGGACATCCACAAAATGTGTAAGAACAAGAAAGGCAAGACAGGCCCTGGAGAACAGGGAGCCTTGTTATGCTGATGGGCGGGATGTAAATTGCCAACTGCCTCTATGGAGGAGTGCATTCTGTTCCCTAAAACAAGTAAAGAACAGAGCTACAGAGCCAAGGGCACTACCAGTCTAGGGAATATACCTTGGGAAAACTGAAAATCAATAAGACAGAGCCACCCCAAAATTTAGGGCTGCACTGCATACAAGGACCTCAACTTGGATACACCTTAAGTATCCCAGAAAATATAAACATGGTTCAAAAAATTGTGGTACTTATGTACGATGGAATATCCCTCAGCCATGAAATCAATGTCATAAGACCAGTAGCAGCAAAATGGGTGGATTCAGGTACGATGATTCTAAGTGAAATAAGTCACACAGAAAAAGAAACTTATCATAAGATATCACTTATGAAGATCCTGTAAACATGGCTACACTTGAACTGAGTTAGGAAAGAGAACAGTGTCTCACATTTAGAAAACACTCTTATACCTGCTTAAGGGGGAAGGAGAGGTGGGGTGATGCATAAAACCAGAGTTTGATATAAGCACAGGTACCGTTCCAAAAACCAACTATGGATTAGACAAGACCTACACCGTCCTCCGTGAAAGGGACTCAAAACCCCATATTTCCCGCAGAGGAAAATATCTGACTAGTAAGAATCTTAAAACCTATGTATTGATATGTCTCCGTAAGGGAATCAAGTGTGTCTAGACTGGCATAAACATGGCAGCGAGAATCAGCTCAAACCCACTATAAAAAGGAATTTCAAAAACAAAACAAAAAAACTGGGAAATTCTTTACAATTCCTTCAGGGTCTCTGATGAAATCTAGAATGACCCTATCTACAACAACAGCTGGATGTGGCATAAGGAGGGAAACTTGGGACTGAGACGATTGGTGAGATTGGGTGAGCAAAAGCAGACCCTTTAAAGCAATAATGCATGGCACCAATTCCATGGGTCCGGACTCTCCAGGTTGAAGGGAATATTACTACAGCTATAACATGTGCAGGAAAACTAGAGAACGGACACACTGTGAATACGAAAGGTTTCTAAAACTCAACGCATAGTCCCTCTCCTGGTGCTCCGGTTTGACTTTCCGTCTGCTTTACTATCAACCTCCCAACTTGGAGAGACAGCCCCTTTAACCTCTTGGTTCGCACAGGTTGCCAATTTGGCAGAGGATGAAAGGGAAGAGGGAGAACCAATGAGAGAGTAGCTGTTAGGCATTTGGACGGGCACATATCACTGTAATTTCCCGGCAGGAAGAAGAATTAACCAAATTCTCAGCCACCCACCGGGAACCAGTATAGGTCCTGAACCAAAATTTTGGACTTGCGGTCAGCTCACCAAAAACGAGTTGAAAAATGGAGCTCAGGGGCACAGCAATTCACAAACTGGCCGAGTAATAAAGGACAACTATCGTCCAAAAATCTGTTGAGGGAAGGCAACGAGGCGGACTTGAAAGCGAGGCAGAATAGCAGGAAAGAGATTTCAAGAGGTACGTTGGAATTGCCTTTAAAGCACAGGAAGAGGGGCACAACTTCGACAATGATGCACTTGGCCAAAAAGGGCGTATGCGTTTTCTCCTGAATATATTCAGGAGAAAACGCATACGCCCTTTTTGGCCAAGCAAGCAAGCGGGCAATGCAAATCTGCACTACAAAGAAGTATCACTTCCCACCGGTCAAAAGGGACATCCACAAAATGTGTAAGAACAAGAAAGGCAAGTCAGGCCCTCGAGAACAGGGAGCCTTGTTATGCTGATGGGCGGGATGTAAATTGCCAACTGCCTCTCTGGAGGAGTGCATTCTGTTCCCTAAAACAAGTAAAGAACAGAGCTACAGAGCCAAGGGCACTACCAGTCTAGGGAATATACCCTGGGAAAACTGAAAATCAATAAGACAGAGCCACCCCAAAATTTAGGGCTGCACTGCATACAAGGACCTCAACTTGGATACACCTTAAGTATCCCAGAAAATATAAACATGGTTCAAAAAATTGTGGTACTTACGTACGATGGAATATCCCTCAGCCATGAAATCAATGTCATAAGACCAGTAGCAGCAAAATGGGTGGATTCAGGTACGATGATTCTAAGTGAAATAAGTCACACAGAAAAAGAAACTTATCATAAGATATCACTTATGAAGATCCTGTAAACATGGCTACACTTGAACTGAGTTAGGAAAGAGAACAGTGTCTCACATTTAGAAAACACTCTTATACCTGCTTAAGGGGGAAGGAGAGGTGGGGTGATGCATAAAACCAGAGTTTGATATAAGCACAGGTACCGTTCCAAAAACCAACTATGGAATAGACAAGACCTACACCGTCCTCAGTGAAAGGGACTCAAAACCCCATATTTCCCGCAGAGGAAATATCTGACTAGTAAGAATCTTAAAACCTATGTATTGATATGTCTCCGTAAGGGAATCAAGTGTGTCTAGACTGGCATAAACATGGCAGCGAGAATCAGCTCAAACCCACTATAAAAAGGAATTTCAAAAACAAAACAAAAAAACTGGGAAATTCTTTACAATTCCTTCAGGGTCTCTGATGAAAGCTGGAATGACCCTATCTACAACGACAGCTGGATGTGGCATAAGGAGGGACACTTGGGACTGAGACGATTGGTGAGATTGGGTGAGCAAATGCAGACCCTTTAAAGCAATAATGCATGGCACCCATTCCATGGGTCCGAACTCTCCAGGTTGAAGGGAATATTACTACAGCTATAACATGTGCTGGAAACCTAGGGAACGGACACACTGTGAATACGAAAGGTTTCTAAAACTCCACGCATAGTCCCTCTCCTGGTGCTCCGGTTTGACTTTCCGTCTGCTTTACTATCAACCTCCCAACTTGGAGAGACAGCCCCTTTAACATCTTGGTTCGCACAGGTTGCCAATTTGGCAGAGGATGAAAGGGAAGAGGGAGAACCAATGAGAGAGTAGCTGTTAGGCATTTGGACGGGCACATATCACTGTAATTTCCCGGCAGGAAGAAGAATTAACCAAATTCTCAGCCACCCACCGGGAACCAGTATAGGTCCTGAACCAAAATTTTGGACTTGCGGTCAGCTCACCAAAAACGAGTTGAAAAATGGAGCTCAGGGGCACAGCAATTCACAAATTGGCCGAGTAATAAAGGACAACTATCGTCCAAAAATCTGTTGAGGGAAGGCAACGAGGCGGACTTGAAAGCGAGGCAGAATAGCAGGAAACAGATTTCAAGAGGTACGTTGGAATCGCCTTTAAAGCACAGGAAGAGGGGCACAACTTCGACAATGATGCACTTGGCCAAAAAGGGCGTATGCGTTTTCTCCTGAATATATTCAGGAGAAAACGCATACGCCCTTTTTGGCCAAGCAAGCAAGCTGGCAATGCAAATCTGCACTACAAAGAAGTATCACTTCCCAACAGTCAAAGGGGACATCCACAAAATGTGTAAGAACAAGAAAGGCAAGACAGGCCCTGGAGAACAGGGAGCCTTGTTATGCTGATGGGCGGGATGTAAATTGCCAACTGCCTCTCTGGAGGAGTGCATTCTGTTCCCTAAAACAAGTAAAGAACAGAGCTACAGAGCCAAGGGCACTACCAGTCTAGGGAATATACCTTGGGAAAACTGAAAATCAATAAGACAGAGCCACCCCAAAATTTAGGGCTGCACTGCATACAAGGATCTCAACTTGGATACACCTTAAGTATCCCAGAAAATATAAACATGGTTCAAAAAATTGTGGTACTTACGTACGATGGAATATCCCTCAGCCATGAAATCAATGTCATAAGACCAGTAGCAGCAAAATGGGTGGATTCAGGTACGATGATTCTAAGTGAAATAAGTCACACAGAAAAAGAAACTTATCATAAGATATCACTTATGAAGATCCTGTAAACATGGCTACACTTGAACTGAGTTAGGAAAGAGAACAGTGTCTCACATTTAGAAAACACTCTTATACCTGCTTAAGGGGGAAGGAGAGGTGGGGTGATGCATAAAACCAGAGTTTGATATAAGCACAGGTACCGTTCCAAAAACCAACTATGGAATAGACAAGACCTACACCGTCCTCAGTGAAAGGGACTCAAAACCCCATATTTCCCGCAGAGGAAAATATCTGACTAGTAAGAATCATAAAACCTATGTATTGATATGTCTCCGTAAGGGAATCAAGTGTGTCTAGACTGGCATATACATGGCAGCGAGAATCAGCTCAAACCCACTATAAAAAGGAATTACAAAAACAAAACAAAAAAACTGGGAAATTCTTTACAATTCCTTCAGGGTCTCTGATGAAAGCTGGAATGACCCTATCTACAACGACAGCTGGATGTGGCATAAGGAGGGACACTTGGGACTGAGACGATTGGTGAGATTGGGTGAGCAAATGCAGACCCTTTAAAGCAATAATGCATGGCACCCATTCCATGGGTCCGAACTCTCCAGGTTGAAGGGAATATTACTACAGCTATAACATGTGCGGGAAACCTAGAGAACGGACACACTGTGAATACGAAAGGTTTCTAAAACTCAACGAATAAACCCTCTCCTGGTGCTCCGGATTGACTTTCCGGCTGCTTTACTATCAACCTCCCAATTTGGAGAGACAGCCCATTTAACCTCTTGGTTCGCACAGGTTGCCAATTTGGCAGAGGATGAAAGGGAAGAGGGAGAACCAATGAGAGAGTAGCTGTTAGGCATTTGGACGGGCACATATCACTGTAATTTCCCGGCAGGAAGAAGAATTAACCAAATTCTCAGACACCCACCGGGAACCAGTATAGGTCCTGAACCAAAATTTTGGACTTGCGGTCAGCTCTCCAAAAACGAGTTGAAAAATGGAGCTCAGGGACACAGCAATTCACAAACTGGCCGAGTAATAAAGGACAACTATCGTCCAAAAATCTGTTGAGGGAAGGCAACGAGGCGGACTTGAAAGCGAGGCAGAATAGCAGGAAACAGATTTCAAGAGGTACGTTGGAATCACCTTTAAAGCACAGGAAGAGGGGCACAACTTCGACAATGATGCACTTGGCCAAAAAGGGCGTATGCGTTTTCTCCTGAATATATTCAGGAGAAAACGCATACGCCCTTTTTGGCCAAGCAAGCAAGGGGGCAATGCAAATCTGCACTACAAAGAAGTATCACTTCCCACCGGTCAAAAGGGACATCCACAAAATGTGTAAGAACAAGAAAGGCAAGACAGGCCCTGGAGAACAGGGAGCCTTGTTATGCTGATGGGCGGGATGTAAATTGCCAACTGCCTCTCTGGAGGAGTGCATTCTGTTCCCTAAAACAAGTAAAGAACAGAGCTACAGAGCCAGGGGCACTACCAGTCTAGGGAATATACCTTGGGAAAACTGAAAATCAATAAGACAGAGCCACCCCAAAATTTAGGGCTGCACTGCATACAAGGACCTCAACTTGGATACACCTTAAGTATCCCAGAAAATATAAACATGGTTCAAAAAATTGTGGTACTTACGTACGATGGAATATCCCTCAGCCATGAAATCAATGTCATAAGACCAGTAGCAGCAAAATGGGTGGATTCAGGTACGATGATTCTAAGTGAAATAAGTCACACAGAAAAAGAAACTTATCATAAGATATCACTTATGAAGATCCTGTAAACATGGCTACACTTGAACTGAGTTAGGAAAGAGAACAGTGTCTCACATTTAGAAAACACTCTTATACCTGCTTAAGGGGGAAGGAGAGGTGGGGTGATGCATAAAACCAGAGTTTGATATAAGCACAGGTACCGTTCCAAAAACCAACTATGGAATAGACAAGACCTACACCGTCCTCAGTGAAAGGGACTCAAAACCCCATATTTCCCGCAGAGGAAAGTATCTGACTAGTAAGAATCTTAAAACCTATGTATTGATATGTCTCCGTAAGGGAATCAAGTGTGTCTAGACTGGCATAAACATGGCAGCGAGAATCAGCTCAAACCCACTATAAAAAGGAATTTCAAAAACAAAACAAAAAAACTGGGAAATTCTTTACAATTCCTTCAGGGTCTCTGATGAAAGCTGGAATGACCCTATCTACAACGACAGCTGGATATGGCATAAGAAGGGACACTTGGGACTGAGACGATTGGTGAGATTGGGTGAGCAAATGCAGACCCTTTAAAGCAATAATGCATGGCACCCATTCCATGGGTCCGAACTCTCCAGGTTGAAGGGAATATTACTACAGCTATAACATGTGCTGGAAACCTAGGGAACGGACACACTGTGAATACGAAAGGTTTCTAAAACTCCACGCATAGTCCCTCTCCTGGTGCTCCGGTTTGACTTTCCGTCTGCTTTACTATCAACCTCCCAACTTGGAGAGACAGCCCCTTTAACATCTTGGTTCGCACAGGTTGCCAATTTGGCAGAGGATGAAAGGGAAGAGGGAGAACCAATGAGAGAGTAGCTGTTAGGCATTTGGACGGGCACATATCACTGTAATTTCCCGGCAGGAAGAAGAATTAACCAAATTCTCAGCCACCCACCGGGAACCAGTATAGGTCCTGAACCAAAATTTTGGACTTGCGGTCAGCTCACCAAAAACGAGTTGAAAAATGGAGCTCAGGGGCACAGCAATTCACAAACTGGCCGAGTAATAAAGGACAACTATCGTCCAAAAATCTGTTGAGGGAAGGCAACGAGGCGGACTTGAAAGCGAGGCAGAATAGCAGGAAACAGATTTCAAGAGGTACGTTGGAATCGCCTTTAAAGCACAGGAAGAGGGGCACAACTTCGACAATGATGCACTTGGCCAAAAAGGGCGTATGCGTTTTCTCCTGAATATATTCAGGAGAAAACGCATACGCCCTTTTTGGCCAAGCAAGCAAGCGGGCAATGCAAATCTGCACTACAAAGAAGTATCACTTCCCAACAGTCAAAGGGGACATCCACAAAATGTGTAAGAACAAGAAAGGCAAGACAGGCCCTGGAGAACAGGGAGCCTTGTTATGCTGATGGGCGGGATGTAAATTGCCAACTGCCTCTCTGGAGGAGTGCATTCTGTTCCCTAAAACAAGTAAAGAACAGAGCTACAGAGCCAAGGGCACTACCAGTCTAGGGAATATACCTTGGGAAAACTGAAAATCAATAAGACAGAGCCACCCCAAAATTTAGGGCTGCACTGCATACAAGGACCTCAACTTGGATACACCTTAAGTATCCCAGAAAATATTAACATGGTTCAAAAAATTGTGGTACTTACGTACGATGGAATATCCCTCAGCCATGAAATCAATGTCATAAGACCAGTAGCAGCAAAATGGGTGGATTCAGGTACGATGATTCTAAGTGAAATAAGTCACACAGAAAAAGAAACTTATCATAAGATATCACTTATGAAGATCCTGTAAACATGGCTACACTTGAACTGAGTTAGGAAAGAGAACAGTGTCTCACATTTAGAAAACACTCTTATACCTGCTTAAGGGGGAAGGAGAGGTGGGGTGATGCATAAAACCAGAGTTTGATATAAGCACAGGTACCGTTCCAAAAACCAACTATGGAATAGACAAGACCTACACCGTCCTCAGTGAAAGGGACTCAAAACCCCATATTTCCCGCAGAGGAAAATATCTGACTAGTAAGAATCTTAAAACCTATGTATTGATATGTCTCCGTAAGGGAATCAAGTGTGTCTAGACTGGCATAAACATGGCAGCGAGAATCAGCTCAAACCCACTATAAAAAGGAATTTCAAAAACAAAACAAAAAAACTGGGAAATTCTTTACAATTCCTTCAGTGTCTCTGATGAATGCTGGAATGACCCTATCTACAACGACAGCTGGATGTGGCATAAGGAGGGACACTTGGGACTGAGACGATTGGTGAGATTGGGTGAGCAAATGCAGACCCTTTAAAGCAATAATGCATGGCACCCATTCCATGGGTCCGAACTCTCCAGGTTGAAGGGAATATTACTACAGCTATAACATGTGCGGGAAACCTAGGGAACGGACACACTGTGAATACGAAAGGTTTCTAAAACTCAACGCATAGTCCCTCTCCTGGTGCTCCGGTTTGACTTTCCGTCTGCTTTACTATCAACCTCCCAACTTGGAGAGACAGCCCCTTTAACCTCTTGGTTCGCACAGGTTGCCAATTTGGCAGAGGATGAAAGGGAAGAGGGAGAACCAATGAGAGAGTAGCTGTTAGGCATTTGGACGGGCACATATCACTGTAATTTCCCGGCAGGAAGAAGAATTAACCAAATTCTCAGCCACCCACTGGGAACCAGTATAGGTCCTGAACCAAAATTTTGGACTTGCGGTCAGCTCTCCAAAAACGAGTTGAAAAATGGAGCTCAGCGACACAGCAATTCACAAACTGGCTGAGTAATAAAGGACACCTATCGTCCAAAAATCTGTTGACGGAAGGCAACGAGGCGGACTTGAAAGCGAGGCAGAATAGCAGGAAACAGATTTCAAGAGGTACGTTGGAATCGCCTTTAAAGCACAGGAAGAGGGGCACAACTTCGACAATGATGCACTTGGCCAAAAAGGGCGTATGCGTTTTCTCCTGAATATATTCAGGAGAAAATGCATACGCCCTTTTTGGCCAAGCAAGCAAGCGGGCAATGCAAATCTGCACTACAAAGAAGTATCACTTCCCACCGGTCAAAAGGGACATCCACAAAATGTGTAAGAACAAGAAAGGCAAGACTGGCCCTGGAGAACAGGGAGCCTTGTTATGCTGATGGGCGGGATGTAAATTGCCAACTGCCTCTCTCGAGGAGTGCATTCTGTTCCCTAAAACAAGTAAAGAACAGAGCTACAGAGCCAAGGGCACTACCAGTCTAGGGAATATACCTTTGGAAAACTGAAAATCAATAAGACAGAGCCACCCCAAAATTTAGGGCTGCACTGCATACAAGGACCTCAACTTGGATACACCTTAAGTATCCCAGAAAATATAAACATGGTTCAAAAAATTGTGGTACTTACGTACGATGGAATATCCCTCAGCCATGAAATCAATGTCATAAGACCAGTAGCAGCAAAATGGGTGGATTCAGGTACGATGATTCTAAGTGAAATAAGTCACACAGAAAAAGAAACTTATCATAAGATATCACTTATGAAGATCCTGTAAACATGGCTACACTTGAACTGAGTTAGGAAAGAGAACAGTGTCTCACATTTAGAAAACACTCTTATACCTGCTTAAGGGGGAAGGAGAGGTGGGGTGATGCATAAAACCAGAGTTTGATATAAGCACAGGTACCGTTCCAAAAACCAACTATGGAATAGACAAGACCTACACCGTCCTCAGTGAAAGGGACTCAAAACCCCATATTTCCCGCAGAGGAAAATATCTGACTAGTAAGAATCTTAAAACCTATGTATTGATATGTCTCCATAAGGGAATCAAGTGTGTCTAGACTGGCATAAACATGGCAGCGAGAATCAGCTCAAACCCACTATAAAAAGGAATTTCAAAAACAAAACAAAAAAACTGGGAAATTCTTTACAATTCCTTCAGGGTCTCTGATGAAAGCTGGAATGACCCTATCTACAACGACAGCTGGATGTGGCATAAGGAGGGACACTTGGGACTGAGACGATTGGTGAGATTGGGTGAGCAAATGCAGATCCTTTAAAGCAATAATGCATGGCACCCATTCCATGGGTCCGAACTCTCCAGGTTGAAGGGAATATTACTACAGCTATAACATGTGCGGGAAACCTAGAGAACGGACACACTGTGAATACGAAAGGTTTCTAAAACTCAACGAATAGTCCCTCTCCTGGTGCTCCGGTTTGACTTTCCGTCTGCTTTACTATCAATCTCCCAACTTGGAGAGACAGCCCCTTTAACCTCTTGGTTCGCACAGGTTGCCAATTTGGCAGAGGATGAAAGGGAAGAGGGAGAACCAATGAGAGAGTAGCTGTTAGGCATTTGGACGGGCACATATCACTGTAATTTCCCGGCAGGAAGAAGAATTAACCAAATTCTCAGCCACCCACTGGGAACCAGTATAGGTCCTGAACCAAAATTTTGGACTTGCGGTCAGCTCTCCAAAAACGAGTTGAAAAATGGAGCTCAGCGACACAGCAATTCACAAACTGGCTGAGTAATAAAGGACACCTATCGTCCAAAAATCTGTTGACGGAAGGCAACGAGGCGGACTTGAAAGCGAGGCAGAATAGCAGGAAACAGATTTCAAGAGGTACGTTGGAATCGCCTTTAAAGCACAGGAAGAGGGGCACAACTTCGACAATGATGCACTTGGCCAAAAAGGGCGTATGCGTTTTCTCCTGAATATATTCAGGAGAAAATGCATACGCCCTTTTTGGCCAAGCAAGCAAGCGGGCAATGCAAATCTGCACTACAAAGAAGTATCACTTCCCACCGGTCAAAAGGGACATCCACAAAATGTGTAAGAACAAGAAAGGCAAGACTGGCCCTGGAGAACAGGGAGCCTTGTTATGCTGATGGGCGGGATGTAAATTGCCAACTGCCTCTCTCGAGGAGTGCATTCTGTTCCCTAAAACAAGTAAAGAACAGAGCTACAGAGCCAAGGGCACTACCAGTCTAGGGAATATACCTTTGGAAAACTGAAAATCAATAAGACAGAGCCACCCCAAAATTTAGGGCTGCACTGAATACAAGGACCTCAACTTGGATACACCTTAAGTATCCCAGAAAATATAAACATGGTTCAAAAAATTGTGGTACTTACGTACGATGGAATATCCCTCAGCCATGAAATCAATGTCATAAGACCAGTAGCAGCAAAATGGGTGGATTCAGGTACGATGATTCTAAGTGAAATAAGTCACACAGAAAAAGAAACTTATCATAAGATATCACTTATGAAGATCCTGTAAACATGGCTACACTTGAACTGAGTTAGGAAAGAGAACAGTGTCTCACATTTAGAAAACACTCTTATACCTGCTTAAGGGGGAAGGAGAGGTGGGGTGATGCATAAAACCAGAGTTTGATATAAGCACAGGTACCGTTCCAAAAACCAACTATGGAATAGACAAGACCTACACCTTCCTCAGTGAAAGGGACTCAAAACCCCATATTTCCCGCAGAGGAAAATATCTGACTAGTAAGAATCTTAAAACCTATGTATTGATATGTCTCCGTAAGGGAATCAAGTGGGTCTAGACTGGCATAAACATGGCAGCGAGAATCAGCTCAAACCCACTATAAAAAGGAATTTCAAAAACAAAACAAAAAAACTGGGAAATTCTTTACAATTCCTTCAGGGTCTCTGATGAAAGCTGGAATGACCCTATCTACAACGACAGCTGGATGTGGCATAAGGAGGGACACTTGGGACTGAGACGATTGGTGAGATTGGGTGAGCAAATGCAGACGCTTTAAAGCAATAATGCATGGCACCCATTCCATGGGTCCGAACTCTCCAGGTTGAAGGGAATATTACTACAGCTATAACATGTGCGGGAAACCTAGAGAACGGACACACTGTGAATACGAAAGGTTTCTAAAACTCAAAGAATAAACCCTCTCCTGGTGCTCCGGTTTGACTTTCCGTCTGTTTTACTATCAACCTCCCAACTTGGAGAGACAGCCCCTTTAACCTCTTGGTTCGCACAGGTTGCCAATTTGGCAGAGGATGAAAGGGAAGAGGGAGAACCAATGAGAGAGTAGCTGTTAGGCATTTGGACGGGCACATATCACTGTAATTTCCCGGCAGGAAGAAGAATTAACCAAATTCTCAGCCACCCACCGGGAACCAGTATAGGTCCTGAACCAAAATTTTGGACTTGCGGTCAGCTCTCCAAAAACGAGTTGAAAAATGGAGCTCAGGGACACAGCAATTCACAAACTGGCCGAGTAATAAAGGACAACTATCGTCCAAAAATCTGTTGAGGGAAGGCAACGAGGCAGACTTGAAAGCGAGGCAGAATAGCAGGAAACAGATTTCAAGAGGTACGTTGGAATCGCCTTTAAAGCACAGGAAGAGGGGCACAACTTCGACAATGACGCACTTGGCCAAAAAGGGCGTATGCGTTTTCTCCTGAATATATTCAGGAGAAAACGCATACGCCCTTTTTGGCCAAGCAAGCAAGCGGGCAATGCAAATCTGCACTACAAAGAAGTATCACTTCCCACCGGTCAAAAGGGACATCCACAAAATGTGTAAGAACAAGAAAGGCAAGACAGGCCCTGGAGAACAGGGAGCCTTGTTATGCTGATGGGCGGGATGTAAATTGCCAACTGCCTCTCTGGAGGAGTGCATTCTGTTCCCTAAAACAAGTAAAGAACAGAGCTACAGAGCCAAGGGCACTACCAGTCTAGGGAATATACCTTGGGAAAACTGAAAATCAATAAGACAGAGCCACCCCAAAACTTAGGGCTGCACTGCATACAAGGACCTCAACGTGGATACACCTTAAGTATCCCAGAAAATATAAACATGGTTCAAAAAATTGTGGTTCTTACGTACGATGGAATATCCCTCAGCCAGGAAATCAATGTCATAAGACCAGTAGCAGCAAAATGGGTGGATTCAGGTACGATGATTCTAAGTGAAATAAGTCACACAGAAAAAGAAACTTATCATAAGATATCACTTATGAAGATCCTGTAAACATGGCTACACTTGAACTGAGTTAGGAAAGAGAACAGTGTCTCACATTTAGAAAACACTCTTATACCTGCTTAAGGGGGAAGGAGAGGTGGGGTGATGCATAAAACCAGAGTTTGATATAAGCACAGGTACCGTTCCAAAAACCAACTATGGAATAGACAAGACCTACACCGTCCTCAGCGAAAGGGACTCAAAACCCCATATTTCCCGCAGAGGAAAATATCTGACTAGTAAGAATCTTAAAACCTATGTATTGATATGTCTCCGTAAGGGAATCAAGTGTGTCTAGACTGGCATAAACATGGCAGCGAGAATCAGCTCAAACCCACTATAAAAAGGAATTTCAAAAACAAAACAAAAAAACTGGAAAATTCTTTACAATTCCTTCAGGGTCTCTGATGAAAGCTGGAATGACCCTATCTACAACGACAGCTGGATGTGGCATAAGGAGGGACACTTGGGACTGAGACGATTGGTGAGATTGGGTGAGCAAATGCAGACCCTTTAAAGCAATAATGCATGGCACCCATTCCATGGGTCCGAACTCTCCAGGTTGAAGGGAATATTACTACAGCTATAACATGTGCGGGAAACCTAGAGAACGGACACACTGTGAATACGAAAGGTTTCTAAAACTCAAAGAATAAACCCTCTCCTGGTGCTCCGGTTTGACTTTCCGTCTGCTTTACTATCAAGCTCCCAACTTGGAGAGACAGCCCCTTTAACCTCTTGGTTCGCACAGGTTGCCAATTTGGCAGAGGATGAAAGGGAAGAGGGAGAACCAATGAGAGAGTAGCTGTTAGGCATTTGGACGGGCACATATCACTGTAATTTCCCGGCAGGAAGAAGTATTAACCAAATTCTCAGCCACCCACCGGGAACCAGTATAGGTCCTGAACCAAAATTTTGGACTTGCGGTCAGCTCACCAAAAACGAGTTGAAAAATGGAGCTCAGGGGCACAGCAATTCACAAACTGGCCGAGTAATAAAGGACAACTATCGACCAAAAATCTGTTGAGGGAAGGCAACGAGGCGGACTTGAAAGCGAGGCAGAATAGCAGGAAACAGATTTCAAGAGATACGTTGGAATCGCCTTTAAAGCACAGGAAGAGGGGCATAACTTCGACAATGATGCACTTAGCCAAAAAGGGCGTATGCGTTTTCTCCTGAATATATTCAGGAGAAAACGCATACGCCCTTTTTGGCCAAGCAAGCAAGCGGGCAATGCAAATCTGCACTACAAAGAAGTATCACTTCCCACCGGTCAAAAGGGACATCCACAAAATGTGTAAGAACAAGAAACGCAAGACAGGCCCTGGAGAACAGGGAGCCTTGTTATGCTGATGGGCGGGATGTAAATTGCCAACTGCCTCTCTGGAGGAGTGCATTCTGTTCCCTAAAACAAGTAAAGAACAGAGCTACAGAGCCAAGGGCACTACCAGTCTAGGGAATATACCTTGGGAAAACTGAAAATCAATAAGACAGAGCCACCCCAAAATTTAGGGCTGCACTGCATACAAGGACCTCAACTTGGATACACCTTAAGTATCCCAGAAAATATAAACATGGTTCAAAAAATTGTGGTACTTACGTACGATGGAATATCCCTCAGCCATGAAATCAATGTCATAAGACCAGTAGCAGCAAAATGGGTGGATTCAGGTACGATGATTCTAAGTGAAATAAGTCACACAGAAAAAGAAACTTATCATAAGATATCACTTATGAAGATCCTGTAAACATGGCTACACTTGAACTGAGTTAGGAAAGAGAACAGTGTCTCACATTTAGAAAACACTCTTATACCTGCTTAAGGTTGAAGGAGAGGTGGGGTGATGCATAAAACCAGAGTTTGATATAAGCACAGGTACCGTTCCAAAAACCAACTATGGAATAGACAAGACCTACACCGTCCTCAGTGAAAGGGACTCAAAACCCCATATTTCCCGCAGAGGAAAATATCTGACTAGTAAGAATCTTAAAACATATGTATTGATATGTCTCCATAAGGGAATCAAGTGTGTCTAGACTAGCATAAACATGGCAGCGAGAATCAGCTCAAACCCACTATAAAAAGGAATTTCAAAAACAAAACAAAAAAACTGGGAAATTCTTTACAATTCCTTCAGGGTCTCTGATGAAAGCTGGAATGACCCTATCTACAACGACAGCTGGATGTGGCATAAGGAGGGACACTTGGGACTGAGACGAATGGTGAGATTGGGTGAGCAAATGCAGACGCTTTAAAGCAATAATGCATGGCACCCATTCCATGGGTCCGAACTCTCCAGGTTGAAGGGAATATTACTACAGCTATAACATGGGCGGGAAACCTAGAGAACGGACACACTGTGAATACGAAAGGTTTCTAAAACTCAAAGAATAAACCCTCTCCTGGTGCTCCGGTTTGACTTTCCGGCTGCTTTACTATCAACCTCCCAACTTGGAGAGACAGCCCCTTTAACCTCTTGGTTCGCACAGGTTGCTAATTTGGCAGAGGATGAAAGGGAAGAGGGAGAACCAATGAGAGAGTAGCTGTTAGGCATTTGGACGGGCACATATCACTGTAATTTCCTGGCAGGAAGAAGAATTAACCAAATTCTCAGCCACCCACCGGGAACCAGTATAGGTCCTGAAGCAAAATTTTGGACTTGCGGTCAGCTCTCCAAAAACGAGTTGAAAAATGGAGCTCAGGGACACAGCAATTCACAAACTGGCCGAGTTATAAAGGACAACCATCGTCCAAAAATCTGTTGAGGGAAGGCAACGAGGCAGACTTGAAAGTGAGGCAGAATAGCAGGAAACAGATTTCAAGAGGTACGTTGGAATCGCCTTTAAAGCACAGGAAGAGGGGCACAACTTCGACAATGATGCACTTGGCCAAAAAGGGCGTATGCGTTTTCTCCTGAATATATTCAGGAGACAACGCATACGCCCTTTTTGGCCAAGCATGCAAGCGGGCAATGCAAATCTGCACTACAAAGATGTATCACTTCCCACCGGTCAAAAGGGACATCCACAAAATGTGTAAGAACAAGAAAGGCAAGACAGGCCCTGGAGAACAGGGAGCCTTGTTATGCTGATGGGCGGGATGTAAATTGCCAACTGCCTCTCTGGAGGAGTGCATTCTGTTCCCTAAAACAAGTAAAGAACAGAGCTACAGAGCCAAGGGCACTACCAGTCTAGGGAATATACCTTGGGAAAACTGAAAATCAATAAGACAGAGCCACCCCAAAACTTAAGGCTGCACTGCATACAAGGACCTCAACTTGGATACACCTTAAGTATCCCAGAAAATATAAACATGGTTCAAAAAATTGTGGTACTTACGTACGTTGGAATATCCCTCAGCCAGGAAATCAATGTCATAAGACCAGTAGCAGCAAAATGGGTGGATTCAGGTACGATGATTCTAAGTGAAATAAGTCACACAGAAAAAGAAACTTATCATAAGATATCACTTATGAAGATCCTGTAAACATGGCTACACTTGAAATGAGTTAGGAAAGAGAACAGTGTCTCACATTTAGAAAACACTCTTATACCTGCTTAAGGGGGAAGGAGAGGTGGGGTGATGCATAAAACCAGAGTTTGATATAAGCACAGGTACCGTTCCAAAAACCAACTATGGAATAGACAAGACCTACACCATCCTCAGTGAAAGGGACTCAAAACCCCATATTTCCCGCAGAGGAAAATATCTGACTAGTAAGAATCTTAAAACCTATGTATTGATATGTCTCCGTAAGGGAATCAAGTGTGTCTAGACTGGCATAAACATGGCAGCGAGAATCAGCTCAAACCCACTATAAAAAGGAATTTCAAAAACAAAACAAAAAAACTGGGAAATTCTTTACAATTCCTTCAGGGTCTCTGATGAAAGCTGGAATGACCCTATCTACAACGACAGCTGGATGTGGCATAAGGAGGGACACTTGGGACTGAGACGATTGGTGAGATTGGGTGAGCAAATGCAGACCCTTTAAAGCAATAATGCATGGCACCCATTCCATGGGTCCGAACTCTCCAGGTTGAAGGGAATATTACTACAGCTATAACATGTGCGGGAAACCTAGAGAACGGACACACTGTGAATACGAAAGGTTTCTAAAACTCAACGAATAGTCCCTCTCCTGGTGCTCCGGTTTGACTTTCCGTCTGCTTTACTATCAACCTCCCAACTTGGAGAGACAGCCCCTTTAACCTCTTGGTTCGCACAGGTTGCCAATTTGGCAGAGGATGAAAGGGAAGAGGGAGAACCAATGAGAGAGTAGCTGTTAGGCATTTGGACGGGCACATATCACTGTAATTTCCCGGCAGGAAGAAGAATTAACCAAATTCTCAGCCACCCACCGGGAACCAGTATAGGTCCTGAACCAAAATTTTGGACTTGCGTTCAGCTCACCAAAAACGAGTTGAAAAATGGAGCTCAGGGGCACAGCAATTCACAAACTGGCCGAGTAATAAAGGACAACTATCGTCCAAAAATCTGTTGAGGGAAGGCAACGAGGCGGACTTGAAAGTGAGGCAGAAGAGCAGGAAACAGATTTCAAGAGGTACGTTGGAATCGCCTTTAAAGCACAGGAAGAGGGGCACAACTTCGACAATGACGCACTTGGCCAAAAAGGGCGTATGCGATTTCTCCTGAATATATTCAGGAGAAAACGCATACGCCCTTTTTGGCCAAGCAAGCAAGCGGGCAATGCAAATCTGCACTACAAAGAAGTATCACTTCCCACCGGTCAAAAGGGACATCCACAAAATGTGTAAGAACAAGAAAGGCAAGTCAGGCCCTCGAGAACAGGGAGCCTTGTTATGCTGATGGGCGGGATGTAAATTGCCAACTGCCTCTCTGGAGGAGTGCATTCTGTTCCCTAAAACAAGTAAAGAACAGAGCTACAGAGCCAAGGGCACTACCAGTCTAGGGAATATACCTTGGGAAAACTGAAAATCAATAAGACAGAGCCACCCCAAAATTTAGGGCTGCACTGCATACAAGGACCTGAACTTGGATACACCTTAAGTATCCCAGAAAATATAAACATGGTTCAAAAAATTGTGGTACTTACATATGATGGAATATCCCTCAGCCATGAAATCAATGTCATAAGACCAGTAGCAGCAAAATGGGTGGATTCAGGTACGATGATTCTAAGTGAAATAAGTCACACAGAAAATGAAACTTATCATAAGATATCACTTATGAAGATCCTGTAAACATGGCTACACTTGAAATGAGTTAGGAAAGAGAACAGTGTCTCACATTTAGAAAACACTCTTATACCTGCTTAAGGGGGAAGGAGAGGTGGGGTGATGCATAAAACCAGAGTTTGATATAAGCACAGGTACCGTTCCAAAAACCAACTATGGAATAGACAAGACCTACACCGTCCTCAGCGAAAGGGACTCAAAACCCCATATTTCCCGCAGAGGAAAATATCTGACTAGTAAGAATCTTAAAGCCTACGTATTGATATGTCTCCATAAGGGAATCAAGTGTGTCTAGACTGGCATAAACATGGCAGCGAGAATCAGCTCAAACCCACTATAAAAAGGAATTTCAAAAACAAAACAAAAAAACTGGGAAATTCTTTACAATTCCTTCAGGGTCTCTGATGAAAGCTGGAATGACCCTATCTACAACGACAGCTGGATGTGGCATAAGGAGGGACACTTGGGACTGAGACGATTGGTGAGATTGGGTGAGCAAATGCAGACCCTTTAAAGCAATAATGCATGGCACCCATTCCATGGGTCCGAACTCGCCAGGTTGAAGGGAATATTACTACAGCTATAACATGTGCGGGAAACCTAGAGAACGGACACACTGTGAATACGAAAGGTTTCTAAAACTCAACGCATAGTCCCTCTCCTGGTGCTCCGGTTTGACTTTCCGTCTGCTTTACTATCAACCTCCCAACTTGGAGAGACAGCGCCTTTAACCTCTTGGTTCGCACAGGTTGCCAATTTGGCAGAGGATGAAAGGGAAGAGGGAGAACCAATGAGAGAGTAGCTGTTAGGCATTTGGACGGGCACATATCACTGTAATTTCCCGGCAGGAAGAAGAATTAACCAAATTCTCAGCCACCCACCGGGAACCAGTATAGGTCCTGAACCAAAATTTTGGACTTGCGGTCAGCTCACCAAAAACGAGTTGAAAAATGGAGCTCAGGGGCACAGCAATTCAAAAACTGGCCGAGTAATAAAGGACAACTATCGTCCAAAAATCTGTTGAGGGAAGGCAACGAGGCGGACTTGAAAGCGAGGCAGAATAGCAGGAAACAGATTTCAAGAGGTACGTTGGAATCGCCTTTAAAGCACAGGAAGAGGGGCACAACTTCGACAATGATGCACTTGGCCAAAAAGGGCGTATGCGTTTTCTCCTGAATATATTCAGGAGAAAACGCATACGCCCTTTTTGGCCAAGCAAGCAAGCGGGCAATGCAAATCTCCACTACAAAGAAGTATCACTTCCCACCGGTCAAAAGGGACATCCACAAAATGTGTAAGAACAAGAAAGGCAAGACAGGCCCTGGAGAACAGGGAGCATTGTTATGCTGATGGGCGGGATGTAAATTGCCAACTGCCTCTCTGGAGGAGTGCATTCTGTTCCCTAAAACAAGTAAAGAACAGAGCTACAGAGCCAAGGGCACTACCAGTCTAGGGAATATACCTTGGGAAAACTGAAAATCAATAAGACAGAGCCACCCCAAAATTTAGGGCTGCACTGCATACAAGGACCTGAACTTGGATACACCTTAAGTATCCCAGAAAATATAAACATGGTTCAAAAAATTGTGGTACTTACGTACGATGGAATATCCCTCAGCCATGAAATCAATGTCATAAGACCAGTAGCAGCAAAATGGGTGGATTCAGGTACGATGATTCTAAGTGAAATAAGTCACACAGAAAAAGAAACTTATCATAAGATATCACTTATGAAGATCCTGTAAACATGGCTACACTTGAACTGAGTTAGGAAAGAGAACAGTGTCTCACATTTAGAAAACACTCTTATACCTGCTTAAGGGGGAAGGAGAGGTGGGGTGATGCATAAAACCAGAGTTTGATATAAGCACAGGTACCGTTCCAAAAACCAACTATGGAATAGACAAGACCTACACCGTCCTCAGCGAAAGGGACTCAAAACCCCATATTTCCCGCAGAGGAAAATATCTGACTAGTAAGAATCTTAAAACCTATGTATTGATATGTCTCCATAAGGGAATCAAGTGTGTCTAGACTGGCATAAACATGGCAGCGAGAATCAGCTCAAACCCACTATAAAAAGGAATTTCAAAAACAAAACAAAAAAACTGGGAAATTCTTTACAATTCCTTCAGGGTCTCTGATGAAAGCTGGAATGACCCTATCTACAACGACAGCTGGATGTGGCATAAGGAGGGACACTTGGGACTGAGACGATTGGTGAGATTGGGTGAGCAAATGCAGACCCTTTAAAGCAATAATGCATGGCACCCATTCCATCGGTCCGAACTCTCCAGGTTGAAGGGAATATTACTACAGCTATAACATGTGCGGGAAACCTAGAGAACGGACACACTGTGAATACGAAAGGTTTCTAAAACTCAACGCATAGTCCCTCTCCTGGTGCTCCGGTTTGACTTTCCGTCTGCTTTACTATCAACCTCCCAACTTGGAGAGACAGCGCCTTTAACCTCTTGGTTCGCACAGGTTGCCAATTTGGCAGAGGATGAAAGGGAAGAGGGAGAACCAATGAGAGAGTAGCTGTTAGGCATTTGGAGGGGCACATATCACTGTAATTTCCCGGCAGGAAGAAGAATTAACCAAATTCTCAGCCACCCACCGGGAACCAGTATAGGTCCTGAACCAAAATTTTGGACTTGCGGTCAGCTCACCAAAAACGAGTTGAAAAATGGAGCTCAGGGGCACAGCAATTCACAAACTGGCCGAGTAATAAAGGACAACTATCGTCCAAAAATCTGTTGAGGGAAGGCAACGAGGCGGACTTGAAAGCGAGGCAGAATAGCAGGAAACAGATTTCAAGAGGTACGTTGGAATCGCCTTTAAAGCACAGGAAGAGGGGCACAACTTCGACAATGATGCACTTGGCCAAAAAGGGCGTATGCGTTTTCTCCTGAATATATTCAGGAGAAAACGCATACGCCCTTTTTGGCCAAGCAAGCAAGCGGGCAATGCAAATCTGCACTACAAAGAAGTATCACTTCCCACCGGTCAAAAGGGACATCCACAAAATGTGTAAGAACAAGAAAGGCAAGACAGGCCCTGGAGAACAGGGAGCCTTGTTATGCTGATGGGCGGGATGTAAATTGCCAACTGCCTCTCTGGAGGAGTGCATTCTGTTCCCTAAAACAAGTAAAGAACAGAGCTACAGAGCCAAGGGCACTACCAGTCTAGGGAATATACCTTGGGAAAACTGAAAATCAATAAGACAGAGCCACCCCAAAATTTAGGGCTGCACTGCATACAAGGACCTGAACTTGGATACACCTTAAGTATCCCAGAAAATATAAACATGGCTCAAAAAATTGTGGTACTTACATACGATGGAATATCCCTCAGCCATGAAATCAATGTCATAAGACCAGTAGCAGCAAAATGGGTGGATTCAGGTACGATGATTCTAAGTGAAATAAGTCACACAGAAAAAGAAACTTATCATAAGATATCACTTATGAAGATCCTGTAAACATGGCTACACTTGAACTGAGTTAGGAAAGAGAACAGTGTCTCACATTTAGAAAACACTCTTATACCTGCTTAAGGGAGAAGGAGAGGTGGGGTGATGCATAAAACCAGAGTTTGATATAAGCACAGGTACCGTTCCAAAAACCAACTATGGAATAGACAAGACCTACACCGTCCTCAGCGAAAGGGACTCAAAACCCCATATTTCCCGCAGAGGAAAATATCTGACTAGTAAGAATCTTAAAACCTATGTATTGATATGTCTCCATAAGGGAATCATGTGTGTCAAGACTGGCATAAACATGGCAGCGAGAATCAGCTCAAACCCACTATAAAAAGGAATTTCAAAAACAAAACAAAAAAACTGGGAAATTCTTTACAATTCCTTCAGGGTCTCTGATGAAAGCTGGAATGACCCTATCTACAACGACAGCTGGATGTGGCATAAGGAGGGACACTTGGGACTGAGACGATTGGTGAGATTGGGTGAGCAAATGCAGACCCTTTAAAGCAATAATGCATGGCACCCATTCCATGGGTCCGAACTCTCCAGGTTGAAGGGAATATTACTACAGCTATAACATGTGCGGGAAACCTAGAGAACGGACACACTGTGAATACGAAAGGTTTCTAAAACTCAACGCATAGTCCCTCTCCTGGTGCTCCGGTTTGACTTTCCGTCTGCTTTACTATCAACCTCCCAACTTGGAGAGACAGCCCCTTTAACCTCTTGGTTCGCACAGGTTGCCAATTTGGCAGAGGATGAAAGGGAAGAGGGAGAACCAATGAGAGAGTAGCTGTTAGGCATTTGGACGGGCACATATCACTGTAATTTCCCGGCAGGAAGAAGAATTAACCAAATTCTCAGCCACCCACCGGGCACCAGTATAGGTCCTGAACCAAAATTTTGGACTTGCGTTCAGCTCACCAAAAACGAGTTGAAAAATGGAGCTCAGGGGCACAGCAATTCACAAACTGGCCGAGTAATAAAGGACAACTATCGTCCAAAAATCTGTTGAGGGAAGGCAACGAGGCGGACTTGAAAGCGAGGCAGAATAGCAGGAAACAGATTTCAAGAGGTACGTTGGAATCGCCTTTAAAGCACAGGAAGAGGGGCACAACTTCGACAATGATGCACTTGGCCAAAAAGGGCGTATGCGTTTTCTCCTGAATATATTCAGGAGAAAACGCATACGCCCTTTTTGGCCAAGCAAGCAAGCGGGCAATGCAAATCTGCACTACAAAGAAGTATCACTTCCCACCGGTCAAAAGGGACATCCACAAAATGTGTAAGAACAAGAAAGGCAAGACAGGCCCTGGAGAACAGGGAGCCTTGTTATGCTGATGGGCGGGATGTAAATTGCCAACTGCCTCTCTGGAGGAGTGCATTCTGTTCCCTAAAACAAGTAAAGAACAGAGCTACAGAGCCAAGGGCACTACCAGTCTAGGGAATATACCTTGGGAAAACTGAAAATCAATAAGACAGAGCCACCCCAAAATTTAGGGCTGCACTGCATACAAGGACCTCAACTTGGATACACCTTAAGTATCCCAGAAAATATAAACATGGTTCAAAAAATTGTGGTACTTACGTACGATGGAATATCCCTCAGCCATGAAATCAATGTCATAAGACCAGTAGCAGCAAAATGGGTGGATTCAGGTACGATGATTCTAAGTGAAATAAGTCACACAGAAAAAGAAACTTATCATAAGATATCACTTATGAAGATCCTGTAAACATGGCTACACTTGAACTGAGTTAGGAAAGAGAACAGTGTCTCACATTTAGAAAACACTCTTATACCTGCTTAAGGGGGAAGGAGAGGTGGGGTGATGCATAAAACCAGAGTTTGATATAAGCACAGGTACCGTTCCAAAAACCAACTATGGATTAGACAAGACCTACACCGTCCTCCGTGAAAGGGACTCAAAACCCCATATTTCCCGCAGAGGAAAATATCTGACTAGTAAGAATCTTAAAACCTATGTATTGATATGTCTCCGTAAGGGAATCAAGTGTGTCTAGACTGGCATAAACATGGCAGCGAGAATCAGCTCAAACCCACTATAAAAAGGAATTTCAAAAACAAAACAAAAAAACTGGGAAATTCTTTACAATTCCTTCAGGGTCTCTGATGAAATCTAGAATGACCCTATCTACAACAACAGCTGGATGTGGCATAAGGAGGGAAACTTGGGACTGAGACGATTGGTGAGATTGGGTGAGCAAAAGCAGACCCTTTAAAGCAATAATGCATGGCACCAATTCCATGGGTCCGGACTCTCCAGGTTGAAGGGAATATTACTACAGCTATAACATGTGCAGGAAAACTAGAGAACGGACACACTGTGAATACGAAAGGTTTCTAAAACTCAACGCATAGTCCCTCTCCTGGTGCTCCGGTTTGACTTTCCGTCTGCTTTACTATCAACCTCCCAACTTGGAGAGACAGCCCCTTTAACCTCTTGGTTCGCACAGGTTGCCAATTTGGCAGAGGATGAAAGGGAAGAGGGAGAACCAATGAGAGAGTAGCTGTTAGGCATTTGGACGGGCACATATCACTGTAATTTCCCGGCAGGAAGAAGAATTAACCAAATTCTCAGCCACCCACCGGGAACCAGTATAGGTCCTGAACCAAAATTTTGGACTTGCGGTCAGCTCACCAAAAACGAGTTGAAAAATGGAGCTCAGGGGCACAGCAATTCACAAACTGGCCGAGTAATAAAGGACAACTATCGTCCAAAAATCTGTTGAGGGAAGGCAACGAGGCGGACTTGAAAGCGAGGCAGAATAGCAGGAAAGAGATTTCAAGAGGTACGTTGGAATTGCCTTTAAAGCACAGGAAGAGGGGCACAACTTCGACAATGATGCACTTGGCCAAAAAGGGCGTATGCGTTTTCTCCTGAATATATTCAGGAGAAAACGCATACGCCCTTTTTGGCCAAGCAAGCAAGCGGGCAATGCAAATCTGCACTACAAAGAAGTATCACTTCCCACCGGTCAAAAGGGACATCCACAAAATGTGTAAGAACAAGAAAGGCAAGACAGGCCCTCGAGAACAGGGAGCCTTGTTATGCTGATGGGCGGGATGTAAATTGCCAACTGCCTCTCTGGAGGAGTGCATTCTGTTCCCTAAAACAAGTAAAGAACAGAGCTACAGAGCCAAGGGCACTACCAGTCTAGGGAATATACCCTGGGAAAACTGAAAATCAATAAGACAGAGCCACCCCAAAATTTAGGGCTGCACTGCATACAAGGACCTCAACTTGGATACACCTTAAGTATCCCAGAAAATATAAACATGGTTCAAAAAATTGTGGTACTTACGTACGATGGAATATCCCTCAGCCATGAAATCAATGTCATAAGACCAGTAGCAGCAAAATGGGTGGATTCAGGTACGATGATTCTAAGTGAAATAAGTCACACAGAAAAAGAAACTTATCATAAGATATCACTTATGAAGATCCTGTAAACATGGCTACACTTGAACTGAGTTAGGAAAGAGAACAGTGTCTCACATTTAGAAAACACTCTTATACCTGCTTAAGGGGGAAGGAGAGGTGGGGTGATGCATAAAACCAGAGTTTGATATAAGCACAGGTACCGTTCCAAAAACCAACTATGGAATAGACAAGACCTACACCGTCCTCAGTGAAAGGGACTCAAAACCCCATATTTCCCGCAGAGGAAATATCTGACTAGTAAGAATCTTAAAACCTATGTATTGATATGTCTCCGTAAGGGAATCAAGTGTGTCTAGACTGGCATAAACATGGCAGCGAGAATCAGCTCAAACCCACTATAAAAAGGAATTTCAAAAACAAAACAAAAAAACTGGGAAATTCTTTACAATTCCTTCAGGGTCTCTGATGAAAGCTGGAATGACTCTATCTACAACGACAGCTGGATGTGGCATAAGGAGGGACACTTGGGACTGAGACGATTGGTGAGATTGGGTGAGCAAATGCAGACCCTTTAAAGCAATAATGCATGGCACCCATTCCATGGGTCCGAACTCTCCAGGTTGAAGGGAATATTACTACAGCTATAACATGTGCTGGAAACCTAGGGAACGGACACACTGTGAATACGAAAGGTTTCTAAAACTCCACGCATAGTCCCTCTCCTGGTGCTCCGGTTTGACTTTCCGTCTGCTTTACTATCAACCTCCCAACTTGGAGAGACAGCCCCTTTAACATCTTGGTTCGCACAGGTTGCCAATTTGGCAGAGGATGAAAGGGAAGAGGGAGAACCAATGAGAGAGTAGCTGTTAGTCATTTGGACGGGCACATATCACTGTAATTTCCCGGCAGGAAGAAGAATTAACCAAATTCTCAGCCACCCACCGGGAACCAGTAAAGGTCCTGAACCAAAATTTTGGACTTGCGGTCAGCTCACCAAAAACGAGTTGAAAAATGGAGCTCAGGGGCACAGCAATTCACAAATTGGCCGAGTAATAAAGGACAACTATCGTCCAAAAATCTGTTGAGGGAAGGCAACGAGGCGGACTTGAAAGCGAGGCAGAATAGCAGGAAACAGATTTCAAGAGGTACGTTGGAATCGCCTTTAAAGCACAGGAAGAGGGGCACAACTTCGACAATGATGCACTTGGCCAAAAAGGGCGTATGCGTTTTCTCCTGAATATATTCAGGAGAAAACGCATACGCCCTTTTTGGCCAAGCAAGCAAGCTGGCAATGCAAATCTGCACTACAAAGAAGTATCACTTCCCAACAGTCAAAGGGGACATCCACAAAATGTGTAAGAACAAGAAAGGCAAGACAGGCCCTGGAGAACAGGGAGCCTTGTTATGCTGATGGGCGGGATGTAAATTGCCAACTGCCTCTCTGGAGGAGTGCATTCTGTTCCCTAAAACAAGTAAAGAACAGAGCTACAGAGCCAAGGGCACTACCAGTCTAGGGAATATACCTTGGGAAAACTGAAAATCAATAAGACAGAGCCACCCCAAAATTTAGGGCTGCACTGCATACAAGGATCTCAACTTGGATACACCTTAAGTATCCCAGAAAATATAAACATGGTTCAAAAAATTGTGGTACTTACGTACGATGGAATATCCCTCAGCCATGAAATCAATGTCATAAGACCAGTAGCAGCAAAATGGGTGGATTCAGGTACGATGATTCTAAGTGAAATAAGTCACACAGAAAAAGAAACTTATCATAAGATATCACTTATGAAGATCCTGTAAACATGGCTACACTTGAACTGAGTTAGGAAAGAGAACAGTGTCTCACATTTAGAAAACACTCTTATACCTGCTTAAGGGGGAAGGAGAGGTGGGGTGATGCATAAAACCAGAGTTTGATATAAGCACAGGTACCGTTCCAAAAACCAACTATGGAATAGACAAGACCTACACCGTCCTCAGTGAAAGGGACTCAAAACCCCATATTTCCCGCAGAGGAAAATATCTGACTAGTAAGAATCATAAAACCTATGTATTGATATGTCTCCGTAAGGGAATCAAGTGTGTCTAGACTGGCATATACATGGCAGCGAGAATCAGCTCAAACCCACTATAAAAAGGAATTACAAAAACAAAACAAAAAAACTGGGAAATTCTTTACAATTCCTTCAGGGTCTCTGATGAAAGCTGGAATGACCCTATCTACAACGACAGCTGGATGTGGCATAAGGAGGGACACTTGGGACTGAGACGATTGGTGAGATTGGGTGAGCAAATGCAGACCCTTTAAAGCAATAATGCATGGCACCCATTCCATGGGTCCGAACTCTCCAGGTTGAAGGGAATATTACTACAGCTATAACATGTGCGGGAAACCTAGAGAACGGACACACTGTGAATACGAAAGGTTTCTAAAACTCAACGAATAAACCCTCTCCTGGTGCTCCGGATTGACTTTCCGGCTGCTTTACTATCAACCTCCCAACTTGGAGAGACAGCCCATTTAACCTCTTGGTTCGCACAGGTTGCCAATTTGGCAGAGGATGAAAGGGAAGAGGGAGAACCAATGAGAGAGTAGCTGTTAGGCATTTGGACGGGCACATATCACTGTAATTTCCCGGCAGGAAGAAGAATTAACCAAATTCTCAGACACCCACCGGGAACCAGTATAGGTCCTGAACCAAAATTTTGGACTTGCGGTCAGCTCTCCAAAAACGAGTTGAAAAATGGAGCTCAGGGACACAGCAATTCACAAACTGGCCGAGTAATAAAGGACAACTATCGTCCAAAAATCTGTTGAGGGAAGGCAACGAGGCGGACTTGAAAGCGAGGCAGAATAGCAGGAAACAGATTTCAAGAGGTACGTTGGAATCGCCTTTAAAGCACAGGAAGAGGGGCACAACTTCGACAATGATGCACTTGGCCAAAAAGGGCGTATGCGTTTTCTCCTGAATATATTCAGGAGAAAACGCATACGCCCTTTTTGGCCAAGCAAGCAAGCTGGCAATGCAAATCTGCACTACAAAGAAGTATCACTTCCCAACAGTCAAAGGGGACATCCACAAAATGTGTAAGAACAAGAAAGGCAAGACAGGCCCTGGAGAACAGGGAGCCTTGTTATGCTGATGGGCGGGATGTAAATTGCCAACTGCCTCTCTGGAGGAGTGCATTCTGTTCCCTAAAACAAGTAAAGAACAGAGCTACAGAGCCAGGGGCACTACCAGTCTAGGGAATATACCTTGGGAAAACTGAAAATCAATAAGACAGAGCCACCCCAAAATTTAGGGCTGCACTGCATACAAGGACCTCAACTTGGATACACCTTAAGTATCCCAGAAAATATAAACATGGTTCAAAAAATTGTGGTACTTACGTACGATGGAATATCCCTCAGCCATGAAATCAATGTCATAAGACCAGTAGCAGCAAAATGGGTGGATTCAGGTACGATGATTCTAAGTGAAATAAGTCACACAGAAAAAGAAACTTATCATACGATATCACTTATGAAGATCCTGTAAACATGGCTACACTTGAACTGAGTTAGGAAAGAGAACAGTGTCTCACATTTAGAAAACACTCTTATACCTGCTTAAGGGGGAAGGAGAGGTGGGGTGATGCATAAAACCAGAGTTTGATATAAGCACAGGTACCGTTCCAAAAACCAACTATGGAATAGACAAGACCTACACCGTCCTCAGTGAAAGGGACTCAAAACCCCATATTTCCCGCAGAGGAAAGTATCTGACTAGTAAGAATCTTAAAACCTATGTATTGATATGTCTCCGTAAGGGAATCAAGTGTGTCTAGACTGGCATAAACATGGCAGCGAGAATCAGCTCAAACCCACTATAAAAAGGAATTTCAAAAACAAAACAAAAAAACTGGGAAATTCTTTACAATTCCTTCAGGGTCTCTGATGAAAGCTGGAATGACCCTATCTACAACGACAGCTGGATATGGCATAAGAAGGGACACTTGGGACTGAGACGATTGGTGAGATTGGGTGAGCAAATGCAGACCCTTTAAAGCAATAATGCATGGCACCCATTCCATGGGTCCGAACTCTCCAGGTTGAAGGGAATATTACTACAGCTATAACATGTGCTGGAAACCTAGGGAACGGACACACTGTGAATACGAAAGGTTTCTAAAACTCCACGCATAGTCCCTCTCCTGGTGCTCCGGTTTGACTTTCCGTCTGCTTTACTATCAACCTCCCAACTTGGAGAGACAGCCCCTTTAACATCTTGGTTCGCACAGGTTGCCAATTTGGCAGAGGATGAAAGGGAAGAGGGAGAACCAATGAGAGAGTAGCTGTTAGGCATTTGGACGGGCACATATCACTGTAATTTCCCGGCAGGAAGAAGAATTAACCAAATTCTCAGCCACCCACCGGGAACCAGTATAGGTCCTGAACCAAAATTTTGGACTTGCGGTCAGCTCACCAAAAACGAGTTGAAAAATGGAGCTCAGGGGCACAGCAATTCACAAACTGGCCGAGTAATAAAGGACAACTATCGTCCAAAAATCTGTTGAGGGAAGGCAACGAGGCGGACTTGAAAGCGAGGCAGAATAGCAGGAAACAGATTTCAAGAGGTACGTTGGAATCGCCTTTAAAGCACAGGAAGAGGGGCACAACTTCGACAATGATGCACTTGGCCAAAAAGGGCGTATGCGTTTTCTCCTGAATATATTCAGGAGAAAACGCATACGCCCTTTTTGGCCAAGCAAGCAAGCGGGCAATGCAAATCTGCACTACAAAGAAGTATCACTTCCCAACAGTCAAAGGGGACATCCACAAAATGTGTAAGAACAAGAAAGGCAAGACAGGCCCTGGAGAACAGGGAGCCTTGTTATGCTGATGGGCGGGATGTAAATTGCCAACTGCCTCTCTGGAGGAGTGCATTCTGTTCCCTAAAACAAGTAAAGAACAGAGCTACAGAGCCAAGGGCACTACCAGTCTAGGGAATATACCTTGGGAAAACTGAAAATCAATAAGACAGAGCCACCCCAAAATTTAGGGCTGCACTGCATACAAGGATCTCAACGTGGATACACCTTAAGTATCCCAGAAAATATAAACATGGTTCAAAAAATTGTGGTACTTACGTACGATGGAATATCCCTCAGCCATGAAATCAATGTCATAAGACCAGTAGCAGCAAAATGGGTGGATTCAGGTACGATGATTCTAAGTGAAATAAGTCACACAGAAAAAGAAACTTATCATAAGATATCACTTATGAAGATCCTGTAAACATGGCTACACTTGAACTGAGTTAGGAAAGAGAACAGTGTCTCACATTTAGAAAACACTCTTATACCTGCTTAAGGGGGAAGGAGAGGTGGGGTGATGCATAAAACCAGAGTTTGATATAAGCACAGGTACCATTCCAAAAACCAACTATGGAATAGACAAGACCTACACCGTCCACAGTGAAAGGGACTCAAAACCCCATATTTCCCGCAGAGGAAAATATCTGACTAGTAAGAATCTTAAAACCTATGTATTGATATGTCTCCGTAAGGGAATCAAGTGTGTCTAGACTGGCATAAACATGGCAGCGAGAATCAGCTCAAACCCACTATAAAAAGGAATTTCAAAAACAAAACAAAAGAACTGGGAAATTCTTTACAATTCCTTCAGGGTCTCTGATGAAAGCTGGAATGACCCTATCTACAACGACAGCTGGATGTGGCATAAGGAGGGACACTTGGGACTGAGACGATTGGTGAGATTGGGTGAGCAAATGCAGAACCTTTAAAGCAATAATGCATGGCACCCATTCCATGGGTCCGAACTCTCCAGGTTGAAGGGAATATTACTACAGCTATAACATGTGCGGGAAACCTAGAGAACGGACACACTGTGAATACGAAAGGTTTCTAAAACTCAACGAATAAACCCTCTCCTGGTGCTCCGGATTGACTTTCCGGCTGCTTTACTATCAACCTCCCAACTTGGAGAGACAGCCCATTTAACCTCTTGGTTCGCACAGGTTGCCAATTTGGCAGAGGATGAAAGGGAAGAGGGAGAACCAATGAGAGAGTAGCTGTTAGGCATTTGGACGGGCACATATCACTGTAATTTCCCGGCAGGAAGAAGAATTAACCAAATTCTCAGACACCCACCGGGAACCAGTATAGGTCCTGAACCAAAATTTTGGACTTGCGGTCAGCTCTCCAAAAACGAGTTGAAAAATGGAGCTCAGGGACACAGCAATTCACAAACTGGCCGAGTAATAAAGGACAACTATCGTCCAAAAATCTGTTGAGGGAAGGCAACGAGGCGGACTTGAAAGCGAGGCAGAATAGCAGGAAACAGATTTCAAGAGGTACGTTGGAATCGCCTTTAAAGCACAGGAAGAGGGGCACAACTTCGACAATGATGCACTTGGCCAAAAAGGGCGTATGCGTTTTCTCCTGAATATATTCAGGAGAAAACGCATACGCCCTTTTTGGCCAAGCAAGCAAGCTGGCAATGCAAATCTGCACTACAAAGAAGTATCACTTCCCAACAGTCAAAGGGGACATCCACAAAATGTGTAAGAACAAGAAAGGCAAGACAGGCCCTGGAGAACAGGGAGCCTTGTTATGCTGATGGGCGGGATGTAAATTGCCAACTGCCTCTCTGGAGGAGTGCATTCTGTTCCCTAAAACAAGTAAAGAACAGAGCTACAGAGCCAAGGGCACTACCAGTCTAGGGAATATACCTTGGGAAAACTGAAAATCAATAAGACAGAGCCACCCCAAAATTTAGGGCTGCACTGCATACAAGGATCTCAACTTGGATACACCTTAAGTATCCCAGAAAATATAAACATGGTTCAAAAAATTGTGGTACTTACGTACGATGGAATATCCCTCAGCCATGAAATCAATGTCATAAGACCAGTAGCAGCAAAATGGGTGGATTCAGGTACGATGATTCTAAGTGAAATAAGTCACACAGAAAAAGAAACTTATCATAAGATATCACTTATGAAGATCCTGTAAACATGGCTACACTTGAACTGAGTTAGGAAAGAGAACAGTGTCTCACATTTAGAAAACACTCTTATACCTGCTTAAGGGGGAAGGAGAGGTGGGGTGATGCATAAAACCAGAGTTTGATATAAGCACAGGTACCGTTCCAAAAACCAACTATGGAATAGACAAGACCTACACCGTCCTCAGTGAAAGGGACTCAAAACCCCATATTTCCCGCAGAGGAAAATATCTGACTAGTAAGAATCATAAAACCTATGTATTGATATGTCTCCATAAGGGAATCAAGTGTGTCTAGACTGGCATATACATGGCAGCGAGAATCAGCTCAAACCCACTATAAAAAGGAATTACAAAAACAAAACAAAAAAACTGGGAAATTCTTTACAATTCCTTCAGGGTCTCTGATGAAAGCTGGAATGACCCTATCTACAACGACAGCTGGATGTGGCATAAGGAGGGACACTTGGGACTGAGACGATTGGTGAGATTGGGTGAGCAAATGCAGACCCTTTAAAGCAATAATGCATGGCACCCATTCCATGGGTCCGAACTCTCCAGGTTGAAGGGAATATTACTACAGCTATAACATGTGCGGGAAACCTAGAGAATGGACACACTGTGAATACGAAATGTTTCTAAAACTCAACGAATAAACCCTCTCCTGGTGCTCCGGATTGACTTTCCGGCTGCTTTACTATCAACCTCCCAACTTGGAGAGACAGCCCATTTAACCTCTTGGTTCGCACAGGTTGCCAATTTGGCAGAGGATGAAAGGGAAGAGGGAGAACCAATGAGAGAGTAGCTGTTAGGCATTTGGACGGGCACATATCACTGTAATTTCCCGGCAGGAAGAAGAATTAACCAAATTCTCAGACACCCACCGGGAACCAGTATAGGTCCTGAACCAAAATTTTGGACTTGCGGTCAGCTCTCCAAAAACGAGTTGAAAAATGGAGCTCAGGGACACAGCAATTCACAAACTGGCCGAGTAATAAAGGACAACTATCGTCCAAAAATCTGTTGAGGGAAGGCAACGAGGCGGACTTGAAAGCGAGGCAGAATAGCAGGAAACAGATTTCAAGAGGTACGTTGGAATCGCCTTTAAAGCACAGGAAGAGGGGCACAACTTCGACAATGATGCACTTGGCCAAAAAGGGCGTATGCGTTTTCTCCTGAATATATTCAGGAGAAAACGCATACGCCCTTTTTGGCCAAGCAAGCAAGGGGGCAATGCAAATCTGCACTACAAAGAAGTATCACTTCCCACCGGTCAAAAGGGACATCCACAAAATGTGTAAGAACAAGAAAGGCAAGACAGGCCCTGGAGAACAGGGAGCCTTGTTATGCTGATGGGCGGGATGTAAATTGCCAACTGCCTCTCTGGAGGAGTGCATTCTGTTCCCTAAAACAAGTAAAGAACAGAGCTACAGAGCCAGGGGCACTACCAGTCTAGGGAATATACCTTGGGAAAACTGAAAATCAATAAGACAGAGCCACCCCAAAATTTAGGGCTGCACTGCATACAAGGACCTCAACTTGGATACACCTTAAGTATCCCAGAAAATATAAACATGGTTCAAAAAATTGTGGTACTTACGTACGATGGAATATCCCTCAGCCATGAAATCAATGTCATAAGACCAGTAGCAGCAAAATGGGTGGATTCAGGTACGATGATTCTAAGTGAAATAAGTCACACAGAAAAAGAAACTTATCATAAGATATCACTTATGAAGATCCTGTAAACATGGCTACACTTGAACTGAGTTAGGAAAGAGAACAGTGTCTCACATTTAGAAAACACTCTTATACCTGCTTAAGGGGGAAGGAGAGGTGGGGTGATGCATAAAACCAGAGTTTGATATAAGCACAGGTACCGTTCCAAAAACCAACTATGGAATAGACAAGACCTACACCGTCCTCAGTGAAAGGGACTCAAAACCCCATATTTCCCGCAGAGGAAAGTATCTGACTAGTAAGAATCTTAAAACCTATGTATTGATATGTCTCCATAAGGGAATCAAGTGTGTCTAGACTGGCATAAACATGGCAGCGAGAATCAGCTCAAACCCACTATAAAAAGGAATTTCAAAAACAAAACAAAAAAACTGGGAAATTCTTTACAATTCCTTCAGGGTCTCTGATGAAAGCTGGAATGACCCTATCTACAACGACAGCTGGATATGGCATAAGAAGGGACACTTGGGACTGAGACGATTGGTGAGATTGGGTGAGCAAATGCAGACCCTTTAAAGCAATAATGCATGGCACCCATTCCATGGGTCCGAACTCTCCAGGTTGAAGGGAATATTACTACAGCTATAACATGTGCGGGAAACCTAGAGAATGGACACACTGTGAATACGAAAGGTTTCTAAAACTCAACGAATAAACCCTCTCCTGGTGCTCCGGATTGACTTTCCGGCTGCTTTACTATCAACCTCCCAACTTGGAGAGACAGCCCATTTAACCTCTTGGTTCGCACAGGTTGCCAATTTGGCAGAGGATGAAAGGGAAGAGTGAGAACCAATGAGAGAGTAGCTGTTAGGCATTTGGACGGGCACATATCACTGTAATTTCCCGGCAGGAAGAAGAATTAACCAAATTCTCAGACACCCACCGGGAACCAGTATAGGTCCTGAACCAAAATTTTGGACTTGCGGTCAGCTCTCCAAAAACGAGTTGAAAAATGGAGCTCAGGGACACAGCAATTCACAAACTGGCCGAGTAATAAAGGACAACTATCGTCCAAAAATCTGTTGAGGGAAGGCAACGAGGCGGACTTGAAAGCGAGGCAGAATAGCAGGAAACAGATTTCAAGAGGTACGTTGGAATCGCCTTTAAAGCACAGGAAGAGGGGCACAACTTCGACAATGATGCACTTGGCCAAAAAGGGCGTATGCGTTTTCTCCTGAATATATTCAGGAGAAAACGCATACGCCCTTTTTGGCCAAGCAAGCAAGGGGGCAATGCAAATCTGCACTACAAAGAAGTATCACTTCCCACCGGTCAAAAGGGACATCCACAAAATGTGTAAGAACAAGAAAGGCAAGACAGGCCCTGGAGAACAGGGAGCCTTGTTATGCTGATGGGCGGGATGTAAATTGCCAACTGCCTCTCTGGAGGAGTGCATTCTGTTCCCTAAAACAAGTAAAGAACAGAGCTACAGAGCCAGGGGCACTACCAGTCTAGGGAATATACCTTGGGAAAACTGAAAATCAATAAGACAGAGCCACCCCAAAATTTAGGGCTGCACTGCATACAAGGACCTCAACTTGGATACACCTTAAGTATCCCAGAAAATATAAACATGGTTCAAAAAATTGTGGTACTTACGTACGATGGAATATCCCTCAGCCATGAAATCAATGTCATAAGACCAGTAGCAGCAAAATGGGTGGATTCAGGTACGATGATTCTAAGTGAAATAAGTCACACAGAAAAAGAAACTTATCATAAGATATCACTTATGAAGATCCTGTAAACATGGCTACACTTGAACTGAGTTAGGAAAGAGAACAGTGTCTCACATTTAGAAAACACACTTATACCTGCTTAAGGGGGAAGGAGAGGTGGGGTGATGCATAAAACCAGAGTTTGATATAAGCACAGGTACCGTTCCAAAAACCAACTATGGAATAGACAAGACCTACACCGTCCTCAGTGAAAGGGACTCAAAACCCCATATTTCCCGCAGAGGAAAGTATCTGACTAGTAAGAATCTTAAAACCTATGTATTGATATGTCTCCGTAAGGGAATCAAGTGTGTCTAGACTGGCATAAACATGGCAGCGAGAATCAGCTCAAACCCACTATAAAAAGGAATTTCAAAAACAAAACAAAAAAACTGGGAAATTCTTTACAATTCCTTCAGGGTCTCTGATGAAAGCTGGAATGACCCTATCTACAACGACAGCTGGATATGGCATAAGAAGGGACACTTGGGACTGAGACGATTGGTGAGATTGGGTGAGCAAATGCAGACCCTTTAAAGCAATAATGCATGGCACCCATTCCATGGGTCCGAACTCTCCAGGTTGAAGGGAATATTACTACAGCTATAACATGTGCTGGAAACCTAGGGAACGGACACACTGTGAATACGAAAGGTTTCTAAAACTCCACGCATAGTCCCTCTCCTGGTGCTCCGGTTTGACTTTCCGTCTGCTTTACTATCAACCTCCCAACTTGGAGAGACAGCCCCTTTAACATCTTGGTTCGCACAGGTTGCCAATTTGGCAGAGGATGAAAGGGAAGAGGGAGAACCAATGAGAGAGTAGCTGTTAGGCATTTGGACGGGCACATATCACTGTAATTTCCCGGCAGGAAGAAGAATTAACCAAATTCTCAGACACCCACCGGGAACCAGTATAGGTCCTGAACCAAAATTTTGGACTTGCGGTCAGCTCACCAAAAACGAGTTGAAAAATGGAGCTCAGGGGCACAGCAATTCACAAACTGGCCGAGTAATAAAGGACAACTATCGTCCAAAAATCTGTTGAGGGAAGGCAACGAGGCGGACTTGAAAGCGAGGCAGAATAGCAGGAAACAGATTTCAAGAGGTACGTTGGAATCGCCTTTAAAGCACAGGAAGAGGGGCACAACTTCGACAATGATGCACTTGGCCAAAAAGGGCGTATGCGTTTTCTCCTGAATATATTCAGGAGAAAACGCATACGCCCTTTTTGGCCAAGCAAGCAAGCGGGCAATGCAAATCTGCACTACAAAGAAGTATCACTTCCCAACAGTCAAAGGGGACATCCACAAAATGTGTAAGAACAAGAAAGGCAAGACAGGCCCTGGAGAACAGGGAGCCTTGTTATGCTGATGGGCGGGATGTAAATTGCCAACTGCCTCTCTGGAGGAGTGCATTCTGTTCCCTAAAACAAGTAAAGAACAGAGCTACAGAGCCAAGGGCACTACCAGTCTAGGGAATATACCTTGGGAAAACTGAAAATCAATAAGACAGAGCCACCCCAAAATTTAGGGCTGCACTGCATACAAGGATCTCAACGTGGATACACCTTAAGTATCCCAGAAAATATAAACATGGTTCAAAAAATTGTGGTACTTACGTACGATGGAATATCCCTCAGCCATGAAATCAATGTCATAAGACCAGTAGCAGCAAAATGGGTGGATTCAGGTACGATGATTCTAAGTGAAATAAGTCACACAGAAAAAGAAACTTATCATAAGATATCACTTATGAAGATCCTGTAAACATGGCTACACTTGAACTGAGTTAGGAAAGAGAACAGTGTCTCACATTTAGAAAACACTCTTATACCTGCTTAAGGGGGAAGGAGAGGTGGGGTGATGCATAAAACCAGAGTTTGATATAAGCACAGGTACCGTTCCAAAAACCAACTATGGAATAGACAAGACCTACACCGTCCTCAGTGAAAGGGACTCAAAACCCCATATTTCCCGCAGAGGAAAGTATCTGAGTAGTAAGAATCTTAAAACCTATGTATTGATATGTCTCCGTAAGGGAATCAAGTGTGTCTAGACTGGCATAAACATGGCAGCGAGAATCAGCTCAAACCCACTATAAAAAGGAATTTCAAAAACAAAACAAAAAAACTGGGAAATTCTTTACAATTCCTTCAGGGTCTCTGATGAAAGCTGGAATGACCCTATCTACAACGACAGCTGGATATGGCATAAGAAGGGACACTTGGGACTGAGACGATTGGTGAGATTGGGTGAGCAAATGCAGACCCTTTAAAGCAATAATGCATGGCACCCATTCCATGGGTCCGAACTCTCCAGGTTGAAGGGAATATTACTACAGCTATAACATGTGCTGGAAACCTAGGGAACGGACACACTGTGAATACGAAAGGTTCCTAAAACTCCACGCATAGTCCCTCTCCTGGTGCTCCGGTTTGACTTTCCGTCTGCTTTACTATCAACCTCCCAACTTGGAGAGACAGCCCCTTTAACATCTTGGTTCGCACAGGTTGCCAATTTGGCAGAGGATGAAAGGGAAGAGGGAGAACCAATGAGAGAGTAGCTGTTAGGCATTTGGACGGGCACATATCACTGTAATTTCCCGGCAGGAAGAAGAATTAGCCAAATTCTCAGCCACCCACCGGGAACCAGTATAGGTCCTGAACCAAAATTTTGGACTTGCGGTCAGCTCACCAAAAACGAGTTGAAAAATGGAGCTCAGGGGCACAGCAATTCACAAACAGGCCGAGTAATAAAGGACAACTATCGTCCAAAAATCTGTTGAGGGAAGGCAACGAGGCGGACTTGAAAGCGAGGCAGAATAGCAGGAAACAGATTTCAAGAGGTACGTTGGAATCGCCTTTAAAGCACAGGAAGAGGGGCACAACTTCGACAATGATGCACTTGGCCAAAAAGGGCGTATGCGTTTTCTCCTGAATATATTCAGGAGAAAACGCATACGCCCTTTTTGGCCAAGCAAGCAAGCGGGCAATGCAAATCTGCACTACAAAGAAGTATCACTTCCCAACAGTCAAAGGGGACATCCACAAAATGTGTAAGAACAAGAAAGGCAAGACAGGCCCTGGAGAACAGGGAGCCTTGTTATGCTGATGGGCGGGATGTAAAATGCCAACTGCCTCTCTGGAGGAGTGCATTCTGTTCCCTAAAACAAGTAAAGAACAGAGCTACAGAGCCAAGGGCACTACCAGTCTAGGGAATATACCTTGGGAAAACTGAAAATCAATAAGACAGAGCCACCCCAAAATTTAGGGCTGCACTGCATACAAGGATCTCAACGTGGATACACCTTAAGTATCCCAGAAAATATAAACATGGTTCAAAAAATTGTGGTACTTACGTACGATGGAATATCCCTCAGCCATGAAATCAATGTCATAAGACCAGTAGCAGCAAAATGGGTGGATTCAGGTACGATGATTCTAAGTGAAATAAGTCACACAGAAAAAGAAACTTATCATAAGATATCACTTATGAAGATCCTGTAAACATGGCTACACTTGAACTGAGTTAGGAAAGAGAACAGTGTCTCACATTTAGAAAACACTCTTATACCTGCTTAAGGGGGAAGGAGAGGTGGGGTGATGCATAAAACCAGAGTTTGATATAAGCACAGGTACCGTTCCAAAAACCAACTATGGAATAGACAAGACCTACACCGTCCTCAGTGAAAGGGACTCAAAACCCCATATTTCCCGCAGAGGAAAATATCTGACTAGTAAGAATCTTAAAACCTATGTATTGATATGTCTCCGTAAGGGAATCAAGTGTGTCTAGACTGGCATAAACATGGCAGCGAGAATCAGCTCAAACCCACTATAAAAAGGAATTTCAAAAACAAAACAAAAGAACTGGGAAATTCTTTACAATTCCTTCAGGGTCTCTGATGAAAGCTGGAATGACCCTATCTACAACGACAGCTGGATGTGGCATAAGGAGGGACACTTGGGACTGAGACGATTGGTGAGATTGGGTGAGCAAATGCAGACCCTTTAAAGCAATAATGCATGGCACCCATTCCATGGGTCCGAACTCTCCAGGTTGAAGGGAATATTACTACAGCTATAACATGTGCGGGAAACCTAGAGAACGGACACACTGTGAATACGAAAGGTTTCTAAAACTCAACGAATAAACCCACTCCTGGTGCTCCGGATTGACTTTCCGGCTGCTTTACTATCAACCTCCCAACTTGGAGAGACAGCCCATTTAACCTCTTGGTTCGCACAGGTTGCCAATTTGGCAGAGGATGAAAGGGAAGAGGGAGAACCAATGAGAGAGTAGCTGTTAGGCATTTGGACGGGCACATATCACTGTAATTTCCCGGCAGGAAGAAGAATTAACCAAATTCTCAGACACCCACCGGGAACCAGTATAGGTCCTGAACCAAAATTTTGGACTTGCGGTCAGCTCTCCAAAAACGAGTTGAAAAATGGAGCTCAGGGACACAGCAATTCACAAACTGGCCGAGTAATAAAGGACAACTATCGTCCAAAAATCTGTTGAGGGAAGGCAACGAGGCGGACTTGAAAGCGAGGCAGAATAGCAGGAAACAGATTTCAAGAGGTACGTTGGAATCGCCTTTAAAGCACAGGAAGAGGGGCACAACTTCGACAATGATGCACTTGGCCAAAAAGGGCGTATGCGTTTTCTCCTGAATATATTCAGGAGAAAACGCATACGCCCTTTTTGGCCAAGCAAGCAAGCGGGCAATGCAAATCTGCACTACAAAGAAGTATCACTTCCCACCGGTCAAAAGGGACATCCACAAAATGTGTAAGAACAAGAAAGGCAAGACAGGCCCTGGAGAACAGGGAGCCTTGTTATGCTGATGGGCGGGATGTAAATTGCCAACTGCCTCTCTGGAGGAGTGCATTCTGTTCCCTAAAACAAGTAAAGAACAGAGCTACAGAGCCAGGGGCACTACCAGTCTAGGGAATATACCTTGGGAAAACTGAAAATCAATAAGACAGAGCCACCCCAAAATTTAGGGCTGCACTGCATACAAGGACCTCAACTTGGATACACCTTAAGTATCCCAGAAAATATAAACATGGTTCAAAAAATTGTGGTACTTACGTACGATGGAATATCCCTCAGCCATGAAATCAATGTCATAAGACCAGTAGCAGCAAAATGGGTGGATTCAGGTACGATGATTCTAAGTGAAATAAGTCACACAGAAAAAGAAACTTATCATAAGATATCACTTATGAAGATCCTGTAAACATGGCTACACTTGAACTGAGTTAGGAAAGAGAACAGTGTCTCACATTTAGAAAACACTCTTATACCTGCTTAAGGGGGAAGGAGAGGTGGGGTGATGCATAAAACCAGAGTTTGATATAAGCACAGGTACCGTTCCAAAAACCAACTATGGAATAGACAAGACCTACACCGTCCTCAGTGAAAGGGACTCAAAACCCCATATTTCCCGCAGAGGAAAGTATCTGACTAGTAAGAATCTTAAAACCTATGTATTGATATGTCTCCGTAAGGGAATCAAGTGTGTCTAGACTGGCATAAACATGGCAGCGAGAATCAGCTCAAACCCACTATAAAAAGGAATTTCAAAAACAAAACAAAAAAACTGGGAAATTCTTTACAATTCCTTCAGGGTCTCTGATGAAAGCTGGAATGACCCTATCTACAACGACAGCTGGATATGGCATAAGAAGGGACACTTGGGACTGAGACGATTGGTGAGATTGGGTGAGCAAATGCAGACCCTTTAAAGCAATAATGCATGGCACCCATTCCATGGGTCCGAACTCTCCAGGTTGAAGGGAATATTACTACAGCTATAACATGTGCTGGAAACCTAGGGAACGGACACACTGTGAATACGAAAGGTTTCTAAAACTCCACGCATAGTCCCTCTCCTGGTGCTCCGGTTTGACTTTCCGTCTGCTTTACTATCAACCTCCCAACTTGGAGAGACAGCCCCTTTAACATCTTGGTTCGCACAGGTTGCCAATTTGGCAGAGGATGAAAGGGAAGAGGGAGAACCAATGAGAGAGTAGCTGTTAGGCATTTGGACGGGCACATATCACTGTAATTTCCCGGCAGGAAGAAGAATTAACCAAATTCTCAGCCACCCACCGGGAACCAGTATAGGTCCTGAACCAAAATTTTGGACTTGCGGTCAGCTCACCAAAAACGAGTTGAAAAATGGAGCTCAGGGGCACAGCAATTCACAAACTGGCCGAGTAATAAAGGACAACTATCGTCCAAAAATCTGTTGAGGGAAGGCAACGAGGCGGACTTGAAAGCGAGGCAGAATAGCAGGAAACAGATTTCAAGAGGTACGTTGGAATCGCCTTTAAAGCACAGGAAGAGGGGCACAACTTCGACAATGATGCACTTGGCCAAAAAGGGCGTATGCGTTTTCTCCTGAATATATTCAGGAGAAAACGCATACGCCCTTTTTGGCCAAGCAAGCAAGCGGGCAATGCAAATCTGCACTACAAAGAAGTATCACTTCCCACCGGTCAAAAGGGACATCCACAAAATGTGTAAAAACCAGAAAGGCAAGACAGGCCCTGGAGAACAGGGAGCCTTGTTATGCTGATGGGCGGGATGTAAATTGCCAACTGCCTCTCTGGAGGAGTGCATTCTGTTCCCTAAAACAAGTAAAGAACAGAGCTACAGAGCCAAGGGCACTACCAGTCTAGGGAATATACCTTGGGAAAACTGAAAATCAATAAGACAGAGCCACCCCAAAATTTAGGGCTGCACTGCATACAAGGACCTCAACTTGGATACACCTTAAGTATCCCAGAAAATATAAACATGGTTCAAAAAATTGTGGTACTTACGTACGATGGAATATCCCTCAGCCATGAAATCAATGTCATAAGACCAGTAGCAGCAAAATGGGTGGATTCAGGTACGATGATTCTAAGTGAAATAAGTCACACAGAAAAAGAAACTTATCATAAGATATCACTTATGAAGATCCTGTAAACATGGCTACACCTGAACTGAGTTAGGAAAGAGAACAGTGTCTCACATTTAGAAAACACTCTTATACCTGCTTAAGGGGGAAGGAGAGGTGGGGTGATGCATAAAACCAGAGTTTGATATAAGCACAGGTACCGTTCCAAAAACCAACTATGGAATAGACAAGACCTACACCGTCCTCAGTGAAAGGGACTCAAAACCCCATATTTCCCGCAGAGGAAAATATCTGACTAGTAAGAATCTTAAAACCTATGTATTGATATGTCTCCGTAAGGGAATCAAGTGTGTCTAGACTGGCATAAACATGGCAGCGAGAATCAGCTCAAACCCACTATAAAAAGGAATTTCAAAAACAAAACAAAAAAACTGGGAAATTCTTTACAATTCCTTCAGGGTCTCTGATGAAAGCTGGAATGACCCTATCTACAACGACAGCTGGATGTGGCATAAGGAGGGACACTTGGGACTGAGACGATTGGTGAGATTGGGTGAGCAAATGCAGACCCTTTAAAGCAATAATGCATGGCACCCATTCCATGGGTCCGAACTCTCCAGGTTGAAGGGAATATTACTACAGCTATAACATGTGCGGGAAACCTAGAGAACGGACACACTGTGAATACGAAAGGTTTCTAAAACTCAACGAATAAACCCTCTCCTGGTGCTCCGGATTGACTTTCCGGCTGCTTTACTATCAACCTCCCAACTTAGAGAGACAGCCCCTTTAACCTCTTGGTTCGCACTGGTTGCCAATTTGGCAGAGGATGAAAGGGAAGAGGGAGAACCAATGAGAGAGTAGCTGTTAGGCATTTGGACGGGCACATATCACTGTAATTTCCCGGCAGGAAGAAGAATTAACCAAATTCTCAGACACCCACCGGGAACCAGTATAGGTCCTGAACCAAAATTTTGGACTTGCGGTCAGCTCTCCAAAAACGAGTTGAAAAATGGAGCTCAGGGACACAGCAATTCACAAACTGGCCGAGTAATAAAGGACAACTATCGTCCAAAAATCTGTTGAGGGAAGGCAACGAGGCGGACTTGAAAGCGAGGCAGAATAGCAGGAAACAGATTTCAAGAGGTACGTTGGAATCGCCTTTAAAGCACAGGAAGAGGGGCACAACTTCGACAATGATGCACTTGGCCAAAAAGGGCGTATGCGTTTTCTCCTGAATATATTCAGGAGAAAACGCATACGCCCTTTTTGGCCAAGCAAGCAAGCGGGCAATGCAAATCTGCACTACAAAGAAGTATCACTTCCCACCGGTCAAAAGGGACATCCACAAAATGTGTAAGAACAAGAAAGGCAAGACAGGCCCTGGAGAACAGGGAGCCTTGTTATGCTGATGGGCGGGATGTAAATTGCCAACTGCCTCTCTGGAGGAGTGCATTCTGTTCCCTAAAACAAGTAAAGAACAGAGCTACAGAGCCAGGGGCACTACCAGTCTAGGGAATATACCTTGGGAAAACTGAAAATCAATAAGACAGAGCCACCCCAAAATTTAGGGCTGCACTGCATACAAGGACCTCAACTTGGATACACCTTAAGTATCCCAGAAAATATAAACATGGTTCAAAAAATTGTGGTACTTACGTACGATGGAATATCCCTCAGCCATGAAATCAATGTCATAAGACCAGTAGCAGCAAAATGGGTGGATTCAGGTACGATGATTCTAAGTGAAATAAGTCACACAGAAAAAGAAACTTATCATAAGATATCACTTATGAAGATCCTGTAAACATGGCTACACTTGAACTGAGTTAGGAAAGAGAACAGTGTCTCACATTTAGAAAACACTCTTATACCTGCTTAAGGGGGAAGGAGAGGTGGGGTGATGCATAAAACCAGAGTTTGATATAAGCACAGGTACCGTTCCAAAAACCAACTATGGAATAGACAAGACCTACACCGTCCTCAGTGAAAGGGACTCAAAACCCCATATTTCCCGCAGAGGAAAGTATCTGACTAGTAAGAATCTTAAAACCTATGTATTGATATGTCTCCGTAAGGGAATCAAGTGTGTCTAGACTGGCATAAACATGGCAGCGAGAATCAGCTCAAACCCACTATAAAAAGGAATTTCAAAAACAAAACAAAAAAACTGGGAAATTCTTTACAATTCCTTCAGGGTCTCTGATGAAAGCTGGAATGACCCTATCTACAACGACAGCTGGATGTGGCATAAGGAGGGACACTTGGTACTGAGACGATTGGTGAGATTGGGTGAGCAAATGCAGACCCTTTAAAGCAATAATGCATGGCACCCATTTCATGGGTCCGAACTCTCCAGGTTGAAGGGAATATTACTACAGCTATAACATGTGCGGGAAACCTAGGGAACGGACACACTGTGAATACGAAAGGTTTCTAAAACTCAACGCATAGTCCCTCTCCTGGTGCTCCGGTTTGACTTTCCGTCTGCTTTACTATCAACCTCCCAACTTGGAGAGACAGCCCCTTTAACCTCTTGGTTCGCACAGGTTGCCAATTTGGCAGAGGATGAAAGGGAAGAGGGAGAACCAATGAGAGAGTAGCTGTTAGGCATTTGGACGGGCACATATCACTGTAATTTCCCGGCAGGAAGAAGAATTAACCAAATTCTCAGCCACCCACTGGGAACCAGTATAGGTCCTGAACCAAAATTTTGGTCTTGCGGTCAGCTCTCCAAAAACGAGTTGAAAAATGGAGCTCAGCGACACAGCAATTCACAAACTGGCCGAGTAATAAAGGACAACTATCGCCCAAAAATCTGTTGAGGGAAGGCAACGAGGCGGACTTGAAAGCGAGGCAGAATAGCAGGAAACAGATTTCAAGAGGTACGTTGGAATCGCCTTTAAAGCACAGGAAGAGGAGCACAACTTCGACAATGATGCACTTGGCCAAAAAGGGCGTATGCGTTTTCTCCTGAATATATTCAGGAGAAAACGCATACGCCCTTTTTGGCCAAGCAAGCAAGCAGGCAATGCAAATCTGCACTACAAAGAAGTATCACTTCCCACCGGTCAAAAGGGACATCCACAAAATGTGTAAGAACAAGAAAGGCAAGACAGGCCCTGGAGAACAGGGAGCCTTGTTATGCTGATGGGCGGGATGTAAATTGCCAACTGCCTCTCTGGAGGAGTGCATTCTGTTCCCTAAAACAAGTAAAGAACAGAGCTACAGAGCCAAGGGCACTACCAGTCTAGGGAATATACCTTGGGAAAACTGAAAATCAATAAGACAGAGCCACCCCAAAATTTAGGGCTGCACTGCATACAAGGACCTCAACTTGGATACACCTTAAGTATCCCAGAAAATATAAACATGGTTCAAAAAATTGTGGTACTTACGTATGATGGAATATCCCTCAGCCATGAAATCAATGTCATAAGACCAGTAGCAGCAAAATGGGTGGATTCAGGTACGATGATTCTAAGTGAAATAAGTCACACAGAAAAAGAAACTTATCATAAGATATCACTTATGAAGATCCTGTAAACATGGCTACACTTGAAATGAGTTAGGAAAGAGAACAGTGTCTCACATTTAGAAAACACTCTTATACCTGCTTAAGGGGGAAGGAGAGGTGGGGTGATGCATAAAACCAGAGTTTGATATAAGCACAGGTACCGTTCCAAAAACCAACTATGGAATAGACAAGACCTACACCGTCCTCAGTGAAAGGGACTCAAAACCCCATATTTCCCGCAGAGGAAAGTATCTGACTAGTAAGAATCTTAAAACCTATGTATTGATATGTCTCCATAAGGGAATCAAGTGTGTCTAGACTGGCATAAACATGGCAGCGAGAATCAGCTCAAACTCACTATAAAAAGGAATTTCAAAAACAAAACTAAAAAACTGGGAAATTCTTTACAATTCCTTCAGGGTCTCTGATGAAACCTGGAATGACCCTATCTACAATGACAGCTGGATGTGGCATAAGGAGGGACACTTGGGACTGAGACGATTGGTGAGATTGGGTGAGCAAATGCAGACCCTTTAAAGCAATAATGCATGGCACCCATTCCATGAGTCCGAACTCTCCAGGTTGAAGGGAATATTACTACAGCTATAACATGTGCGGGAAACCTAGAGAATGGACACACTGTGAATACGAAAGGTTTCTAAAACTCAACGCATAGTCCCTCTCCTGGTGCTCCGGTTTGACTTTCCGTCTGCTTTACTATCAACCTCCCAACTTGGAGAGACAGCCCCTTTAACCTCTTGGTTCGCACAGGTTGCCAATTTGGCAGAGGATGAAAGGGAAGAGGGAGAACCAATGAGAGAGTAGCTGTTAGGCATTTGGACGGGCACATATCACTCTAATTTCCCGGCAGGAAGAAGAATTAACCAAATTCTCAGCCACCCACTGGGAACCAGTATAGGTCCTGAACCAAAATTTTGGACTTGCGGTCAGCTCACCAAAAACGAGTTGAAAAATGGAGCTCAGGGGCACAGCAATTCACAAACTGGCCGAGTAATAAAGGACAACTATCGTCCAAAAATCTGTTGAGGGAAGGCAACGAGGCGGACTTGAAAGCGAGGCAGAATAACAGGAAACAGATTTAAGAGGTACGTTGGAATCGCCTTTAAAGCACAGGAAGAGGGGCACAAATTCGACAATGATGCACTTAGCCAAAAAGGGCGTATGCGTTTTCTCCTGAATATATTCAGGAGAAAACGCATACGCCCTTTTTGGCCAAGCAAGCAAGCGGGCAATGCAAATCTGCACTACAAAGAAGTATCACTTCCCACCGGTCAAAAGGGACATCCACAAAATGTGTAAGAACAAGAAAGGCAAGACAGGCCCTGGAGAACAGGGAGCCTTGTTATGCTGATGGGAGGGATGTAAATTGCCAACTGCCTCTCTGGAGGAGTGCATTCTGTTCCCTAAAACAAGTAAAGAACAGAGCTACAGAGCCAAGGGCACTACCAGTCTAGGGAATATACCTTGGGAAAACTGAAAATCAATAAGACAGAGCCACCCCAAAATTTAGGGCTGCACTGCATACAAGGACCTCAACTTGGATACACCTTAAGTATCCCAGAAAATATAAACATGGTTCAAAAAATTGTGGTACTTACGTACGATGGAATATCCCTCAGCCATGAAATCAATGTCATAAGACCAGTAGCAGCAAAATGGGTGGATTCAGGTACGATGATTCTAAGTGAAATAAGTCACACAGAAAAAGAAACTTATCATAAGATATCACTTATGAAGATCCTGTAAACATGGCTACACTTGAACTGAGTTAGGAAAGAGAACAGTGTCTCACATTTAGAAAACACTCTTATACCTGCTTAAGGGGGAAGGAGAGGTGGGGTGATGCATAAAACCAGAGTTTGATATAAGCACAGGTACCGTTCCAAAAACCAACTATGGAATAGACAAGACCTACACCGTCCTCAGTGAAAGGGACTCAAAACCCCATATTTCCCGCAGAGGAAAATATCTGACTAGTAAGAATCTTAAAACCTATGTATTGATATGTCTCCGTAAGGGAATCAAGTGTGTCTAGACTGGCATAAACATGGCAGCGAGAATCAGCTCAAACCCACTATAAAAAGGAATTTCAAAAACGAAACAAAAAAACTGGGAAATTCTTTACAATTCCTTCAGGGTCTCTGATGAAAGCTGGAATGACCCTATCTACAACGACAGCTGGATGTGGCATAAAGAGGGACACTTGGGACTGAGACGATTGGTGAGATTGGGTGAGCAAATGCAGACCCTTTAAAGCAATAATTCATGGCACGCATTCCATGGGTCCGAACTCTCCAGGTTGAAGGGAATATTACTACAGCTATAACATGTGCGGGAAACCTAGAGAACGGACACACTGTGAATACGAAATGTTTCTAAAACTCAAAGAATAGACCCTCTCCTGGTGCTCCGGTTTGACTTTCCGGCTGCTTTACTATCAACCTCCCAACTTGGAGAGACAGCCCCTTTAACCTCTTGGTTCGCACAGGTTGCCAATTTGGCAGAGGATGAAAGGGAAGAGGGAGAACCAATGAGAGAGTAGCTGTTAGGCATTTGGACGGGCACATATCACTGTAATTTCCCGGCAGGAAGAAGAATTAACCAAATTCTCAGCCACCCACCGGGAACCAGTATAGGTCCTGACCCAAAATTTTGGACTTGTGGTCAGCTCACCAAAAACGAGTTGAAAAATGGAGCTCAGGGGCACAGCAATTCACAAACTGGCCGAGTAATAAAGGACAACTATCGTCCAAAAATCTGTTGAGGGAAGGCAGCGAGGCGGACTTGAAAGCGAGGCAGAATAGCAGGAAACAGATTTCAAGAGGTACGTTGGAATCGCCTTTAAAGCACAGGAAGAGGGGCAAATCTTCGACAATGACGCACTTGGCCAAAAAGGGCGTATGCGTTTTCTCCTGAATATATTCAGGAGAAAACGCATAAGCCCTTTTTGGCTAAGCAAGCAAGCGGGCAATGCAAATCTGCACTACAAAGAAGTATCACTTCCCACCGGTCAAAAGGGACATCCACAAAATGTGTAAGAACAAGAAAGGCAAGACAGGCCCTGGAGAACAGGGAGCCTTGTTATGCTGATGGGCGGGATGTAAATTGCCAACTGCCTCTCTGGAGGAGTGCATTCTGTTCCCTAAAACAAGTAAAGAACAGAGCTACAGAGCCAAGGGCACTACCAGTCTAGGGAATATACCTTGGGAAAATTGAAAATCAATAAGACAGAGCCACCCCAAAATTTAGGGCTGCACTGCATACAAGGACCTCAACTTGGATACACCTTAAGTATCCCAGAAAATATAAACATGGTTCAAAAAATTGTGGTACTTACGTACGATGGAATATCCCTCAGCCATGAAATCAATGTCATAAGACCAGTAGCAGCAAAATGGGTGGATTCAGGTACGATGATTCTAAGTGAAATAAATCACACAGAAAAAGAAACTTATCATAAGATATCACTTATGAAGATCCTGTAAACATGGCTACACTTGAACTGAGTTAGGAAAGAGAACAGTGTCTCACATTTAGAAAACACTCTTATACCTGCTTAAGGGGGAAGGAGAGGTGGGGTGATGCATAAAACCAGAGATTGATATAAGCACAGGTACCGTTCCAAAAACCAACTATGGAATAGACAAGACCTACACCGTCCTCAGTGAAAGGGACTCAAAACCCCATATTTCCCGCAGAGGAAAATATCTGACTAGTAAGAATCTTAAAACCTATGTATTGATATGTCTCCGTAAGAGAATCAAGTGTGTCTAGACTGGCATAAACATGGCAGCGAGAATCAGCTCAAACCCACTATAAAAAGGAATTTCAAAAACAAAACAAAAAAACTGGGAAATTCTTTACAATTCCTTCAGGGTCTCTGATGAAAGCTGGAATGACCCTATCTACAACGACAGCTGGATGTGGCATAAGGAGGGACACTTGGGACTGAGACGATTGGTGAGATTGGGTGAGCAAATGCAGACACTTTAAAGCAATAATGCATGGCACCCATTCCATGGGTCCGAACTCTCCAGGTTGAAGGGAATATTACTACAGCTATAACATGTGCGGGAAACCTAGAGAACGGACACACTGTGAATACGAAAGGTTTCTAAAACTCAAAGAATAGACCCTCTCCTGGTGCTCCGGTTTGACGTTCCGTCTTCTTTACTATCAACCTCCCAACTTGGAGAGACAGCCCCTTTAACCTCTTGGTTCGCACAGGTTGCCAATTTGGCAGAGGATGAAAGGGAAGAGGGAGAACCAATGAGAGAGTAGCTGTTAGGCATTTGGACGGGCACATATCACTGTAATTTCCCGGCAGGAAGAAGAATTAACCAAATTCTCAGCCACCCACCGGGAACCAGTATATGTCCTGAACCAAAATTTTGGACTTGCGGTCAGCTCACCAAAAACGAGTTGAAAAATGGAGCTCAGGGGCACAGCAATTCACAAACTGGCCGAGTAATAAAGGACAACTATCGTCCAAAAATCTGTTGAGGGAAGGCAACGAGGCGGACTTGAAAGTGAGGCAGAATAGCAGGAAACAGATTTCAAGAGGTACGTTGGAATCGCCTTTAAAGCACAGGAAGAGGGGCACAATTTCGACAATGACGCACTTGGCCAAAAAGGGCGTATGCGTTTTCTCCTGAATATATTCAGGAGAAAACGCATACGCCCTTTTTGGCCAAGCAAGCAAGCGGGCAATGCAAATCTGCACTACAAAGAAGTATCACTTCCCACCGGTCAAAAGGGACATCCACAAAATGTGTAAGAACAAGAAAGGCAAGACAGGCCCTGGAGAACAGGGAGCCTTGTTATGCTGATGGGCGGGATGTAAATTGCCAACTGCCTCTCTGGAGGAGTGCATTCTGTTCCCTAAAACAAGTAAAGAACAGAGCTACAGAGCCAAGGGCACTACCAGTCTAGGGAATATACCTTGGGAAAACTGAAAATCAGTAAGACAGAGCCACCCCAAAATTTAGGGCTGCACTGCATACAAAGACCTCAACTTGGATACACCTTAAGTATCCCAGAAAATATAAACATGGTTCAAAAAATTGTGGTACTTACGTACGATGGAATATCCCTCAGCCATGAAATCAATGTCATAAGACCAGTAGCAGCAAAATGGGTGGATTCAGGTACGATGATTCTAAGTGAAATAAGTCACACAGAAAAAGAAACTTATCATAAGATATCACTTATGAAGATCCTGTAAACATGGCTACACTTGAACTGAGTTAGGAAAGAGAACAGTGTCTCACATTTAGAAAACACACTTATACCTGCTTAAGGGGGAAGGAGAGGTGGGGTGATGCATAAAACCAGAGTTTGATATAAGCACAGGTACCGTTCCAAAAACCAACTATGGAATAGACAAGACCTACACCTTCCTCAGTGAAAGGGACTCAAAACCCCATATTTCCCGCAGAGGAAAATATCTGACTAGTAAGAATCCTAAAACCTATGTATTGATATGTCTCCGTAAGGGAATCAAGTGGGTCTAGACTGGCATAAACATGGCAGCGAGAATCAGCTCAAACCCACTATAAAAAGGAATTTCAAAAACAAAACAAAAAAACTGGGAAATTCTTTACAATTCCTTCAGGGTCTCTGATGAAAGCTGGAATGACCCTATCTACAACGACAGCTGGATGTGGCATAAGGAGGGACACTTGGGACTGAGACGATTGGTGAGATTGGGTGAGCAAATGCAGACGCTTTAAAGCAATAATGCATGGCACCCATTCCATGGGTCCGAACTCTCCAGGTTGAAGGGAATATTACTACAGCTATAACATGTGCGGGAAACCTAGAGAACGGACACACTGTGAATACGAAAGGTTTCTAAAACTCAACGCATAGTCCCTCTCCTGGTGCTCCGGTTTGACTTTCCGTCTGCTTTACTATCAACCTCCCAACTTGGAGAGACAGCCCCTTTAACCTCTTGGTTCGCACAGGTTGCCAATTTGGCAGAGGATGAAAGGGAAGAGGGAGAACCAATGAGAGAGTAGCTGTTAGGCATTTGGACGGGCACATATCACTGTAATTTCCCGGCAGGAAGAAGAATTAACCAAATTCTCAGCCACCCACCGGGAACCAGTATAGGTCCTGAACCAAAATTTTGGACTTGCGGTCAGCTCACCAAAAACGAGTTGAAAAATGGAGCTCAGGGGCACAGCAATTCACAAACTGGCCGAGTAATAAAGGACAACTATCGTCCAAAAATCTGTTGAGGGAAGACAACGAGGTGGACTTGAAAGCGAGGCAGAATAGCAGGAAACAGATTTCAAGAGGTACGTTGGAATCGCCTTTAAAGCACAGGAAGAGGGGCACAACTTCGACAATGATGCACTTGGCCAAAAAGGGCGTATGCGTTTTCTCCTGAATATATTCAGGAGAAAACGCATACGCCCTTTTTGGCCAAGCAAGCAAGCGGGCAATGCAAATCTGCACTACAAAGAAGTATCACTTCCCACCGGTCAAAAGGGACATCCACAAAATGTGTAAGAACAAGAAACGCAAGACAGGCCCTAGAGAACAGGGAGCCTTGTTATGCTGATGGGCGGGATGTAAATTGCCAACTGCCTCTCTGGAGGAGTGCATTCTGTTCCCTAAAACAAGTAAAGAACAGAGCTACAGAGCCAAGGGCACTACCAGTCTAGGGAATATACCTTGGGAAAATTGAAAATCAATAAGACAGAGCCACCCCAAAATTTAGGGCTGCACTGCATACAAGGACCTCAACTTGGATACACCTTAAGTATCCCAGAAAATATAAACATGGTTCAAAAAATTGTGGTACTTACGTACGATGGAATATCCCTCAGCCATGAAATCAATGTCATAAGACCAGTAGCAGCAAAATGGGTGGATTCAGGTACGATGATTCTAAGTGAAATAAATCACACAGAAAAAGAAACTTATCATAAGATATCACTTATGAAGATCCTGTAAACATGGCTACACTTGAACTGAGTTAGGAAAGAGAACAGTGTCTCACATTTAGAAAACACTCTTATACCTGCTTAAGGTTGAAGGAGAGGTGGGGTGATGCATAAAACCAGAGTTTGATATAAGCACAGGTACCGTTCCAAACACCAACTATGGAATAGACAAGACCTACACCGTCCTCAGTGAAAGGGACTCAAAACCCCATATTTCCCGCAGAGGAAAATATCTGACTAGTAAGAATCTTAAAACCTATGTATTGATATGTCTCCGTAAGGGAATCAAGTGTGTCTAGACTGGCATAAACATGGCAGCGAGAATCAGCTCAAACCCACTATAAAAAGGAATTTCAAAAACAAAACAAAAAAACTGGGAAATTCTTTACAATTCCTTCAGGGTCTCTGATGAAAGCTGGAATGACCCTATCTACAACGACAGCTGGATGTGGCATAAGGAGGGACACTTGGGACTGAGACGATTGGTGAGATTGGGTGAGCAAATGCAGACGCTTTAAAGCAATAATGCATGGCACCCATTCCATGGGTCCGAACTCTCCAGGTTGAAGGGAATATTACTACAGCTATAACATGTGCGGGAAACCTAGAGAACGGACACACTGTGAATACGAAAGGTTTCTAAAACTCAAAGAATAAACCCTCTCCTGGTGCTCCGGTTTGACTTTCCGTTTGCTTTACTATCAACCTCCCAACTTGGAGAGACAGCCCCTTTAACCTCTTGGTTCGCACAGGTTGCCAATTTGGCAGAGGATGAAAGGGAAGAGGGAGAACCAATGAGAGAGTAGCTGTTAGGCATTTGGACGGGCACATATCACTGTAATTTCCCGGCAGGAAGAAGAATTAACCAAATTCTCAGCCACCCACCGGGAACCAGTATAGGTCCTGAAGCAAAATTTTGGACTTGCGGTCAGCTCTCCAAAAACGAGTTGAAAAATGGAGCTCAGGGACACAGCAATTCACAAACTGGCCGAGTAATAAAGGACAACTATCGTCCAAAAATCTGTTGAGGGAAGGCAACGAGGCAGACTTGAAAGTGAGGCAGAATAGCAGGAAACAGATTTCAAGAGGTACGTTGGAATCGCCTTTAAAGCACAGGAAGAGGGGCACAACTTCGACAATGACGCACTTGGCCAAAAAGGGCGTATGCGTTTTCTCCTGAATATATTCAGGAGAAAACGCATACGCCCTTTTTGGCCAAGCAAGCAAGCGGGCAATGCAAATCTGCACTACAAAGAAGTATCACTTCCCACCGGTCAAAAGGGACATCCACAAAATGTGTAAGAACAAGAAAGGCAAGACAGGCCCTGGAGAACAGGGAGCCTTGTTATGCTGATGGGCGGGATGTAAATTGCCAACTGCCTCTCTGGAGGAGTGCATTCTGTTCCCTAAAACAAGTAAAGAACAGAGCTACAGAGCCAAGGGCACTACCAGTCTAGGGAATATACCTTGGGAAAACTGAAAATCAATAAGACAGAGCCACCCCAAAACTTAGGGCTGCACTGCATACAAGGACCTCAACTTGGATGCACCTTAAGTATCCCAGAAAATATAAACATGGTTCAAAAAATTGTGGTACTTACGTACGATGGAATATCCCTCAGCCAGGAAATCAATGTCATAAGACCAGTAGCAGCAAAATGGGTGGATTCAGGTACGATGATTCTAAGTGAAATAAGTCACACAGAAAAAGAAACTTATCATAAGATATCACTTATGAAGATCCTGTAAACATGGCTACACTTGAACTGAGTTAGGAAAGAGAACAGTGTCTCACATTTAGAAAACACTCTTATACCTGCTTAAGGGGGAAGGAGAGGTGGGGTGATGCATAAAACCAGAGATTGATATAAGCACAGGTACCGTTCCAAAAACCAACTATGGAATAGACAAGACCTACACCGTCCTCAGTGAAAGGGACTCAAAACCCCATATTTCCCGCAGAGGAAAATATCTGACTAGTAAGAATCTTAAAACCTATGTATTGATATGTCTCCGTAAGGGAATCAAGTGTGTCTAGACTGGCATAAACATGGCAGCGAGAATCAGCTCAAACCCACTATAAAAAGGAATTTCAAAAACAAAACAAAAAAACTGGGAAATTCTTTACAATTCCTTCAGGGTCTCTGATGAAAGCTGGAATGACCCTATCTACAACGACAGCTGGATGTGGCATAAGGAGGGACACTTGGGACTGAGACGATTGGTGAGATTGGGTGAGCAAATGCAGACGCTTTAAAGCAATAATGCATGGCACCCATTCCATGGGTCCGAACTCTCCAGGTTGAAGGGAATATTACTACAGCTATAACATGTGCGGGAAACCTAGAGAACGGACACACTGTGAATACGAAAGGTTTCTAAAACTCAAAGAATAAACCCTCTCCTGGTGCTCCGGTTTGACTTTCCGGCTGCTTTACTATCAACCTCCCAACTTGGAGAGACAGCCCCTTTAACCTCTTGGTTCGCACAGGTTGCCAATTTGGCAGAGGATGAAAGGGAAGAGGGAGAACCAATGAGAGAGTAGCTGTTAGGCATTTGGACGGGCACATATCACTGTAATTTCCCGGCAGGAAGAAGAATTAACCAAATTCTCAGCCACCCACCGGGAACCAGTATAGGTCCTGAAGCAAAATTTTGGACTTGCGGTCAGCTCTCCAAAAACGAGTTGAAAAATGGAGCTCAGGGGCACAGCAATTCACAAACTGGCCGAGTAATAAAGGACAACTATCGTCCAAAAATCTGTTGAGGGAAGGCAACGAGGCGGACTTGAAAGTGAGGCAGAATACCAGGAAACAGATTTCAAGAGGTACGTTGGAATCGCCTTTAAAGCACAGGAAGAGGGGCACAACTTCGACAATGACGCACTTGGCCAAAAAGGGCCTATGCGTTTTCTCCTGAATATATTCAGGAGAAAACGCATACGCCCTTTTTGGCCAAGCAAGCAAGCGGGCAATGCAAATCTGCACTACAAAGAAGTATCACTTCCCACCGGTCAAAAGGGACATCCACAAAATGTGTAAGAACAAGAAAGGCAAGACAGGCCCTGGAGAACAGGGAGCCTTGTTATGCTGATGGGCGGGATGTAAATTGCCAACTGCCTCTCTGGAGGAGTGCATTCTGTTCCCTAAAACAAGTAAAGAACAGAGCTACAGAGCCAAGGGCACTACCAGTCTAGGGAATATACCTTGGGAAAACTGAAAATCAATAAGACAGAGCCACCCCAAAATTTAGGGCTGCACTGCATACAAGGACCTGAACTTGGATACACCTTAAGTATCAAAGAAAATATAAACATGGTTCAAAAAATTGTGGTACTTACGTACGATGGAATATCCCTCAGCCATGAAATCAATGTCATAAGACCAGTAGCAGCAAAATGGGTGGATTCAGGTACGATGATTCTAAGTGAAATAAGTCACACAGAAAAAGAAACTTATCATAAGATATCACTTATGAAGATCCTGTAAACATGGCTACACTTGAAATGAGTTAGGAAAGAGAACAGTGTCTCACATTTAGAAAACACTCTTATACCTGCTTAAGGGGGAAGGAGAGGTGGGGTGATGCATAAAACCAGAGTTTGATATAAGCACAGGTACCGTTCCAAAAACCAACTATGGAATAGACAAGACCTACACCGTCCTCAGCGAAAGGGACTCTAACCCCATATTTCCCGCAGAGGAAAATATCTGACTAGTAAGAATCTTAAAACCTATGTATTGATATGTCTCCATAAGGGAATCAAGTGTGTCTAGACTGGCATAAACATGGCAGCGAGAATCAGCTCAAACCCACTATAAAAAGGAATTTCAAAAACAAAACAAAAAAACTGGGAAATTCTTTACAATTCCTTCAGGGTCTCTGATGAAAGCTGGAATGACCCTATCTACAACGACAGCTGGATGTGGCATAAGGAGGGACACTTGGGACTGAGACGATTGGTGAGATTGGGTGAGCAAATGCAGACCCTTTAAAGCAATAATGCATGGCACCCATTCCATGGGTCCGAACTCTCCAGGTTGAAGGGAATATTACTACAGCTATAACATGTGCGGGAAACCTAGAGAACGGACACACTGTGAATACGAAAGGTTTCTAAAACTCAACGCATAGTCCCTCTCCTGGTGCTCCGGTTTGACTTTCCGGCTGCTTTACTATCAACCTCCCAACTTGGAGAGACAGCGCCTTTAACCTCTTGGTTCGCACAGGTTGCCAATTTGGCAGAGGATGAAAGGGAAGAGGGAGAACCAATGAGAGAGTAGCTGTTAGGCATTTGGACGGGCACATATCACTGTAATTTCCCGGCAGGAAGAAGAATTAACCAAATTCTCAGCCACCCACCGGGAACCAGTATAGGTCCTGAACCAAAATTTTGGACTTGCGGTCAGCTCACCAAAAACGAGTTGAAAAATGGAGCTCAGGGGCACAGCAATTCACAAACTGGCCGAGTAATAAAGGACAACTATCGTCCAAAAATCTGTTGAGGGAAGACAACGAGGCGGACTTGAAAGCGAGGCAGAATAGCAGGAAACAGATTTCAAGAGGTACGTTGGAATCGCCTTTAAAGCACAGGAAGAGGGGCACAACTTCGACAATGATGCACTTGGCCAAAAAGGGCGTATGCGTTTTCTCCTGAATATATTCAGGAGAAAACGCATACGCCCTTTTTGGCCAAGCAAGCAAGCGGGCAATGCAAATCTGCACTACAAAGAAGTATCACTTCCCACCGGTCAAAAGGGACATCCACAAAATGTGTAAGAACAAGAAAGGCAAGACAGGCCCTGGAGAACAGGGAGCCTTGTTATGCTGATGGGCGGGATGTAAATTGCCAACTGCCTCTCTGGAGGAGTGCATTCTGTTCCCTAAAACAAGTAAAGAACAGAGCTACAGAGCCAGGGGCACTACCAGTCTAGGGAATATACCTTGGGAAAACTGAAAATCAATAAGACAGAGCCACCCCAAAATTTAGGGCTGCACTGCATACAAGGACCTCAACTTGGATACACCTTAAGTATCCCAGAAAATATAAACATGGTTCAAAAAATTGTGGTACTTACGTACGATGGAATATCCCTCAGCCATGAAATCAATGTCATAAGACCAGTAGCAGCAAAATGGGTGGATTCAGGTACGATGATTCTAAGTGAAATAAGTCATACAGAAAAAGAAACTTATCATAAGATATCACTTATGAAGATCCTGTAAACATGGCTACACTTGAACTGAGTTAGGAAAGAGAACAGTGTCTCACATTTAGAAAACACTCTTATACCTGCTTAAGGGAGAAGGAGAGGTGGGGTGATGCATAAAACCAGAGTTTGATATACGCACAGGTACCGTTCCAAAAACCAACTATGGAATAGACAAGACCTACACCGTCCTCAGTGAAAGGGACTCAAAACCCCATATTTCCCGCAGAGGAAAATATCTGACTAGTAAGAATCTTAAAACCTATGTATTGATATGTCTCCGTAAGGGAATCAAGTGTGTCTAGACTGGCATAAACATGGCAGCGAGAATCAGCTCAAACCCACTATAAAAAGGAATTTCAAAAACAAAACAAAAAAACTGGGAAATTCTTTACAATTCCTTCAGGGTCTCTGATGAAAGCTGGAATGACCCTATCTACAACGACAGCTGGATGTGGCATAAGGAGGGACACTTGGGACTGAGACGATTGGTGAGATTGGGTGAGCAAATGCAGACGCTTTAAAGCAATAATGCATGGCACCCATTCCATGGGTCCGAACTCTCCAGGTTGAAGGGAATATTACTACAGCTATAACATGTGCGGGAAACCTAGAGAACGGACACACTGTGAATACGAAAGGTTTCTAAAACTCAAAGAATAAACCCTCTCCTGGTGCTCCGGTTTGACTTTCCGGCTGCTTTACTATCAACCTCCCAACTTGGAGAGACAGCCCCTTTAACCTCTTGGTTCGCACAGGTTGCCAATTTGGCAGAGGATGAAAGGGAAGAGGGAGAACCAATGAGAGAGTAGCTGTTAGGCATTTGGACGGGCACATATCACTGTAATTTCCCGGCAGGAAGAAGAATTAACCAAATTCTCAGCCACCCACCGGGAACCAGTATAGGTCCTGAAGCAAAATTTTGGACTTGCGGTCAGCTCTCCAAAAACGAGTTGAAAAATGGAGCTCAGGGACACAGCAATTCACAAACTGGCCGAGTAATAAAGGACAACTATCGTCCAAAAATCTGTTGAGGGAAGGCAACGAGGCAGACTTGAAAGTGAGGCAGAATAGCAGGAAACAGATTTCAAGAGGTACGTTGGAATCGCCTTTAAAGCACAGGAAGAGGGGCACAACTTCGACAATGACGCACTTGGCCAAAAAGGGCGTATGCGTTTTCTCCTGAATATATTCAGGAGAAAACGCATACGCCCTTTTTGGCCAAGCAAGCAAGCGGGCAATGCAAATCTGCACTACAAAGAAGTATCACTTCCCACCGGTCAAAAGGGACATCCACAAAATGTGTAAGAACAAGAAAGGCAAGACAGGCCCTGGAGAACAGGGAGCCTTGTTATGCTGATGGGCGGGATGTAAATTGCCAACTGCCTCTCTGGAGGAGTGCATTCTGTTCCCTAAAACAAGTAAAGAACAGAGCTACAGAGCCAAGGGCACTACCAGTCTAGGGAATATACCTTGGGAAAACTGAAAATCAATAAGACAGAGCCACCCCAAAACTTAGGGCTGCACTGCATACAAGGACCTCAACTTGGATGCACCTTAAGTATCCCAGAAAATATAAACATGGTTCAAAAAATTGTGGTACTTACGTACGATGGAATATCCCTCAGCCAGGAAATCAATGTCATAAGACCAGTAGCAGCAAAATGGGTGGATTCAGGTACGATGATTCTAAGTGAAATAAGTCACACAGAAAAAGAAACTTATCATAAGATATCACTTATGAAGATCCTGTAAACATGGCTACACTTGAACTGAGTTAGGAAAGAGAACAGTGTCTCACATTTAGAAAACACTCTTATACCTGCTTAAGGGGGAAGGAGAGGTGGGGTGATGCATAAAACCAGAGATTGATATAAGCACAGGTACCGTTCCAAAAACCAACTATGGAATAGACAAGACCTACACCGTCCTCAGTGAAAGGGACTCAAAACCCCATATTTCCCGCAGAGGAAAATATCTGACTAGTAAGAATCTTAAAACCTATGTATTGATATGTCTCCGTAAGGGAATCAAGTGTGTCTAGACTGGCATAAACATGGCAGCGAGAATCAGCTCAAACCCACTATAAAAAGGAATTTCAAAAACAAAACAAAAAAACTGGGAAATTCTTTACAATTCCTTCAGGGTCTCTGATGAAAGCTGGAATGACCCTATCTACAACGACAGCTGGATGTGGCATAAGGAGGGACACTTGGGACTGAGACGATTGGTGAGATTGGGTGAGCAAATGCAGACGCTTTAAAGCAATAATGCATGGCACCCATTCCATGGGTCCGAACTCTCCAGGTTGAAGGGAATATTACTACAGCTATAACATGTGCGGGAAACCTAGAGAACGGACACACTGTGAATACGAAAGGTTTCTAAAACTCAAAGAATAAACCCTCTCCTGGTGCTCCGGTTTGACTTTCCGGCTGCTTTACTATCAACCTCCCAACTTGGAGAGACAGCCCCTTTAACCTCTTGGTTCGCACAGGTTGCCAATTTGGCAGAGGATGAAAGGGAAGAGGGAGAACCAATGAGAGAGTAGCTGTTAGGCATTTGGACGGGCACATATCACTGTAATTTCCCGGCAGGAAGAAGAATTAACCAAATTCTCAGCCACCCACCGGGAACCAGTATAGGTCCTGAAGCAAAATTTTGGACTTGCGGTCAGCTCTCCAAAAACGAGTTGAAAAATGGAGCTCAGGGACACAGCAATTCACAAACTGGCCGAGTAATAAAGGACAACTATCGTCCAAAAATCTGTTGAGGGAAGGCAACGAGGCAGACTTGAAAGTGAGGCAGAATAGCAGGAAACAGATTTCAAGAGGTACGTTGGAATCGCCTTTAAAGCACAGGAAGAGGGGCACAACTTCGACAATGACGCACTTGGCCAAAAAGGGCGTATGCGTTTTCTCCTGAATATATTCAGGAGAAAACGCATACGCCCTTTTTGGCCAAGCAAGCAAGCGGGCAATGCAAATCTGCACTACAAAGAAGTATCACTTCCCACCGGTCAAAAGGGACATCCACAAAATGTGTAAGAACAAGAAAGGCAAGACAGGCCCTGGAGAACAGGGAGCCTTGTTATGCTGATGGGCGGGATGTAAATTGCCAACTGCCTCTCTGGAGGAGTGCATTCTGTTCCCTAAAACAAGTAAAGAACAGAGCTACAGAGCCAAGGGCACTACCAGTCTAGGGAATATACCTTGGGAAAACTGAAAATCAATAAGACAGAGCCACCCCAAAACTTAGGGCTGCACTGCATACAAGGACCTCAACTTGGATACACCTTAAGTATCCCAGAAAATATAAACATGGTTCAAAAAATTGTGGTACTTACGTACGATGGAATATCCCTCAGCCAGGAAATCAATGTCATAAGACCAGTAGCAGCAAAATGGGTGGATTCAGGTACGATGATTCTAAGTGAAATAAGTCACACAGAAAAAGAAACTTATCATAAGATATCACTTATGAAGATCCTGTAAACATGGCTACACTTGAACTGAGTTAGGAAAGAGAACAGTGTCTCACATTTAGAAAACACTCTTATACCTGCTTAAGGGGGAAGGAGAGGTGGGGTGATGCATAAAACCAGAGATTGATATAAGCACAGGTACCGTTCCAAAAACCAACTATGGAATAGACAAGACCTACACCGTCCTCAGTGAAAGGGACTCAAAACCCCATATTTCCCGCAGAGGAAAATATCTGACTAGTAAGAATCTTAAAACCTATGTATTGATATGTCTCCGTAAGAGAATCAAGTGTGTCTAGACTGGCATAAACATGGCAGCGAGAATCAGCTCAAACCCACTATAAAAAGGAATTTCAAAAACAAAACAAAAAAACTGGGAAATTCTTTACAATTCCTTCAGGGTCTCTGATGAAAGCTGGAATGACCCTATCTACAACGACAGCTGGATGTGGCATAAGGAGGGACACTTGGGACTGAGACGATTGGTGAGATTGGGTGAGCAAATGCAGACACTTTAAAGCAATAATGCATGGCACCCATTCCATGGGTCCGAACTCTCCAGGTTGAAGGGAATATTACTACAGCTATAACATGTGCGGGAAACCTAGAGAACGGACACACTGTGAATACGAAAGGTTTCTAAAACTCAAAGAATAGACCCTCTCCTGGTGCTCCGGTTTGACTTTCCGTCTTCTTTACTATCAACCTCCCAACTTGGAGAGACAGCCCCTTTAACCTCTTGGTTCGCACAGGTTGCCAATTTGGCAGAGGATGAAAGGGAAGAGGGAGAACCAATGAGAGAGTAGCTGTTAGGCATTTGGACGGGCACATATCACTGTAATTTCCCGGCAGGAAGAAGAATTAACCAAATTCTCAGCCACCCACCGGGAACCAGTATATGTCCTGAACCAAAATTTTGGACTTGCGGTCAGCTCACCAAAAACGAGTTGAAAAATGGAGCTCAGGGGCACAGCAATTCACAAACTGGCCGAGTAATAAAGGACAACTATCGTCCAAAAATCTGTTGAGGGAAGGCAACGAGGCGGACTTGAAAGTGAGGCAGAATAGCAGGAAACAGATTTCAAGAGGTACGTTGGAATCACCTTTAAAGCACAGGAAGAGGGGCACAATTTCGACAATGACGCACTTGGCCAAAAAGGGCGTATGCGTTTTCTCCTGAATATATTCAGGAGAAAACGCATACGCCCTTTTTGGCCAAGCAAGCAAGCGGGCAATGCAAATCTGCACTACAAAGAAGTATCACTTCCCACCGGTCAAAAGGGACATCCACAAAATGTGTAAGAAAAAGAAAGGCAAGACAGGCCCTGGAGAACAGGGAGCCTTGTTATGCTGATGGGCGGGATGTAAATTGCCAACTGCCTCTCTGGAGGAGTGCATTCTGTTCCCTAAAACAAGTAAAGAACAGAGCTACAGAGCCAAGGGCACTACCAGTCTAGGGAATATACCTTGGGAAAACTGAAAATCAGTAAGACAGAGCCACCCCAAAATTTAGGGCTGCACTGCATACAAGGACCTCAACTTGGATACACCTTAAGTATCCCAGAAAATATAAACATGGTTCAAAAAATTGTGGTACTTACGTACGATGGAATATCCCTCAGCCATGAAATCAATGTCATAAGACCAGTAGCAGCAAAATGGGTGGATTCAGGTACGATGATTCTAAGTGAAATAAGTCACACAGAAAAACAAACTTATCATAAGATATCACTTATGAAGATCCTGTAAACATGGCTACACTTGAACTGAGTTAGGAAAGAGAACAGTGTCTCACATTTAGAAAACACACTTATACCTGCTTAAGGGGGAAGGAGAGGTGGGGTGATGCATAAAACCAGAGTTTGATATAAGCACAGGTACCGTTCCAAAAACCAACTATGGAATAGACAAGACCTACACCTTCCTCAGTGAAAGGGACTCAAAACCCCATATTTCCCGCAGAGGAAAATATCTGACTAGTAAGAATCCTAAAACCTATGTATTGATATGTCTCCGTAAGGGAATCAAGTGGGTCTAGACTGGCATAAACATGGCAGCGAGAATCAGCTCAAACCCACTATAAAAAGGAATTTCAAAAACAAAACAAAAAAACTGGGAAATTCTTTACAATTCCTTCAGGGTCTCTGATGAAAGCTGGAATGACCCTATCTACAACGACAGCTGGATGTGGCATAAGGAGGGACACTTGGGACTGAGACGATTGGTGAGATTGGGTGAGCAAATGCAGACGCTTTAAAGCAATAATGCATGGCACCCATTCCATGGGTCCGAACTCTCCAGGTTGAAGGGAATATTACTACAGCTATAACATGTGCGGGAAACCTAGAGAACGGACACACTGTGAATACGAAACGTTTCTAAAACTCAAAGAATAAACCCTCTCCTGGTGCTCCGGTTTGACTTTCCGTCTGCTTTACTATCAACCTCCCAACTTGGAGAGACAGCCCCTTTAACCTCTTGGTTCGCACAGGTTGCCAATTTGGCAGAGGATGAAAGGGAAGAGGGAGAACCAATGAGAGAGTAGCTGTTAGGCATTTGGACGGGCACATATCACTGTAATTTCCCGGCAGGAAGAAGAATTAACCAAATTCTCAGCCACCCACCGGGAACCAGTATAGGTCCTGAACCAAAATTTTGGACTTGCGGTCAGCTCACCAAAAACGAGTTGAAAAATGGAGCTCAGGGGCACAGCAATTCACAAACTGGCCGAGTAATAAAGGACAACTATCGTCCAAAAATCTGTTGAGGGAAGGCAACGAGGCGGACTTGAAAGCGAGGCACAATAGCAGGAAACAGATTTCAAGAGGTACGTTGGAATCGCCTTTAAAGCACAGGAAGAGGGGCACAACTTCGACAATGACACACTTGGCCAAAAAGGGCCTATGCGTTTTCTCCTGAATATATTCAGGAGAAAACGCATACGCCCTTTTTGGCCAAGCAAGCAAGCGGGCAATGCAAATCTGCACTACAAAGAAGTATCACTTCCCACCGGTCAAAAGGGACATCCACAAAATGTGTAAGAACAAGAAAGGCAAGACAGGCCCTGGAGAACAGGGAGCCTTGTTATGCTGATGGGCGGGATGTAAATTGCCAACTGCCTCTCTGGAGGAGTGCATTCTGTTCCCTAAAACAAGTAAAGAACAGAGCTACAGAGCCAAGGGCACTACCAGTCTAGGGAATATACCTTGGGAAAACTGAAAATCAATAAGACAGAGCCACCCCAAAATTTAGGGCTGCACTGCATACAAGGACCTGAACTTGGATACACCTTAAGTATCAAAGAAAATATAAACATGGTTCAAAAAATTGTGGTACTTACGTACGATGGAATATCCCTCAGCCATGAAATCAATGTCATAAGACCAGTAGCAGCAAAATGGGTGGATTCAGGTACGATGATTCTAAGTGAAATAAGTCACACAGAAAAAGAAACTTATCATAAGATATCACTTATGAAGATCCTGTAAACATGGCTACACTTGAAATGAGTTAGGAAAGAGAACAGTGTCTCACATTTAGAAAACACTCTTATACCTGCTTAAGGGGGAAGGAGAGGTGGGGTGATGCATAAAACCAGAGTTTGATATAAGCACAGGTACCGTTCCAAAAACCAACTATGGAATAGACAAGACCTACACCGTCCTCAGCGAAAGGGACTCTAACCCCATATTTCCCGCAGAGGAAAATATCTGACTAGTAAGAATCTTAAAACCTATGTATTGATATGTCTCCATAAGGGAATCAAGTGTGTCTAGACTGGCATAAACATGGCAGCGAGAATCAGCTCAAACCCACTATAAAAAGGAATTTCAAAAACAAAACAAAAAAACTGGGAAATTCTTTACAATTCCTTCAGGGTCTCTGATGAAAGCTGGAATGACCCTATCTACAACGACAGCTGGATGTGGCATAAGGAGGGACACTTGGGACTGAGACGATTGGTGAGATTGGGTGAGCAAATGCAGACCCTTTAAAGCAATAATGCATGGCACCCATTCCATGGGTCCGAACTCTCCAGGTTGAAGGGAATATTACTACAGCTATAACATGTGCGGGAAACCTAGAGAACGGACACACTGTGAATACGAAAGGTTTCTAAAACTCAACGCATAGTCCCTCTCCTGGTGCTCCGGTTTGACTTTCCGTCTGCTTTACTATCAACCTCCCAACTTGGAGAGACAGCGCCTTTAACCTCTTGGTTCGCACAGGTTGCCAATTTGGCAGAGGATGAAAGGGAAGAGGGAGAACCAATGAGAGAGTAGCTGTTAGGCATTTGGACGGGCACATATCACTGTAATTTCCCGGCAGGAAGAAGAATTAACCAAATTCTCAGCCACCCACCGGGAACCAGTATAGGTCCTGAACCAAAATTTTGGACTTGCGGTCAGCTCACCAAAAACGAGTTGAAAAATGGAGCTCAGGGGCACAGCAATTCACAAACTGGCCGAGTAATAAAGGACAACTATCGTCCAAAAATCTGTTGAGGGAAGACAACGAGGCGGACTTGAAAGCGAGGCAGAATAGCAGGAAACAGATTTCAAGAGGTACGTTGGAATCGCCTTTAAAGCACAGGAAGAGGGGCACAACTTCGACAATGATGCACTTGGCCAAAAAGGGCGTATGCGTTTTCTCCTGAATATATTCAGGAGAAAACGCATACGCCCTTTTTGGCCAAGCAAGCAAGCGGGCAATGCAAATCTGCACTACAAAGAAGTATCACTTCCCACCGGTCAAAAGGGACATCCACAAAATGTGTAAGAACAAGAAAGGCAAGACAGGCCCTGGAGAACAGGGAGCCTTGTTATGCTGATGGGCGGGATGTAAATTGCCAACTGCCTCTCTGGAGGAGTGCATTCTGTTCCCTAAAACAAGTAAAGAACAGAGCTACAGAGCCAGGGGCACTACCAGTCTAGGGAATATACCTTGGGAAAACTGAAAATCAATAAGACAGAGCCACCCCAAAATTTAGGGCTGCACTGCATACAAGGACCTCAACTTGGATACACCTTAAGTATCCCAGAAAATATAAACATGGTTCAAAAAATTGTGGTACTTACGTACGATGGAATATCCCTCAGCCATGAAATCAATGTCATAAGACCAGTAGCAGCAAAATGGGTGGATTCAGGTACGATGATTCTAAGTGAAATAAGTCATACAGAAAAAGAAACTTATCATAAGATATCACTTATGAAGATCCTGTAAACATGGCTACACTTGAACTGAGTTAGGAAAGAGAACAGTGTCTCACATTTAGAAAACACTCTTATACCTGCTTAAGGGAGAAGGAGAGGTGGGGTGATGCATAAAACCAGAGTTTGATATACGCACAGGTACCGTTCCAAAAACCAACTATGGAATAGACAAGACCTACACCGTCCTCAGTGAAAGGGACTCAAAACCCCATATTTCCCGCAGAGGAAAATATCTGACTAGTAAGAATCTTAAAACCTATGTATTGATATGTCTCCATAAGGGAATCATGTGTGTCTAGACTGGCATAAACATGGCAGCGAGAATCAGCTCAAACCCACTATAAAAAGGAATTTCAAAAACAAAACAAAAAAACTGGGAAATTCTTTACAATTCCTTCAGGGTCTCTGATGAAAGCTGGAATGACCCTATCTACAACGACAGCTGGATGTGGCATAAGGAGGGACACTTGGGACTGAGACGATTGGTGAGATTGGGTGAGCAAATGCAGACCCTTTAAAGCAATAATGCATGGCACCCATTCCATGGGTCCGAACTCTCCAGGTTGAAGGGAATATTACTACAGCTATAACATGTGCGGGAAACCTAGAGAACGGACACACTGTGAATACGAAAGGTTTCTAAAACTCAACGCATAGTCCCTCTCCTGGTGCTCCAGTTTGACTTTCCGTCTGCTTTACTATCAACCTCCCAACTTGGAGAGACAGCCCCTTTAACCTCTTGGTTCGCACAGGTTGCCAATTTGGCAGAGGATGAAAGGGAAGAGGGAGAACCAATGAGAGAGTAGCTGTTAGGCATTTGGACGGGCACATATCACTGTAATTTCCCGGCAGGAAGAAGAATTAACCAAATTCTCAGCCACCCACCGGGAACCAGTATAGGTCCTGAACCAAAATTTTGGACTTCCGGTCAGCTCACCAAAAACGAGTTGAAAAATGGAGCTCAGGGGCACAGCAATTCACAAACTGGCCGAGTAATAAAGGACAACTATCGTCCAAAAATCTGTTGAGGGAAGGCAACGAGGCGGACTTGAAAGCGAGGCAGAATAGCAGGAAACAGATTTCAAGAGGTACGTTGGAATCGCCTTTAAAGCACAGGAAGAGGGGCACAACTTCGACAATGATGCACTTGGCCAAAAAGGGCGTATGCGTTTTCTCCTGAATATATTCAGGAGAAAACGCATACGCCCTTTTTGGCCAAGCAAGGAAGCGGGCAATGCAAATCTGCACTACAAAGAAGTATCACTTCCCACCGGTCAAAAGGGACATCCACAAAATGTGTAAGAACAAGAAAGGCAAGACAGGCCCTGGAGAACAGGGAGCCTTGTTATGCTGATGGGCGGGATGTAAATTGCCAACTGCCTCTCTGGAGGAGTGCATTCTGTTCCCTAAAACAAGTAAAGAACAGAGCTACAGAGCCAAGGGCACTACCAGTCTAGGGAATATACCTTGGGAAAACTGAAAATCAATAAGACAGAGCCACCCCAAAATTTAAGGCTGCACTGCATACAAGGACCTCAATTTGGATACACCTTAAGTATCCCAGAAAATATAAACATGGTTCAAAAAATTGTGGTACTTACGTACGATGGAATATCCCTCAGCCATGAAATCAATGTCATAAGACCAGTAGCAGCAAAATGGGTGGATTCAGGTACGATGATTCTAAGTGAAATAAGTCACACAGAAAAAGAAATTTATCATAAGATATCACTTATGAAGATCCTGTAAACATGGCTACACTTGAACTGAGTTAGGAAAGAGAACAGTGTCTCACATTTAGAAAACACTCTTATACCTGCTTAAGGGGGAAGGAGAGGTGGGGTGATGCATAAAACCAGAGTTTGATATAAGCACAGGTACCGTTCCAAAAACCAACTATGGAATAGACAAGACCTACACCGTCCTCAGCGAAAGGGACTCAAAACCCCATATTTCCCGCAGAGGAAAATATCTGACTAGTAAGAATCTTAAAACCTATGTATTGATATGTCTCCGTAAGGGAATCAACTGTGTCTAGACTGGCATAAACATGGCAGCGAGAATCAGCTAAAACCCACTATAAAAAGGAATTTCAAAAACAAAACAAAAAAACTGGGAAATTCTTTACAATTCCTTCAGGGTCTCTGATGAAAGCTGGAATGACCCTATCAACAACGACAGCTGGATGTGGCATAAGGAGGGACACTTGGGACTGAGACGGTTGGTGAGATTGGGTGAGCAAATTCAGACCCTTTAAAGCAATAATGCATGGCACCCATTCCATGGGTCCGAACTCTCCAGGTTGAAGGGAATATTACTACAGCTATAACATGTGCGGGAAACCTAGAGAACGGACACACTGTGAATACGAAAGGTTTCTAAAACTCAACGCATAGTCCCTCTCCTGGTGCTCTGGTTTGACTTTCCGTCTGCTTTACTATCAACCTCCCAACTTGGAGAGACAGCCCCTTTAACCTCTTGGTTCGCACAGGTTGCCAATTTGGCAGAGGATGAAAGGGAAGAGGGAGAACCAATGAGAGAGTAGCTGTTAGGCATTTGGACGGGCACATATCACTGTAATTTCCCGGCAGGAAGAAGAATTAACCAAATTCTCAGCCAGCCACCGGGAACCAGTATAGGCCCTGAACCAAGATTTTGGACTTGCGGTCAGCTCACCATAAACGAGTTGAAAAATGGAGCTCAGGGGCACAGCAATTCACAAACTGGCCGAGTAATAAAGGACAACTATCGTCCAAAAATCTTTTGAGGGAAGGCAACTAGGCGGACTTGAAAGCGAGGCAGAATAGCAGGAAACAGATTTCAAGAGGTACGTTGGAATCGCCTTTAAAGCACAGGAAGAGGGGCACAACTTCGACAATGATGCACTTGGCCAAAAAGGGCGTATGCGTTTTCTCCTGAATATATTCAGGAGAAAACACATACGCCCTTTTTGGCCAAGCAAGCAAGCGGGCAATGCAAATCTGCACTACAAAGAAGTATCACTTCCCACCGGTCAAAAGGGACATCCACAAAATGTGTAAGAACAAGAAAGGCAAGACAGGCCCTGGAGAACAGGGAGCCTTGTTATGCTGATGGGCGGGATGTAAATTGCCAACTGCCTCTCTGGAGGAGTGCATTCTGTTCCCTAAAACAAGTAAACAACAGAGCTACAGAGCCAAGGGCACTACCAGTCTAGGGAATATACCTTGGGAAAACTGAAAATCAATAAGACAGAGCCACCCCAAAATTTAAGGCTGTACTGCATACAAGGACCTCAACTTGGATACACCTTAAGTATCCCAGAAAATATAAACATGGTTCAAAAAATTGTGGTACTTACGTACGATGGAATATCCCTCAGCCATGAAATCAATGTCATAAGACCAGTAGCAGCAAAATGGGTGGATTCAGGTACGATGATTCTAAGTGAAATAAGTCACACAGAAAAAGAAACTTATCATAAGATATCACTTATGAAGATCCTGTAAACATGGCTACACTTGAACTGAGTTAGGAAAGAGGACAGTGTCTCACATTTAGAAAACACTCTTATACCTGCTTAAGGGGGAAGGAGAGGTGGGGTGATGCATAAAACCAGAGTTTGATATAAGAACAGGTACCGTTCCAAAAACCAACTATGGAATAGACAAGACCTACACCGTCCTCAGCGAAAGGGACTCAAAACCCCATATTTCCCGCAGAGGAAAATATCTGACTAGTAAGAATCTTAAAACCTATGTATTGATATGTCTCCGTAAGGGAATCAAGTGTGTCTAGACTGGCATAAACATGGCAGCGAGAATCAGCTCAAACCCACTATAAAAAGGAATTTCAAAAACAAAACAAAAAAACTGGGAAATTCTTTACAATTCCTTCAGGGTCTCTGATGAAAGCTGGAATGACCCTATCTACAACGACAGCTGGATGTGGCATAAGGAGGGACACTTGGGACTGAGACGGTTGGTGAGATTGGGTGAGCAAATGCAGACCCTTTAAAGCAATAATGCATGGCACCCATTCCATGGGTCCGAACTCTCCAGGTTGAAGGGAATATTACTACAGCTATAACATGTGCGGGAAACCTAGAGAACGGACACACTGTGAATACGAAAGGTTTCTAAAACTCAACGCATAGTCCCTCTCCTGGTGCTCCGGTTTGACTTTCCGTCTGCTTTACTATCAACCTCCCAACTTGGAGAGACAGCGCCTTTAACCTCTTGGTTCGCACAGGTTGCCAATTTGGCAGAGGATGAAAGGGAAGAGGGAGAACCAATGAGAGAGTAGCTGTTAGGCATTTGGACGGGCACATATCACTGTAATTTCCCGGCAGGAAGAAGAATTAACCAAATTCTCAGCCACCCACCGGGAACCAGTATAGGTCCTGAACCAAAATTTTGGACTTCTGGTCAGCTCACCAAAAACGAGTTGAAAAATGGAGCTCAGGGGCACAGCAATTCACAAACTGGCCGAGTAATAAAGGACAACTATCGTCCAAAAATCTGTTGAGGGAAGACAACGAGGCGGACTTGAAAGCGAGGCAGAATAGCAGGAAACAGATTTCAAGAGGTACGTTGGAATCGCCTTTAAAGCACAGGAAGAGGGGCACAATTTCGACAATGATGCACTTGGCCAAAAAGGGCGTATGCGTTTTCTCCTGAATATATTCAGGAGAAAACGCATACGCCCTTTTTGGCCAAGCAAGCAAGCGGGCAATGCAAATCTCCACTACAAAGAAGTATCACTTCCCACCGGTCAAAAGGGACATCCACAAAATGTGTAAGAACAAGAAAGGCAAGACAGGCCCTGGAGAACAGGGAGCCTTGTTATGCTGATGGGCGGGATGTAAATTGCCAACTGCCTCTCTGGAGGAGTGCATTCTGTTCCCTAAAACAAGTAAAGAACAGAGCTACAGAGCCAAGGGCACTACCAGTCTAGGGAATATACCTTGGGAAAACTGAAAATCAATAAGACAGAGCCACCCCAAAATTTAAGGCTGCACTGCATACAAGGACCTCAACTTGGATACACCTTAAGTATCCCAGAAAATATAAACATGGTTCAAAAAATTGTGGTACTTACGTACGATGGAATATCCCTCAGCCATGAAATCAATGTCATAAGACCAGTAGCAGCAAAATGGGTGGATTCAGGTACGATGATTCTAAGTGAAATAAGTCACACAGAAAAAGAAACTTATCATAAGATATCACTTATGAAGATCCTGTAAACATGGCTACACTTGAACTGAGTTAGGAAAGAGGACAGTGTCTCACATTTAGAAAACACTCTTATACCTGCTTAAGGGGGAAGGAGAGGTGGGGTGATGCATAAAACCAGAGTTTGATATAAGCACAGGTACCGTTCCAAAAACCAACTATGGAATAGACAAGACCTACACCGTCCTCAGCGAAAGGGACTCAAAACCCCATATTTCCCGCAGAGGAAAATATCTGACTAGTAAGAATCTTAAAACCTATGTATTGATATGTCTCCGTAAGGGAATCAAGTGTGTCTAGACTGGCATAAACATGGCAGCGAGAATCAGCTCAAACCCACTATAAAAAGGAATTTCAAAAACAAAACAAAAAAACTGGGAAATTCTTTACAATTCCTTCAGGGTCTCTGATGAAAGCTGGAATGACCCTATCTACAACGACAGCTGGATGTGGCATAAGGAGGGACACTTGGGACTGAGACGGTTGGTGAGATTGGGTGAGCAAATGCAGACCCTTTAAAGCAATAATGCATGGCACCCATTCCATGGGTCCGAACTCTCCAGGTTGAAGGGAATATTACTACAGCTATAACATGTGCGGGAAACCTAGAGAACGGACACACTCTGAATACGAAAGGTTTCTAAAACTCAACGCATAGTCCCTCTCCTGGTGCTCCGGTTTGACTTTCCGTCTGCTTTACTATCAACCTCCCAACTTGGAGAGACAGCCCCTTTAACCTCTTGGTTCGCACAGGTTGCCAATTTGGCAGAGGATGAAAGGGAAGAGGGAGAACCAATGAGAGAGTAGCTGTTAGGCATTTGGACGGGCACATATCACTGTAATTTCCCGGCAGGAAGAAGAATTAACCAAATTCTCAGCCACCCACCGGGAACCAGTATAGGTCCTGAACCAAAATTTTGGACTTGCGGTCAGCTCACCAAAAACGAGTTGAAAAATGGAGCTCAGGGGCACAGCAATTCACAAACTGGCCGAGTAATAAAGGACAACTATCGTCCAAAAATCTGTTGAGGGAAGGCAACGAGGCGGACTTGAAAGCGAGGCAGAATGGCAGGAAACAGATTTCAAGAGGTACGTTGGAATCGCCTTTAAAGCACAGGAAGAGGGGCACAACTTCGACAATGATGCACTTGGCCAAAAAGGGCGTATGCGTTTTCTCCTGAATATATTCAGGAGAAAACGCATATGCCCTTTTTGGCCAAGCAAGCAAGCGGGCAATGCAAATCTGCACTACAAAGAAGTATCACTTCCCACCGGTCAAAAGGGACATCCACAAAATGTGTAAGAACAAGAAAGGCAAGACAGGCCCTGGAGAACAGGGAGCCTTGTTATGCTGATGGGCGGGATGTAAATTGCCAACTGCCTCTCTGGAGGAGTGCATTCTGTTCCCTAAAACAAGTAAACAACAGAGCTACAGAGCCAAGGGCACTACCAGTCTAGGGAATATACCTTGGGAAAACTGAAAATCAATAAGACAGAGCCACCCCAAAATTTAAGGCTGCACTGCATACAAGGACCTCAACTTGGATACACCTTAAGTATCCCAGAAAATATAAACATGGTTCAAAAAATTGTGGTACTTACGTACGATGGAATATCCCTCAGCCATGAAATCAATGTCATAAGACCAGTAGCAGCAAAATGGGTGGATTCAGGTACGATGATTCTAAGTGAAATAAGTCACACAGAAAAAGAAACTTATCATAAGATATCACTTATGAAGATCCTGTAAACATGGGTACACTTGAAATGAGTTAGGAAAGAGGACAGTGTCTCACATTTAGAAAACACTCTTTTACCTGCTTAAGGGGGAAGGAGAGGTGGGGTGATGCATAAAACCAGAGTTTGATATAAGCACAGGTACCGTTCCAAAAACCAACTATGGAATAGACAAGACCTACACCGTCCTCAGCGAAAGGGACTCAAAACCCCATATTTCCCGCAGAGGAAAATATCTGACTAGTAAGAATCTTAAAACCTATGTATTGATATGTCTCCGTAAGGGAATCAACTGTGTCTAGACTGGCATAAACATGGCAGCGAGAATCAGCTCAAACCCACTATAAAAAGGAATTTCAAAAACAAAACAAAAAAACTGGGAAATTCTTTACAATTCCTTCAGGGTCTCTGATGAAAGCTGGAATGACCCTATCTACAACGACAGCTGGATGTGGCATAAGGAGGGACACTTGGGACTGAGACGGTTGGTGAGATTGGGTGAGCAAATGCAGACCCTTTAAAGCAATAATGCATGGCACCCATTCCATGGGTCCGAACTCTCCAGGTTGAAGGGAATATTACTACAGCTATAACATGTGCGGGAAACCTAGAGAACGGACACACTGTGAATACGAAAGGTTTCTAAAACTCAACGCATAGTCCCTCTCCTGGTGCTCCGGTTTGACTTTACATCTGCTTTACTATCAACCTCCCAACTTGGAGAGACAGCCCCTTTAACCTCTTGGTTCGCACAGGTTGCCAATTTGGCAGAGGATGAAAGGGAAGAGGGAGAACCAATGAGAGAGTAGCTGTTAGGCATTTGGACGGGCACATATCACTGTAATTTCCCGGCAGGAAGAAGAATTAACCAAATTCTCAGCCACCCACCGGGAACCAGTATAGGTCCTGAACCAAAATTTTGGACTTGCGGTCAGCTCACCAAAAACGAGTTGAAAAATGGAGCTCAGGGGCACAGCAATTCACAAACTGGCCGAGTAATAAAGGACAACTATCGTCCAAAAATCTGTTGAGGGAAGGCAACGAGGCGGACTTGAAAGCGAGGCAGAATGGCAGGAAACAGATTTCAAGAGGTACGTTGGAATCGCCTTTAAAGCACAGGAAGAGGGGCACAACTTCGAAAATGATGCACTTGGCCAAAAAGGGCGTATGCGTTTTCTCCTGAATATATTCAGGAGAAAACGCATACGCCCTTTTTGGCAAAGCAAGCAAGCGGGCAATGCAAATCTGCACTACAAAGAAGTATCTGTTCCCACCGGTCAAAAGGGACATCCACAAAATGTGTAAGAACAAGAAAGGCAAGACAGGCCCTGGAGAACAGGGAGCCTTGTTATGCTGATGGGCGGGATGTAAATTGCCAACTGCCTCTCTGGAGGAGTGCATTCTGTTCCCTAAAACAAGTAAAGAACAGAGCTACAGAGCCAAGGGCACTACCAGCCTAGGGAATATACCTTGGGAAAACTGAAAATCAATAAGACAGAGCCACCCCAAAATTTAGGGCTGCACTGCATACAAGGACCTCAACTTGGATACACCTTAAGTATCCCAGAAAATATAAAAATGGTTCAAAAAATTGTGGTACTTACGTACGAGGGAATATCCCTCAGCCATGAAATCAATGTCATAAGACCAGTAGCAGCAAAATGGGTGGATTCAGGTACGATGATTCTAAGTGAAATAAGTCACACAGAAAAAGAAACTTATCATAAGATATCACTTATGAAGATCCTGTAAACATGGCTACACTTGAACTGAGTTAGGAAAGAGAACAGTGTCTCACATTTAGAAAACACTCTTATACCTGCTTAAGGGGGAAGGAGAGGTGGGGTGATGAATAAAACCAGAGTTTGATATAAGCACAGGTACCGTTCCAAAAACCAACTATGGAATAGACAAGACCTACACCGTCCTCAGCGAAAGGGACTCAAAACCCCATATTTCCCGCAGAGGAAAATATCTGACTAGTAAGAATCTTAAAACGTATGTATTGATATGTCTCCGTAAGGGAATCAAGTGTGTCTAGACTGGCATAAACATGGCAGCGAGAATCAGCTCAAACCCACTATAAAAAGGAATTTCAAAAACAAAACAAAAAAACTGGGAAATTCTTTACAATTCCTTCAGGGTCTCTGATGAAAGCTGGAATGACCCTATCAACAACGACAGCTGGATGTGGCATAAGGAGGGACACTTGGGACTGAGACGGTTGGTGAGATTGGGTGAGCAAATTCAGACCCTTTAAAGCAATAATGCATGGCACCCATTCCATGGGTCCGAACTCTCCAGGTTGAAGGGAATATTACTACAGCTATAACATGTGCGGGAAACCTAGAGAACGGACACACTGTGAATACGAAAGGTTTCTAAAACTCAACGCATAGTCCCTCTCCTGGTGCTCTGGTTTGACTTTCCGTCTGCTTTACTATCAACCTCCCAACTTGGAGAGACAGCCCCTTTAACCTCTTGGTTCGCACAGGTTGCCAATTTGGCAGAGGATGAAAGGGAAGAGGGAGAACCAATGAGAGAGTAGCTGTTAGGCATTTGGACGGGCACATATCACTGTAATTTCCCGGCAGGAAGAAGAATTAACCAAATTCTCAGCCAGCCACCGGGAACCAGTATAGGCCCTGAACCAAGATTTTGGACTTGCGGTCAGCTCACCATAAACGAGTTGAAAAATGGAGCTCAGGGGCACAGCAATTCACAAACTGGCCGAGTAATAAAGGACAACTATCGTCCAAAAATCTTTTGAGGGAAGGCAACTAGGCGGACTTGAAAGCGAGGCAGAATAGCAGGAAACAGATTTCAAGAGGTACGTTGGAATCGCCTTTAAAGCACAGGAAGAGGGGCACAACTTCGACAATGATGCACTTGGCCAAAAAGGGCGTATGCGTTTTCTCCTGAATATATTCAGGAGAAAACGCATACGCCCTTTTTGGCCAAGCAAGCAAGCGGGCAATGCAAATCTGCACTACAAAGAAGTATCACTTCCCACCGGTCAAAAGGGACATCCACAAAATGTGTAAGAACAAGAAAGGCAAGACAGGCCCTGGAGAACAGGGAGCCTTGTTATGCTGATGGGCGGGATGTAAATTGCCAACTGCCTCTCTGGAGGAGTGCATTCTGTTCCCTAAAACAAGTAAACAACAGAGCTACAGAGCCAAGGGCACTACCAGTCTAGGGAATATACCTTGGGAAAACTGAAAATCAATAAGACAGAGCCACCCCAAAATTTAAGGCTGTACTGCATACAAGGACCTCAACTTGGATACACCTTAAGTATCCCAGAAAATATAAACATGGTTCAAAAAATTGTGGTACTTACGTACGATGGAATATCCCTCAGCCATGAAATCAATGTCATAAGACCAGTAGCAGCAAAATGGGTGGATTCAGGTACGATGATTCTAAGTGAAATAAGTCACACAGAAAAAGAAACTTATCATAAGATATCACTTATGAAGATCCTGTAAACATGGGTACACTTGAACTGAGTTAGGAAAGAGGACAGTGTCTCACATTTAGAAAACACTCTTATACCTGCTTAAGGGGGAAGGAGAGGTGGGGTGATGCATAAAACCAGAGTTTGATATAAGCACAGGTACCGTTCCAAAAACCAACTATGGAATAGACAAGACCTACACCGTCCTCAGCGAAAGGGACTCAAAACCCCATATTTCCCGCAGAGGAAAATATCTGACTAGTAAGAATCTTAAAACCTATGTATTGATATGTCTCCGTAAGGGAATCAAGTGTGTCTAGACTGGCATAAACATGGCAGCGAGAATCAGCTCAAACCCACTATAAAAAGGAATTTCAAAAACAAAACAAAAAAACTGGGAAATTCTTTACAATTCCTTCAGGGTCTCTGATGAAAGCTGGAATGACCCTATCTACAACGACAGCTGGATGTGGCATAAGGAGGGACACTTGGGACTGAGACGGTTGGTGAGATTGGGTGAGCAAATGCAGACCCTTTAAAGCAATAATGCATGGCACCCATTCCATGGGTCCGAACTCTCCAGGTTGAAGGGAATATTACTACAGCTATAACATGTGCGGGAAACCTAGAGAACGGACACACTGTGAATACGAAAGGTTTCTAAAACTCAACGCATAGTCCCTCTCCTGGTGCTCCGGTTTGACTTTCCGTCTGCTTTACTATCAACCTCCCAACTTGGAGAGACAGCGCCTTTAACCTCTTGGTTCGCACAGGTTGCCAATTTGGCAGAGGATGAAAGGGAAGAGGGAGAACCAATGAGAGAGTAGCTGTTAGGCATTTGGACGGGCACATATCACTGTAATTTCCCGGCAGGAAGAAGAATTAACCAAATTCTCAGCCACCCACCGGGAACCAGTATAGGTCCTGAACCAAAATTTTGGACTTGCGGTCAGCTCACCAAAAACGAGTTGAAAAATGGAGCTCAGGGGCACAGCAATTCACAAACTGGCCGAGTAATAAAGGACAACTATCGTCCAAAAATCTGTTGAGGGAAGGCAACGAGGCGGACTTGAAAGCGAGGCAGAATGGCAGGAAACAGATTTCAAGAGGTACGTTGGAATCGCCTTTAAAGCACAGGAAGAGGGGCACAACTTCGACAATGATGCACTTGGCCAAAAAGGGCGTATGCGTTTTCTCCTGAATATATTCAGGAGAAAACGCATACGCCCTTTTTGGCCAAGCAAGCAAGCGGGCAATGCAAATCTGCACTACAAAGAAGTATCACTTCCCACCGGTCAAAAGGGACATCCACAAAATGTGTAAGAACAAGAAAGGCAAGACAGGCCCTGGAGAACAGGGAGCCTTGTTATGCTGATGGGCGGGATGTAAATTGCCAACTGCCTCTCTGGAGGAGTGCATTCTGTTCCCTAAAACAAGTAAACAACAGAGCTACAGAGCCAAGGGCACTACCAGTCTAGGGAATATACCTTGGGAAAACTGAAAATCAATAAGACAGAGCCACCCCAAAATTTAAGGCTGCACTGCATACAAGGACCTCAACTTGGATACACCTTAAGTATCCCAGAAAATATAAACATGGTTCAAAAAATTGTGGTACTTACGTACGATGGAATATCCCTCAGCCATGAAATCAATGTCATAAGACCAGTAGCAGCAAAATGGGTGGATTCAGGTACGATGATTCTAAGTGAAATAAGTCACACAGAAAAAGAAACTTATCATAAGATATCACTTATGAAGATCCTGTAAACATGGGTACACTTGAACTGAGTTAGGAAAGAGGACAGTGTCTCACATTTAGAAAACACTCTTTTACCTGCTTAAGGGGGAAGGAGAGGTGGGGTGATGCATAAAACCAGAGTTTGATATAAGCACAGGTACCGTTCCAAAAACCAACTATGGAATAGACAAGACCTACACCGTCCTCAGCGAAAGGGACTCAAAACCCCATATTTCCCGCAGAGGAAAATATCTGACTAGTAAGAATCTTAAAACCTATGTATTGATATGTCTCCGTAAGGGAATCAACTGTGTCTAGACTGGCATAAACATGGCAGCGAGAATCAGCTCAAACCCACTATAAAAAGGAATTTCAAAAACAAAACAAAAAAACTGGGAAATTCTTTACAATTCCTTCAGGGTCTCTGATGAAAGCTGGAATGACCCTATCTACAACGACAGCTGGATGTGGCATAAGGAGGGACACTTGGGACTGAGACGGTTGGTGAGATTGGGTGAGCAAATGCAGACCCTTTAAAGCAATAATGCATGGCACCCATTCCATGGGTCCGAACTCTCCAGGTTGAAGGGAATATTACTACAGCTATAACATGTGCGGGAAACCTAGAGAACGGACACACTGTGAATACGAAAGGTTTCTAAAACTCAACGCATAGTCCCTCTCCTGGTGCTCCGGTTTGACTTTCCGTCTGCTTTACTATCAACCTCCCAACTTGGAGAGACAGCCCCTTTAACCTCTTGGTTCGCACAGGTTGCCAATTTGGCAGAGGATGAAAGGGAAGAGGGAGAACCAATGAGAGAGTAGCTGTTAGGCATTTGGACGGGCACATATCACTGTAATTTCCTGGCAGGAAGAAGAATTAACCAAATTCTCAGCCACCCACCGGGAACCAGTATAGGTCCTGAACCAAAATTTTGGACTTGCGGTCAGCTCACCAAAAACGAGTTGATAAATGGAGCTCAGGGGCACAGCAATTCACAAACTGGCCGAGTAATAAAGGACAACTATCGTCCAAAAATCTGTTGAGGGAAGGCAACGAGGCGGACTTGAAAGCGAGGCAGAATAGCAGGAAACAGATTTCAAGAGGTACGTTGGAATTGCCTTTAAAGCACAGGAAGAGGGGCACAACTTCGACAATGATGCACTTGGCCAAAAAGGGCGTATGCGTTTTCTCCTGAATATATTCAGGAGAAAACGCATACGCCCTTTTTGGCCAAGTAAGCAAGCGGGCAATGCAAATCTGCATTACAAAGAAGTATCACTTCCCACCGGTCAAAAGGGACATCCACAAAATGTGTAAGAACAAGAAAGGCAAGACAGGCCCTGGAGAACAGGGAGCCTTGTTATGCTGATGGGCGGGATGTAAATTGCCAACTGCCTCTCTGGAGGAGTGCATTCTGTTCCCTAAAACAAGTAAAGAACAGAGCTACAGAGCCAAGGGCACTACCAGCCTAGGGAATATACCTTGGGAAAACTGAAAATCAATAAGACAGAGCCACCCCAAAATTTAGGGCTGCACTGCATACAAGGACCTCAACTTGGATACACCTTAAGTATCCCAGAAAATATAAACATGGTTCAAAAAATTGTGGTACTTACGTACAATGGAATATCCCTCAGCCATGAAATCAATGTCATAAGACCAGTAGCAGCAAAATGGGTGGATTCAGGTACGATGATTCTAAGTGAAATAAGTCACACAGAAAAAGAAACTTATCATAAGATATCACTTATGAAGATCCTGTAAACATGGCTACACTTGAACTGAGTTAGGAAAGAGAACAGTGTCTCACATTTAGAAAACACTCTTATACCTGCTTAAGGGGGAAGGAGAGGTGGGGTGATGCATAAAACCAGAGTTTGATATGAGCACAGGTACCGTTCCAAAAACCAACTATGGAATAGACAAGACCTACACCGTCCTCAGCGAAAGGGACTCAAAACCCCATATTTCCCGCAGAGGAAAATATCTGACTAGTAAGAATCTTAAAACCTATGTATTGATATGTCTCCGTAAGGGAATCAAGTGTGTCTAGACTGGCATAAACATGGCAGCGAGAATCAGCTCAAACCCACTATAAAAAGGAATTTCAAAAACAAAACAAAAAAACGGGGAAATTCTTTACAATTCCTTCAGGGTCTCTGATGAAGGCTGGAATGACCCTATCTACAACGACAGCTGGATGTGGCATAAGGAGGGACACTTGGGACTGAGACGATTGGTGAGATTGGGTGAGCAAATGCAGACCCTTTAAAGCAATAATGCACGGCACCCATTCCATGGGTCCGAATTCTCCAGGTTGAAGGGAATATTACTACAGCTATAACATGTGCGGGAAACCTAGAGAACGGACACACTGTGAATACGAAAGGTTTCTAAAACTCAACGCATAGTCCCTCTCCTGGTGCTCCGGTTTGACTTTCCGTCTGCTTTACTATCAACCTCCCAACTTGGAGAGACAGCCCCTTTAACCTCTTGGTTCGCACAGGTTGCCAATTTGGCAGAGGATGAAAGGGAAGAGGGAGAACCAATGAGAGAGTAGCTGTTAGGCATTTGGACGGGCACATATCACTGTAATTTCCCGGCAGGAAGAAGAATTAACCAAATTCTCAGCCACCCACCGGGAACCAGTATAGGTCCTGAACCAAAATTTTGGACTTGCGGTCAGCTCACCAAAAACGAGTTGAAAAATGGAGCTCAGGGGCACAGCAATTCACAAACTGGACGAGTAATAAAGGACAACTATCGTCCAAAAATCTGTTGAGGGAAGGCAACGAGGCGGACTTGAAAGCGAGGCAGAATAGCAGGAAACAGATTTCAAGAGGTACGTTGGAATCGCCTTTAAAGCACAGGAAGAGGGGCACAACTTCGACAATGATGCACTTGGCCAAAAAGGGCGTATGCGTTTTCTCCTGAATATATTCAGGAGAAAACGCATACGCCCTTTTTGGCCAAGCAAGCAAGCGGGCAATGCAAATCTGCACTACAAAGAAGTATCACTTCCCACCGGTCAAAAGGGACATCCACAAAATGTGTAAGAACAAGAAAGGCAAGACAGGCCCTGGAGAACAGGGAGCCTTGTTATGCTGATGGGCGGGATGTAAATTGCCAACTGCCTCTCTGGAGGAGTGCATTCTGTTCCCTAAAACAAGTAAAGAACAGAGCTACAGAGCCAAGGGCACTACCAGCCTAGGGAATATACCTTGGGAAAACTGAAAATCAATAAGACAGAGCCACCCCAAAATTTAGGGCTGCACTGCATACAAGGACCTCAACTTGGATACACCTTAAGTATCCCAGAAAATATAAACATGGTTCAAAAAATTGTGGTACTTACGTACGATGGAATATCCCTCAGCCATGAAATCAATGTCATAAGACCAGTAGCAGCAAAATGGGTGGATTCAGGTACGATGATTCTAAGTGAAATAAGTCACACAGAAAAAGAAACTTATCATAAGATATCACTTATGAAGATCCTGTAAACATGGCTACACTTGAACTGAGTTAGGAAAGAGAACAGTGTCTCACATTTAGAAAACACTCTTATACCTGCTTAAGGGGGAAGGAGAGGTGGGGTGATGCATAAAACCAGAGTTTGATATGAGCACAGGTACCGTTCCAAAAACCAACTATGGAATAGACAAGACCTACACCGTCCTCAGCGAAAGGGACTCAAAACCCCATATTTCCCGCAGAGGAAAATATCTGACTAGTAAGAATCTTAAAACCTATGTATTGATATGTCTCCGTAAGGGAATCAAGTGTGTCTAGACTGGCATAAACATGGCAGCGAGAATCAGCTCAAACCCACTATAAAAAGGAATTTCAAAAACAAAACAAAAAAAACTGGGAAATTCTTTACAATTCCTTCAGGGTCTCTGATGAAGGCTGGAATGACCCTATCTACAACGACAGCTGGATGTGGCATAAGGAGGGACACTTGGGACTGAGACGATTGGTGAGATTGGGTGAGCAAATGCAGACCCTTTAAAGCAATAATGCATGGCACCCATTCCATGGGTCCGAACTTTCCAGGTTGAAGGGAATATTACTACAGCTATAACATGTGCGGGAAACCTAGAGAACGGATACACTGTGAATACGAAAGGTTTCTAAAACTCAACGCATAGTCCCTCCCCTGGTGCTCCGGTTTGACTTTCCGTCTGCTTTACTATCAACCTCCCAACTTGGAGAGACAGCCCCTTTAACCTCTTGGTTCGCACAGGTTGCCAATTTGGCAGAGGATGAAAGGGAAGAGGGAGAACCAATGAGAGAGTAGCTGTTAGGCATTTGGACGGGCACATATCACTGTAATTTCCCGGCAGGAAGAAGAATTAACCAAATTCTCAGCCACCCACCGGGAACCAGTATAGGTCCTGAACCAAAATTTTGGACTTGCGGTCAGCTCACCAAAAGCGAGTTGAAAAATGGAGCTCAGGGGCACAGCAATTCACAAACTGGCCGAGTAATAAATGACAACTATCGTCCAAAAATCTGTTGAGGGAAGGCAACGAGGAGGACTTGAAAGCGAGGCAGAATAGCAGGAAACAGATTTCAACAGGTACGTTGGAATCACCTTTAAAGCACAGGAAGAGGGGCACAACTTCGACAATGATGCACTTGGCCAAAAAGGGCGTATGCGTTTTCTCCTGAATATATTCAGGAGAAAACGCATACGCCCTTTTTGGCCAAGCAAGCAAGCGGGCAATGCAAATCTGCACTACAAAGAAGTATCATTTCCCACCGGTCAAAAGGGACATCCACAAAATGTGTAAGAACAAGAAAGGCAAGACAGGCCCTGGAGAACAGGGAGCCTTGTTATGCTGATGGGCGGGATGTAAATTGCCAACTGCCTCTCTGGAGGAGTGCATTCTGTTCCCTAAAACAAGTAAAGAACAGAGCTACAGAGCCAAGGGCACTACCAGTCTAGGGAATATACCTTGGGAAAACTGAAAATCAATAAGACAGAGCCACCCCAAAATTTAGGGCTGCACTGCATACAAGGACCTCAACTTGGATACACCTTAAGTATCCCAGAAAATATAAACATGGTTCAAAAAATTGTGGTACTTACGTACGATGGAATATCCCTCAGCCATGAAATCAATGTCATAAGACCAGTAGCAGCAAAATGGGTGGATTCAGGTACGATGATTCTAAGTGAAATAAGTCACACAGAAAAAGAAACTTATCATAAGATATCACTTATGAAGATCCTGTAAACATGGCTACACTTGAACTGAGTTAGGAAAGAGAACAGTGTCTCACATTTAGAAAACACTCTTATACCTGCTTAAGGGGGAAGGAGAGGTGGGGTGATGCATAAAACCAGAGTTTGATATAAGCACAGGTACCGTTCCAAAAACCAACTATGGAATAGACAAGACCTACACCGTCCTCAGCGAAAGGGACTCAAAACCCCATATTTCCCGCAGAGGAAAATATCTGACTAGTAAGAATCTTAAAACCTATGTATTGATATGTCTCCGTAAGGGAATCAAGTGTGTCTAGACTGGCATAAACATGGCAGCGAGAATCAGCTCAAACCCACTATAAAAAGGAATTTCAAAAACAAAACAAAAAAACTGGGAAATTCTTTACAATTCCTTCAGGGTCTCTGATGAAGGCTGGAATGACCCTATCTACAACGACAGCTGGATGTGGCATAAGGAGGGACACTTGGGACTGAGACGATTGGTGAGATTGGGTGAGCAAATGCAGACCCTTTAAAGCAATAATGCATGGCACCCATTCCATGGGTCCGAACTCTCCAGGTTGAAGGGAATATTACTACAGCTATAACATGTGCGGGAAACCTAGAGAACGGACACACTGTGAATACGAAAGGTTTCTAAAACTCAACGCATAGTCCCTCCCCTGGTGCTCCGGTTTGACTTTCCGTCTGCTTTACTATCAACCTCCCAACTTGGAGAGACAGCCCCTTTAACCTCTTGGTTCGCACAGGTTGCCAATTTGGCAGAGGATGAAAGGGAAGAGGGAGAACCAATGAGAGAGTAGCTGTTAGGCATTTGGACGGGCACATATCACTGTAATTTCCCGGCAGGAAGAAGAATTAACCAAATTCTCAGCCACCCACCGGGAACCAGTATAGGTCCTGAACCAAAATTTTGGACTTGCGGTCAGCTCACCAAAAGCGAGTTGAAAAATGGAGCTCAGGGGCACAGCAATTCACAAACTGGCCGAGTAATAAAGGACAACTATCGTCCAAAAATCTGTTGAGGGAAGGCAACGAGGAGGACTTGAAAGCGAGGCAGAATAGCAGGAAACAGATTTCAAGAGGTACGTTGGAATCACCTTTAAAGCACAGGAAGAGGGGCACAACTTCGACAATGATGCACTTGGCCAAAAAGGGCGTATGCATTTTCTCCTGAATATATTCAGGAGAAAACGCATACGCCCTTTTTGGCCAAGCAAGCAAGCGGGCAATGCAAATCTGCACTACAAAGAAGTATCATTTCCCACCGGTCAAAAGGGACATCCACAAAATGTGTAAGAACAAGAAAGGCAAGACAGGCCCTGGAGAACAGGGAGCCTTGTTATGCTGATGGGCGGGATGTAAATTGCCAACTGCCTCTCTGGAGGAGTGCATTCTGTTCCCTAAAACAAGTAAAGAACAGAGCTACAGAGCCAAGGGCACTACCAGTCTAGGGAATATACCTTGGGAAAACTGAAAATCAATAAGACAGAGCCACCCCAAAATTTAGGGCTGCACTGCATACAAGGACCTCAACTTGGATACACCTTAAGTATCCCAGAAAATATAAGCATGGTTCAAAAAATTGTGGTACTTACGTACGATGGAATATCCCTCAGCCATGAAATCAATGTCATAAGACCAGTAGCAGCAAAATGGGTGGATTCAGGTACGATGATTCTAAGTGAAATAAGTCACACAGAAAAAGAAACTTATCATAAGATATCACTTATGAAGATCCTGTAAACATGGCTACACTTGAACTGAGTTAGGAAAGAGAACAGTGTCTCACATTTAGAAAACACTCTTATACCTGCTTAAGGGGGAAGGAGAGGTGGGGTGATGCATAAAACCAGAGTTTGATATAAGCACAGGTACCGTTCCAAAAACCAACTATGGAATAGACAAGACCTACACCGTCCTCAGCGAAAGGGACTCAAAACCCCATATTTCCCGCAGAGGAAAATATCTGACTAGTAAGAATCTTAAAACCTATGTATTGATATGTCTCCGTAAGGGAATCAAGTGTGTCTAGACTGGCATAAACATGGCAGCGAGATTCAGCTCAAACCCACTATAAAAAGGAATTTCAAAAACAAAACAAAAACACTGGGAAATTCTTTACAATTCCTTCAGGGTCTCTGATGAAAGCTGGAATGACCCTATCTACAACGACAGCTGGATGTGGCATAAGGAGGGACACTTGGGACTGAGACGATTGGTGAGATTGGGTGAGCAAATGCAGACCCTTTAAAGCAATAATGCATGGCACCCATTCCATGGGTCCGAACTCTCCAGGTTGAAGGGAATATTACTACAGCTATAACATGTGCGGGAAACCTAGAGAACGGACACACTGTGAATACGAAAGGTTTCTAAAACTCAACGCATAGTCCCTCTCCTGGTGCTCCGGTTTGACTTTCTGTCTGCTTTACTATCAACCTCCCAACTTGGAGAGACAGCCCCTTTAACCTCTTGGTTCGCACAGGTTGCCAATTTGGCAGAGGATGAAAGGGAAGAGGGAGAACCAATGAGAGAGTAGCTGTTAGGCATTTGGACGGGCACATATCACTGTAATTTCCCGGCAGGAAGAAGAATTAACCAAATTCTCAGCCACCCACCGGGAACCAGTATAGGTCCTGAACCAAAATTTTGGACTTGCTGTCAGCTCACCAAAAACGAGTTGAAAAATGGAGCTCAGGGGCACAGCAATTCACAAACTGGCCGAGTAATAAAGGACAACTATCGTCCAAAAATCTGTTGAGGGAAGGCAACGAGGCGGACTTGAAAGCGAGGGAGAATAGCAGGAAACAGATTTCAAGAGGTACGTTGGAATCGCCTTTAAAGCACAGGAAGAGGGGCACAACTTCGACAATGATGCACTTGGCCAAAAAGGGCGTATGCGTCTTCTCCTGAATATATTCAGGAGAAAACGCATACGCCCTTTTTGGCCAAGCAAGGAAGCGGGCAATGCAAATCTGCACTACAAAGAAGTATCACTTCCCACCGGTCAAAAGGGACATCCACAAAATGTGTAAGAACAAGAAAGGCAAGACAGGCCCTGGAGAACAGGGAGCCTTGTTATGCTGATGGGCGGGATGTAAATTGCCAACTGCCTCTCTGGAGGAGTGCATTCTGTTCCCTAAAACAAGTAAAGAACAGAGCTACAGAGCCAAAGGCACTACCAGCCTAGGGAATATACCTTGGGAAAACTGAAAATCAATAAGACAGAGCCACCCCAAAATTTAGGGCTGCACTGCATACAAGGACCTCAACTTGGATACACCTTAAGTATCCCAGAAAATATAAACATGGTTCAAAAAATTGTGGTAATTACGTACGATGGAATATCCCTCAGCCATGAAATCAATGTCATAAGACCAGTAGCAGCAAAATGGGTGGATTCAGGTACGATGATTCTAAGTGAAATAAGTCACACAGAAAAAGAAACTTATCATAAGATATCACTTATGAAGATCCTGTAAACATGGCTACACTTGAACTGAGTTAGGAAAGAGGACAGTGTCTCACATTTAGAAAACACTCTTATACCTGCTTAAGGGGGAAGGAGAGGTGGGGTGATGCATAAAACCAGAGTTTGATATAAGCACAGGTACCGTTCCAAAAACCAACTATGGAATAGACAAGACCTACACCGTCCTCAGCGAAAGGGACTCAAAACCCCATATTTCCCGCAGAGGAAAATATCTGACTAGTAAGAATATTAAAACCTATGTATTGATATGTCTCCGTAAGGGAATCAAGTGTGTCTAGACTGGCATAAACATGGCAGCGAGAATCAGCTCAAACCCACTATAAAAAGGAATTTCAAAAACAAAACAAAAAAACTGGGAAATTCTTTACAATTCCTTCAGGGTCTCTGATGAAGGCTGGAATGACCCTATCTACAACGACAGCTGGATGTGGCATAAGGCTGGACACTTGGGACTGAGACGATTGGTGAGATTGGGTGAGCAAATGCAGACCCTTTAAAGCAATAATGCATGGCACCCATTCCATGGGTCCGAACTCTCCAGGTTGAAGGGAATATTACTACAGCTATAACATGTGCGGGAAACCTAGAGAACGGACACACTGTGAATACGAAAGGTTTCTAAAACTCAACGCATAGTCCCTCCCCTGGTGCTCCGGTTTGACTTTCCGTCTGCTTTACTATCAACCTCCCAACTTGGAGAGACAGCCCCTTTAACCTCTTGGTTCGCACAGGTTGCCAATTTGGCAGAGGATGAAAGGGAAGAGGGAGAACCAATGAGAGAGTAGCTGTTAGGCATTTGGACGGGCACATATCACTGTAATTTCCCGGCAGGAAGAAGAATTAACCAAATTCTCAGCCACCCACCGGGAACCAGTATAGGTCCTGAACCAAAATTTTGGACTTGCCGTCAGCTCACCAAAAGCGAGTTGAAAAATGGAGCTCAGGGGCACAGCAATTCACAAACTGGCCGAGTAATAAAGGACAACTATCGTCCAAAAATCTGTTGAGGGAAGGCAACGAGGAGGACTTGAAAGCGAGGCAGAATAGCAGGAAACAGATTTCAAGAGGTACGTTGGAATCACCTTTAAAGCACAGGAAGAGGGGCACAACTTCGACAATGATGCACTTGGCCAAAAAGGGCGTATGTGTTTTCTCCTGAATATATTCAGGAGAAAACGCATACGCCCTTTTTGGCCAAGCAAGCAAGCGGGCAATGCAAATCTGCACTACAAAGAAGTATCATTTCCCACCGGTCAAAAGGGACATCCACAAAATGTGTAAGAACAAGAAAGGCAAGACAGGCCCTGGAGAACAGGGAGCCTTGTTATGCTGATGGGCGGGATGTAAATTGCCAACTGCCTCTCTGGAGGAGTGCATTCTGTTCCCTAAAACAAGTAAAGAACAGAGCTACAGAGCCAAGGGCACTACCAGTCTAGGGAATATACCTTGGGAAAACTGAAAATCAATAAGACAGAGCCACCCCAAAATTTAGGGCTGCACTGCATACAAGGACCTCAACTTGGATACACCTTAAGTATCCCAGAAAATATAAACATGGTTCAAAAAACTGTGGTACTTACGTACGATGGAATATCCCTCAGCCATGAAATCAATGTCATAAGACCAGTAGCAGCAAAATGGGTGGATTCAGGTACGATGATTCTAAGTGAAATAAGTCACACAGAAAAAGAAACTTATCATAAGATATCACTTATGAAGATCCTGTAAACATGGCTACACTTGAACTGAGTTAGGAAAGAGAACAGTGTCTCACATTTAGAAAACACTCTTATACCTGCTTAAGGGGGAAGGAGAGGTGGGGTGATGCATAAAACCAGAGTTTGATATAAGCACAGGTACCGTTCCAAAAACCAACTATGGAATAGACAAGACCTACACCGTCCTCAGTGAAAGGGACTCAAAACCCCATATTTCCCGCAGAGGAAAATATCTGACTAGTAAGAATCTTAAAACCTATGTATTGATATGTCTCCGTAAGGGAATCAAGTGTGTCTAGACTGGCATAAACATGGCAGCGAGAATCAGCTCAAACCCACTATAAAAAGGAATTTCAAAAACAAAACAAAAAAACTGGGAAATTCTTTACAATTCCTTCAGGGTCTCTGATGAAAGCTGGAATGACCCTATCTACAACGACAGCTGGATGTGGCATAAGGAGGGACACTTGGGACTGAGACGATTGGTGAGATTGGGTGAGCAAATGCAGACCCTTTAAAGCAATAATGCATGGCACCCATTCCATGGGTCCGAACTCTCCAGGTTGAAGGGAATATTACTACAGCTATAACATGTGCGGGAAACCTAGAGAACGGACACACTGTGAATACGAAAGGTTTCTAAAACTCAACGAATAGTCCCTCTCCTCGTGCTCCGGTTTGACTTTCCGTCTGCTTTACTATCAACCTCCCAACTTGGAGAGACAGCCCCTTTAACCTCTTGGTTCGCACAGGTTGCCAATTTGGCAGAGGATGAAAGGGAAGAGGGAGAACCAATGAGAGAGTAGCTGTTAGGCATTTGGACGGGCACATATCACTCTAATTTCCCAGCAGGAAGAAGAATTAACCAAATTCTCAGCCACCCACCGGGAACCAGTATAGGTCCTGAACCAAAATTTTGGACTTGCGGTCAGCTCACCAAAAACGAGTTGAAAAATGGAGCTCAGGGGCACAGCAATTCACAAACTGGCCGAGTAATAAAGGACAACTATCGTCCAAAAATCTGTTGAGGGAAGGCAACGAGGCGGACTTGAAAGCGAGGCAGAATAGCAGGAAACAGATTTCAAGAGGTACGTTGGAATTGCCTTTAAAGCACAGGAAGAGGGGCACAACTTCGACCATGATGCACTTGGCCAAAAAGGGTGTATGCGTTTTCTCCTGAATATATTCAGGAGAAAACGCATACACCCTTTTTGGCCAAGCAAGCAAGCGGGCAATGCAAATCTGCACTACAAAGAAGTATCACTTCCCACCGGTCAAAAGGGACATCCACAAAATGTGTAAGAACAAGAAAGGCAAGACAGGCCCTGGAGAACAGGGAGCCTTTTTATGCTGATGGGCGGGATGTAAATTGCCAACTGCCTCTCTGGAAGAGTGCATTCTGTTCCCTAAAACAAGTAAAGAACAGAGCTACAGAGCCAAGGGCACTACCAGTCTAGGGAATATACCTTGGGAAAACTGAAAATCAATAAGACAGAGCCACCCCAAAATTTAGGGCTGCACTGCATACAAGGACCTCAACTTGGATACACCTTAAGTATCCCAGAAAATATAAACATGGTTCAAAAAATTGTGGTACTTACGTACGATGGAATATCCCTCAGCCATGAAATCAATGTCATAAGACCAGTAGCAGCAAAATGGGTGGATTCAGGTACGATGATTCTAAGTGAAATAAGTCACACAGAAAAAGAAACTTATCATAAGATATCACTTATGAAGATCCTGTAAACATGGCTACACTTGAACTGAGTTAGGAAAGAGAACAGTGTCTCACATTTAGAAAACACTCTGATACCTGCTTAAGGGGCAAGGAGAGGTGGGGTGATGCATAAAACCAGAGTTTGATATAAGCACAGGTACCATTCCAAAAACCAACTATGGAATAGACAAGACCTACACCTTCCTCAGTGAAAGGGACTCAAAACACCATATTTCCCGCAGAGGAATATATCTGACTAGTAAGAATCTTAAAACCTATGTATTGATATGTCTCCGTAAGGGAATCAAGTGTGTCTAGACTGGCATAAATATGGCAGCGAGAATCAGCTGAAACCCACTATAAAAAGGAATTTCAAAAACAAAACAAAAAAACTGGGAAATTCTTTACAATTCCTTCAGGGTCTCTGATGAAGGCTGGAATGACCCTATCTACAACGACAGCTGGATGTGGCATAAGGAGGGACACTTGGGACTGAGACGATTGGTGAGATTGGGTGAGCAAATGCAGACCCTTTAAAGCAATAATGCATGGCACCCATTCCATGGGTCCGAACTTTCCAGGTTGAAGGGAATATTACTACAGCTATAACATGTGCGGGAAACCTAGAGAACGGACACACAGTGAATACGAAAGGTTTCTAAAACTCAACGCATAGTCCCTCCCCTGGTGCTCCGGTTTGACTTTCCGTCTGCTTTACTATCAACCTCCCAACTTGGAGAGACAGCCCCTTTAACCTCTTGGTTCGCACAGGTTGCCAATTTGGCAGAGGATGAAAGGGAAGAGGGAGAACCAATGAGAGAGTAGCTGTTAGGCATTTGGACGGGCACATATCACTGTAATTTCCCGGCAGGAAGAAGAATTAACCAAATTCTCAGCCACCCACCGGGAACCAGTATAGGTCCTGAACCAAAATTTTGGACTTGCGGTCAGCTCACCAAAAGCGAGTTGAAAAATGGAGCTCAGGGGCACAGCAATTCACAAACTGGCCGAGTAATAAATGACAACTATCGTCCAAAAATCTGTTGAGGGAAGGCAACGAGGAGGACTTGAAAGCGAGGCAGAATAGCAGGAAACAGATTTCAACAGGTACGTTGGAATCACCTTTAAAGCACAGGAAGAGGGGCACAACTTCGACAATGATGCACTTGGCCAAAAAGGGCGTATGCGTTTTCTCCTGAATATATTCAGGAGAAAACGCATACGCCCTTTTTGGCCAAGCAAGCAAGCGGGCAATGCAAATCTGCACTACAAAGAAGTATCATTTCCCACCGGTCAAAAGGGACATCCACAAAATGTGTAAGAACAAGAAAGGCAAGACAGGCCCTGGAGAACAGGGAGCCTTGTTATGCTGATGGGCGGGATGTAAATTGCCAACTGCCTCTCTGGAGGAGTGCATTCTGTTCCCTAAAACAAGTAAAGAACAGAGCTACAGAGCCAAGGGCACTACCAGTCTAGGGAATATACCTTGGGAAAACTGAAAATCAATAAGACAGAGCCACCCCAAAATTTAGGGCTGCACTGCATACAAGGACCTCAACTTGGATACACCTTAAGTATCCCAGAAAATATAAACATGGTTCAAAAAATTGTGGTACTTACGTACGATGGAATATCCCTCAGCCATGAAATCAATGTCATAAGACCAGTAGCAGCAAAATGGGTGGATTCAGGTACGATGATTCTAAGTGAAATAAGTCACACAGAAAAAGAAACTTATCATAAGATATCACTTATGAAGATCCTGTAAACATGGCTACACTTGAACTGAGTTAGGAAAGAGAACAGTGTCTCACATTTAGAAAACACTCTTATACCTGCTTAAGGGGGAAGGAGAGGTGGGGTGATGCATAAAACCAGAGTTTGATATAAGCACAGGTACCGTTCCAAAAACCAACTATGGAATAGACAAGACCTACACCGTCCTCAGCGAAAGGGACTCAAAACCCCATATTTCCCGCAGAGGAAAATATCTGACTAGTAAGAATCTTAAAACCTATGTATTGATATGTCTCCGTAAGGGAATCAAGTGTGTCTAGACTGGCATAAACATGGCAGCGAGAATCAGCTCAAACCCACTATAAAAAGGAATTTCAAAAACAAAACAAAAAAACTGGGAAATTCTTTACAATTCCTTCAGGGTCTCTGATGAAAGCTGGAATGACCCTATCTACAACGACAGCTGGATGTGGCATAAGGAGGGACACTTGGGACTGAGACGATTGGTGAGATTGGGTGAGCAAATGCAGACCCTTTAAAGCAATAATGCATGGCACCCATTCCATGGGTCCGAACTCTCCAGGTTGAAGGGAATATTACTACAGCTATAACATGTGCAGGAAACCTAGAGAACGGACACACTGTGAATACGAAAGGTTTCTAAAACTCAACGCATAGTCCCTCTCCTGGTGCTCCGGTTTGACTTTCCGTCTGCTTTACTATCAACCTCCCAACTTGGAGAGACAGCCCCTTTAACCTCTTGGTTCGCACAGGTTGCCAATTTGGCAGAGGATGAAAGGGAAGAGGGAGAACCAATGAGAGAGTAGCTGTTAGGCATTTGGACGGGCACATATCACTGTAATTTCCCGGCAGGAAGAAGAATTAACCAAATTCTCAGCCACCCACCGGGAACCAGTATAGGTCCTGAACCAAAATTTTGGACTTGCGGTCAGCTCACCAAAAGCGAGTTGAAAAATGGAGCTCAGGGGCACAGCAATTCACAAACTGGCCGAGTAATAAAGGACAACTATCGTCCAAAAATCTGTTGAGGGAAGGCAACGAGGAGGACTTGAAAGCGAGGCAGAATAGCAGGAAACAGATTTCAAGAGGTACGTTGGAATCACCTTTAAAGCACAGGAAGAGGGGCACAACTTCGACCATGATGCACTTGGCCAAAAAGGGCGTATGCATTTTCTCCTGAATATATTCAGGAGAAAACGCATACGCCCTTTTTGGCCAAGCAAGCAAGCGGGCAATGCAAATCTGCACTACAAAGAAGTATCATTTCCCACCGGTCAAAAGGGACATCCACAAAATGTGTAAGAACAAGAAAGGCAAGACAGGCCCTGGAGAACAGGGAGCCTTGTTATGCTGATGGGCGGGATGTAAATTGCCAACTGCCTCTCTGGAGGAGTGCATTCTGTTCCCTAAAACAAGTAAAGAACAGAGCTACAGAGCCAAGGGCACTACCAGTCTAGGGAATATACCTTGGGAAAACTGAAAATCAATAAGACAGAGCCACCCCAAAATTTAGGGCTGCACTGCATACAAGGACCTCAACTTGGATACACCTTAAGTATCCCAGAAAATATAAGCATGGTTCAAAAAATTGTGGTACTTACGTACGATGGAATATCCCTCAGCCATGAAATCAATGTCATAAGACCAGTAGCAGCAAAATGGGTGGATTCAGGTACGATGATTCTAAGTGAAATAAGTCACACAGAAAAAGAAACTTATCATAAGATATCACTTATGAAGATCCTGTAAACATGGCTACACTTGAACTGAGTTAGGAAAGAGAACAGTGTCTCACATTTAGAAAACACTCTTATACCTGCTTAAGGGGGAAGGAGAGGTGGGGTGATGCATAAAACCAGAGTTTGATATAAGCACAGGTACCGTTCCAAAAACCAACTATGGAATAGACAAGACCTACACCGTCCTCAGCGAAAGGGACTCAAAACCCCATATTTCCCGCAGAGGAAAATATCTGACTAGTAAGAATCTTAAAACCTATGTATTGATATGTCTCCGTAAGGGAATCAAGTGTGTCTAGACTGGCATAAACATGGCAGCGAGATTCAGCTCAAACCCACTATAAAAAGGAATTTCAGAAACAAAACAAAAACACTGGGAAATTCTTTACAATTCCTTCAGGGTCTCTGATGAAAGCTGGAATGACCCTATCTACAACGACAGCTGGATGTGGCATAAGGAGGGACACTTGGGACTGAGACGATTGGTGAGATTGGGTGAGCAAATGCAGACCCTTTAAAGCAATAATGCATGGCACCCATTCCATGGGTCCGAACACTCCAGGTTGAAGGGAATATTACTACAGCTATAACATGTGCGGGAAACCTAGAGAACGGACACACTGTGAATACGAAAGGTTTCTAAAACTCAACGCATAGTCCCTCTCCTGGTGCTCCGGTTTGACTTTCCGTCTGCTTTACTATCAACCTCCCAACTTGGAGAGACAGCCCCTTTAACCTCTTGGTTCGCACAGGTTGCCAATTTGGCAGAGGATGAAAGGGAAGAGGGAGAACCAATGAGAGAGTAGCTGTTAGGCATTTGGACGGGCACATATCACTGTAATTTCCCGGCAGGAAGAAGAATTAACCAAATTCTCAGCCACCCACCGGGAACCAGTATAGGTCCTGAACCAAAATTTTGGACTTGCTGTCAGCTCACCAAAAACGAGTTGAAAAATGGAGCTCAGGGGCACAGCAATTCACAAACTGGCCGAGTAATAAAGGACAACTATCGTCCAAAAATCTGTTGAGGGAAGGCAACGAGGCGGACTTGAAAGCGAGGGAGAATAGCAAGAAACAGATTTCAAGAGGTACGTTGGAATCGCCTTTAAAGCACAGGAAGAGGGGCACAACTTCGACAATGATGCACTTGGCCAAAAAGGGCGTATGCGTCTTCTCCTGAATATATTCAGGAGAAAACGCATACGCCCTTTTTGGCCAAGCAAGGAAGCGGGCAATGCAAATCTGCACTACAAAGAAGTATCACTTCCCACCGGTCAAAAGGGACATCCACAAAATGTGTAAGAACAAGAAAGGCAAGACAGGCCCTGGAGAACAGGGAGCCTTGTTATGCTGATGGGCGGGATGTAAATTGCCAACTGCCTCTCTGGAGGAGTGCATTCTGTTCCCTAAAACAAGTAAAGAACAGAGCTACAGAGCCAAGGGCACTACCAGCCTAGGGAATATACCTTGGGAAAACTGAAAATCAATAAGACAGAGCCACCCCAAAATTTAGGGCTGCACTGCATACAAGGACCTCAACTTGGATACACCTTAAGTATCCCAGAAAATATAAACATGGTTCAAAAAATTGTGGTACTTACGTACGATGGAATATCCCTCAGCCATGAAATCAATGTCATAAGACCAGTAGCAGCAAAATGGGTGGATTCAGGTACGATGATTCTAAGTGAAATAAGTCACACAGAAAAAGAAACTTATCATAAGATATCACTTATGAAGATCCTGTAAACATGGCTACACTTGAACTGAGTTAGGAAAGAGAACAGTGTCTCACATTTAGAAAACACTCTTATACCTGCTTAAGGGGGAAGGAGAGGTGGGGTGATGCATAAAACCAAAGTTTGATATAAGCACAGGTACCGTTCCAAAAACCAACTATGGAATAGACAAGACCTACACCGTCCTCAGTGAAAGGGACTCAAAACCCCATATTTCCCGCAGAGGAAAATATCTGACTAGTAAGAATCTTAAAACCTATGTATTGATATGTCTCCGTAAGGGAATCAAGTGTGTCTAGACTGGCATAAACATGGCAGCGAGAATCAGCTCAAACCCACTATAAAAAGGAATTTCAAAAACAAAACAAAAAAACTGGGAAATTCTTTACAATTCCTTCAGGGTCTCTGATGAAAGCTGGAATGACCCTATCTACAACGACAGCTGGATGTGGCATAAGGAGGGACACTTGGGACTGAGACGATTGGTGAGATTGGGTGAGCAAATGCAGACCCTTTAAAGCAATAATGCATGGCACCCATTCCATGGGTCCGAACTCTCCAGGTTGAAGGGAATATTACTACAGCTATAACATGTGCGGGAAACCTAGAGAACGGACACACTGTGAATACGAAAGGTTTCTAAAACTCAACGAATAGTCCCTCTCCTGGTGCTCCGGTTTGACTTTCCGTCTGCTTTACTATCAACCTCCCAACTTGGAGAGACAGCCCCTTTAACCTCTTGGTTCGCACAGGTTGCCAATTTGGCAGAGGATGAAAGGGAAGAGGGAGAACCAATGAGAGAGTAGCTGTTAGGCATTTGGACGGGCACATATCACTCTAATTTCCCAGCAGGAAGAAGAATTAACCAAATTCTCAGCCACCCACCGGGAACCAGTATAGGTCCTGAACCAAAATTTTGGACTTGCGGTCAGCTCACCAAAAACGAGTTGAAAAATGGAGCTCAGGGGCACAGCAATTCACAAACTGGCCGAGTAATAAAGGACAACTATCGTCCAAAAATCTGTTGAGGGAAGGCAACGAGGCGGACTTGAAAGTGAGGCAGAATAGCAGGAAACAGATCTCAAGAGGTACGCTGGAATTGCCTTTAAAGCACAGGAAGAGGGGCACAACTTCGACAATGACGCACTTGGCCAAAAAGGGCGTATGTGTTTTCTCCTGAATATATTCAGGAGAAAACGCATACGCCCTTTTTGGCCAAGCAAGCAAGCGGGCAATGCAAATCTGCACTACAAAGAAGTATCACTTCCCACCGGTCAAAAGGGACATCCACAAAATGTGGAAGAACAAGAAAGGCAAGACAGGCCCTGGAGAACAGGGAGCCTTGTTATGCTGATGGGCGGGATGTAAATTGACAACTGCCTCTCTGGAGGAGTGCATTCTGTTCCCTAAAACAAGTAAAGAACAGAGCTACAGAGCCAAGGGCACTACCAGTCTAGGGAATATACCTTGGGAAAACTGAAAATCAATAAGACAGAGCCACCCCAAAATTTAGGGCTGCACTGCATACAAGGACCTCAACTTGGATACACCTTAAGTATCCCAGAAAATATAAACATGGTTCAAAAAATTGTGGTACTTACGTACGATGGAATATCCCTCAGCCATGAAATCAATGTCATAAGACCAGTAGCAGCAAAATGGGTGGATTCAGGTACGATGATTCTAAGTGAAATAAGTCACACAGAAAAAGAAACTTATCATAAGATATCACTTATGAAGATCCTGTAAACATGGCTACACTTGAACTGAGTTAGGAAAGAGAACAGTGTCTCACATTTAGAAAACACTCTTATACCTGCTTAAGGGGGAAGGAGAGGTGGGGTGATGCATAAAACCAGAGTTTGATATAAGCACAGGTACCGTTCCAAAAACCAACTATGGAATAGACAAGACCTACACCGTCCTCAGTGAAAGGGACTCAAAACCCCATATTTCCCGCAGAGGAAAATATCTGACTAGTAAGAATCTTAAAACCTATGTATTGATATGTCTCCGTAAGGGAATCAAGTGTGTCTAGACTGGCATAAACATGGCAGCGAGAATCAGCTCAAACCCACTATAAAAAGGAATTTCAAAAACAAAACAAAAAAACTGGGAAATTCTTTACAATTCCTTCAGGGTCTCTGATGAAAGCTGGAATGACCCTATCTACAACGACAGCTGGATGTGGCATAAGGAGGGACACTTGGGACTGAGACGATTGGTGAGATTGGGTGAGCAAATGCAGACCCTTTAAAGCAATAATGCATGGCACCCATTCCATGGGTCCGAACTCTCCAGGTTGAAGGGAATATTACTACAGCTATAACATGTGCGGGAAACCTAGAGAACGGACACACTGTGAATACGAAAGGTTTCTAAAACTCAACGCATAGTCCCTCTCCTGGTGCTCCGGTTTGACTTTCCGTCTGCTTTACTATCAACCTCCCAACTTGGAGAGACAGCCCCTTTAACCTCTTGGTTCGCACAGGTTGCCAATTTGGCAGAGGATGAAAGGGAAGAGGGAGAACCAATGAGAGAGTAGCTGTTAGGCATTTGGACGGGCACATATCACTGTAATTTCCCGGCAGGAAGAAGAATTAACCAAATTCTCAGCCACCCACCGGGAACCAGTATAGGTCCTGAACCAAAATTTTGGACTTGTGGTAGCTCACCAAAAACGAGTTGAAAAATGGAGCTCAGGGGCACAGCAATTCACAAACTGGCCGAGTAATAAAGGACAACTATCGTCCAAAAATCTGTTGAGGGAAGGCAACGAGGCGGACTTGAAAGCGAGGCAGAATAGCAGGAAACAGATTTCAAGAGGTACGTTGGAATCGCCTTTAAAGCACAGGAAGAGGGGCACAACTTCCACAATGACGCACTTGGCCAAAAAGGGCGTATGCGTTTTCTCCTGAATATATTCAGGAGAAAACGCATACGCCCTTTTTGGCCAAGCAAGCAAGCGGGCAATGCAAATCTGCACTACAAAGAAGTATCACTTCCCACCGGTCAAAAGGGACATCCACAAAATGTGTAAGAACAAGAAAGGCAAGACAGGCCCTGGAGAACAGGGAGCCTTGTTATGCTGATGGGCGGGATGTAAATTGCCAACTGCCTCTCTGGAAGAGTGCATTCTGTTCCCTAAAACAAGTAAAGAACAGAGCTACAGAGCCAAGGGCACTACCAGTCTAGGGAATATACCTTGGGAAAACTGAAAATCAATAAGACAGAGCCACCCCAAAATTTAGGGCTGCACTGCATACAAGGACCTCAACTTGGATACACCTTAAGTATCCCAGAAAATATAAACATGGTTCAAAAAATTGTGGTACTTACGTACGATGGAATATCCCTCAGCCATGAAATCAATGTCATAAGACCAGTAGCAGCAAAATGGGTGGATTCAGGTACGATGATTCTAAGTGAAATAAGTCACACAGAAAAAGAAACTTATCATAAGATATCACTTATGAAGATCCTGTAAACATGGCTACACTTGAACTGAGTTAGGAAAGAGAACAGTGTCTCACATTTAGAAAACACTCTTATACCTGCTTAAGGGGGAAGGAGAGGTGGGGTGATGCATAAAACCAGAGTTTGATATAAGCACAGGTACCGTTCCAAAAACCAACTATGGAATAGACAAGACCTACACCGTCCTCAGTGAAAGGGACTCAAAACCCCATATTTCCCGCAGAGGAAAATATCTGACTAGTAAGAATCTTAAAACCTATGTATTGATATGTCTCCGTAAGGGAATCAAGTGTGTCTAGACTGGCATAAACATGGCAGCGAGAATCAGCTCAAACCCACTATAAAAAGGAATTTCAAAAACAAAACAAAAAAAATGGGAAATTCTTTACAATTCCTTCAGGGTCTCTGATGAAAGCTGGAATGACCCTATCTACAACGACAGCTGGATGTGGCATAAGGAGGGACACTTGGGACTGAGACGATTGGTGAGATTGGGTGAGCAAATGCAGACCCTTTAAAGCAATAATGCATGGCACCCATTCCATGGGTCCGAACTCTCCAGGTTGAAGGGAATATTACTACAGCTATAACATGTGCGGGAAACCTAGAGAACGGACACACTGTGAATACGAAAGGTTTCTAAAACTCAACGCATAGTCCCTCTCCTGGTGCTCCGGTTTGACTTTCCGTCTGCTTTACTATCAACCTCCCAACTTGGAGAGACAGCCCCTTTAACCTCTTGGTTCGCACAGGTTGCCAATTTGGCAGAGGATGAAAGGGAAGAGGGAGAACCAATGAGAGAGTAGCTGTTAGGCATTTGTACGGGCACATATCACTGTAATTTCCCGGCAGGAAGAAGAATTAACCAAATTCTCAGCCACCCACCGGGAACCAGTATAGGTCCTGAACCAAAATTTTGGACTTGTGGTAGCTCACCAAAAACGAGTTGAAAAATGGAGCTCAGGGGCACAGCAATTCACAAACTGGCCGAGTAATAAAGGACAACTATCGTCCAAAAATCTGTTGAGGGAAGGCAACGAGGCGGACTTGAAAGCGAGGCAGAATAGCAGGAAACAGATTTCAAGAGGTACGTTGGAATCGCCTTTAAAGCACAGGAAGAGGGGCACAACTTCCACAATGACGCACTTGGCCAAAAAGGGCGTATGCATTTTCTCCTGAATATATTCAGGAGAAAACGCATACGCCCTTTTTGGCCAAGCAAGCAAGCGGGCAATGCAAATCTGCACTACAAAGAAGTATCACTTCCCACCGGTCAAAAGGGACATCCACAAAATGTGTAAGAACAAGAAAGGCAAGACAGGCCCTGGAGAACAGGGAGCCTTGTTATGCTGATGGGCGGGATGTAAATTGCCAACTGCCTCTCTGGAAGAGTGCATTCTGTTCCCTAAAACAAGTAAAGAACAGAGCTACAGAGCCAAGGGCACTACCAGTCTAGGGAATATACCTTGGGAAAACTGAAAATCAATAAGACAGAGCCACCCCAAAATTTAGGGCTGCACTGCATACAAGGACCTCAACTTGGATACACCTTAAGTATCCCAGAAAATATAAACATGGTTCAAAAAATTGTGGTACTTACGTACGATGGAATATCCCTCAGCCATGAAATCAATGTCATAAGACCAGTAGCAGCAAAATGGGTGGATTCAGGTACGATGATTCTAAGTGAAATAAGTCACACAGAAAAAGAAACTTATCATAAGATATCACTTATGAAGATCCTGTAAACATGGCTACACTTGAACTGAGTTAGGAAAGAGAACAGTGTCTCACATTTAGAAAACACTCTTATACCTGCTTAAGGGGGAAGGAGAGGTGGGGTGATGCATAAAACCAGAGTTTGATATAAGCACAGGTACCGTTCCAAAAACCAACTATGGAATAGACAAGACCTACACCGTCCTCAGTGAAAGGGACTCAAAACCCCATATTTCCCGCAGAGGAAAATATCTGACTAGTAAGAATCTTAAAACCTATGTATTGATATGTCTCCGTAAGGGAATCAAGTGTGTCTAGACTGGCATAAACATGGCAGCGAGAATCAGCTCAAACCCACTATAAAAAGGAATTTCAAAAACAAAACAAAAAAACTGGGAAATTCTTTACAATTCCTTCAGGGTCTCTGATGAAAGCTGGAATGACCCTATCTACAACGACAGCTGGATGTGGCATAAGGAGGGACACTTGGGACTGAGACGATTGGTGAGATTGGGTGAGCAAATGCAGACCCTTTAAAGCAATAATGCATGGCACCCATTCCATGGGTCCGAACTCTCCAGGTTGAAGGGAATATTACTACAGCTATAACATGTGCGGGAAACCTAGAGAACGGACACACTGTGAATACGAAAGGTTTCTAAAACTCAACGAATAGTCCCTCTCCTGGTGCTCCGGTTTGACTTTCCGTCTGCTTTACTATCAACCTCCCAACTTGGAGAGACAGCCCCTTTAACCTCTTGGTTCGCACAGGTTGCCAATTTGGCAGAGGATGAAAGGGAAGAGGGAGAACCAATGAGAGAGTAGCTGTTAGGCATTTGGACGGGCACATATCACTGTAATTTCCCGGCAGGAAGAAGAATTAACCAAATTCTCAGCCACCCACCGGGAACCAGTATAGGTCCTGAACCAAAATTTTGGACTTGTGGTAGCTCACCAAAAACGAGTTGAAAAATGGAGCTCAGGGGCACAGCAATTCACAAACTGGCCGAGTAATAAAGGACAACTATCGTCCAAAAATCTGTTGAGGGAAGGCAACGAGGCGGACTTGAAAGTGAGGCAGAATAGCAGGAAACAGATTTCAAGAGGTACGTTGGAATCGCCTTTAAAGCACAGGAAGAGGGGCACAACTTCCACAATGACGCACTTGGCCAAAAAGGGCGTATGCGTTTTCTCCTGAATATATTCAGGAGAAAACGCATACGCCCTTTTTGGCCAAGCAAGCAAGCGGGCAATGCAAATCTGCACTACAAAGAAGTATCACTTCCCACCGGTCAAAAGGGACATCCACAAAATGTGTAAGAACAAGAAAGGCAAGACAGGCCCTGGAGAACAGGGAGCCTTGTTATGCTGATGGGCGGGATGTAAATTGACAACTGCCTCTCTGGAGGAGTGCATTCTGTTCCCTAAAACAAGTAAAGAACAGAGCTATAGAGCCAAGGGCACTACCAGTCTAGGGAATATACCTTGGGAAAACTGAAAATCAATAAGACAGAGCCACCCCAAAATTTAGGGCTGCACTGCATACAAGGACCTCAACTTGGATACACCTTAAGTATCCCAGAAAATATAAACATGGTTCAAAAAATTGTGGTACTTATGTACGATGGAATATCCCTCAGCCATGAAATCAATGTCATAAGAGCAGTAGCAGCAAAATGGGTGGATTCAGGTACGATGATTCTAAGTGAAATAAGTCACACAGAAAAAGAAACTTATCATAAGATATCACTTATGAAGATCCTGTAAACATGGCTACACTTGAACTGAGTTAGGAAAGAGAACAGTGTCTTACATTTAGAAAACACTCTTATACCTGCTTAAGGGGGAAGGAGAGGTGGGGTGATGCATAAAACCAGAGTTTGATATAAGCACAGGTACCGTTCCAAAAACCAACTATGGAATAGACAAGACCTACACCGTCCTCAGTGAAAGGGACTCAAAACCCCATATTTCCCGCAGAGGAAAATATCTGACTAGTAAGAATCTTAAAACCTATGTATTGATATGTCTCCGTAAGGGAATCAAGTGTGTCTAGACTGGCATAAACATGGCAGCGAGAATCAGCTCAAACCCACTATAAAAAGGAATTTCAAAAACAAAACAAAAAAACTGGGAAATTCTTTACAATTCCTTCAGGGTCTCTGATGAAAGCTGGAATGACCCTATCTACAACGACAGCTGGATGTGGCATAAGGAGGGACACTTGGGACTGAGACGATTGGTGAGATTGGGTGAGCAAATGCAGACCCTTTAAAGCAATAATGCATGGCACCCATTCCATGGGTCCGAACTCTCCAGGTTGAAGGGAATATTACTACAGCTATAACATGTGCAGGAAACCTAGAGAACGGACACACTGTGAATACGAAAGGTTTCTATAACTCAAAGAATAGACCCTCTCCTGGTGCTCCGGTTTGACTTTCCGTCTGCTTTACTATCAACCTCCCAACTTGGAGAGACAGCCCCTTTAACCTCTTGGTTCGCACAGGTTGCCAATTTGGCAGAGGATGAAAGGGAAGAGGGAGAACCAATGAGAGAGTAGCTGTTAGGCATTTGGACGGGCACATATCACTGTAATTTCCCGGCAGGAAGAAGAATTAACCAAATTCTCAGCCACCCACCGGGAACCAGTATAGGTCCTGAACCAAAATTTTGGACTTGTGGTAGCTCACCAAAAACGAGTTGAAAAATGGAGCTCAGGGGCACAGCAATTCACAAACTGGCCGAGTAATAAAGGACAACTATCGTCCAAAAATCTGTTGAGGGAAGGCAACGAGGCGGACTTGAAAGCGAGGCAGAATAGCAGGAAACAGATTTCAAGAGGTACGTTGGAATCGCCTTTAAAGCACAGGAAGAGGGGCACATCTTCGACAATGACGCACTTGGCCAAAAAGGGCGTATGCGTTTTCTCCTGAATATATTCAGGAGAAAACGCATACGCCCTTTTTGGCTAAGCAAGCAAGCGTTCAATGCAAATCTGCACTACAAAGAAGTATCACTTCCCACCGGTCAAAAGGGACATCCACAAAATGTGTAAGAACAAGAAACGCAAGACAGGCCCTGGAGAACAGGGAGCCTTGTTATGCTGATGGGCGGGATGTAAATTGCCAACTGCTTCTCTGGAGGAGTGCATTCTGTTCCCTAAAACAAGTAAAGAACAGAGCTACAGAGCCAAGGGCACTACCAGTCTAGGGAATATACCTTGGGAAAATTGAAAATCAATAAGACAGAGCCACCCCAAAATTTAGGGCTGCACTGCATACAAGGACCTCAACTTGGATACACCTTAAGTATCCCAGAAAATATAAACATGGTTCAAAAAATTGTGGTACTTACGTACGATGGAATATCCCTCAGCCATGAAATCAATGTCATAAGACCAGTAGCAGCAAAATGGTTGGATTCAGGTACGATGATTCTAAGTGAAATAAATCACACAGAAATAGAAACTTATCATAAGATATCACTTATGAAGATCCTGTAAACATGGCTACACTTGAACTGAGTTAGGAAAGAGAACAGTGTCTCACATTTAGAAAACACTCTTATACCTGCTTAAGGTTGAAGGAGAGATGGGGTGATGCATAAAACCAGAGTTTGATATAAGCACAGGTACCGTTCCAAAAACCAACTATGGAATAGACAAGACCTACACCGTCCTCAGTGAAAGGGACTCAAAACCACATATTTCCCGCAGAGGAAAATATCTGACTAGTAAGAAACTTAAAACCTATGTATTGATATGTCTCCGTAAGGGAATCAAGTGTGTCTAGACTGGCATAAACATGGCAGCGAGAATCAGCTCAAACCCACTATAAAAAGGAATTTCAAAAACAAAACAAAAAAACTGGGAAATTCTTTACAATTCCTTCAGGGTCTCTGATGAAAGCTGGAATGACCCTATCTACAACGACAGCTGGATGTGGCATAAGGAGGGACACTTGGGACTGAGACGATTGGTGAGATTGGGTGAGCAAATGCAGACGCTTTAAAGCAATAATGCATGGCACCCATTCCATGGGTCCGAACTCTCCAGGTTGAAGGGAATATTACTACAGCTATAACATGTGCGGGAAACCTAGAGAACGGACACACTGTGAATACGAAAGGTTTCTAAAACTCAAAGAATAAACCCTCTCCTGGTGCTCCGGTTTGACATTCCGGCTGCTTTACTATCAACCTCCCAACTTGGAGAGACAGCCCCTTTAACCTCTTGGTTCGCACAGGTTGCCAATTTGGCAGAGGATGAAAGGGAAGAGGGAGAACCAATGAGAGAGTAGCTGTTAGGCATTTGGACGGGCACATATCACTGTAATTTCCCGGCAGGAAGAAGAATTAACCAAATTCTCAGCCACCCACCGGGAACCAGTATAGGTCCTGAACCAAAATTTTGGACTTGCGGTCAGCTCTCCAAAAACGAGTTGAAAAATGGAGCTCAGGGACACAGCAATTCACAAACTGGCCGAGTAATAAAGGACAACTATCGTCCAAAAATCTGTTGAGGGAAGGCAACGAGGCGGACTTGAAAGTGAGGCAGAATAGCAGGAAACAGATTTCAAGAGGTACGTTGGAATCGCCTTTAAAGCACAGGAAGAGGGGCACAACTTCGACAATGACGCACTTGGCCAAAAAGGGCGTATGCGTTTTCTCCTGAATATATTCAGGAGAAAACGCATACGCCCTTTTTGGCCAAGCAAGCAAGCGGGCAATGCAAATCTGCACTACAAAGAAGTATCACTTCCCACCGGTCAAAAGGGACATCCACAAAATGTGTAAGAACAAGAAAGGCAAGACAGGCCCTGGAGAACAGGGAGCCTTGTTATGCTGATGGGCGGGATGTAAATTGCCAACTGCCTCTCTGGAGGAGTGCATTCTGTTCCCTAAAACAAGTAAAGAACAGAGCTACAGAGCCAAGGGCACTACCAGTCTAGGGAATATACCTTGGGAAAACTGAAAATCAATAAGACAGAGCCACCCCAAAATTTAGGGCTGCACTGCATACAAGGACCTCAACTTGGATACACCTTAAGTATCCCAGAAAATATAAACATGGTTCAAAAAATTGTGGTACTTACGTACGATGGAATATCCCTCAGCCATGAAATCAATGTCATAAGAACAGTAGCAGCAAAATGGGTGGATTCAGGTACGATGATTCTAAGTGAAATAAGTCACACAGAAAAAGAAACTTATCATAAGATATCACTTATGAAGATCCTGTAAACATGGCTACACTTGAACTGAGTTAGGAAAGAGAACAGTGTCTCACATTTAGAAAACACTCTTATACCTGCTTAAGGGGGAAGGAGAGGTGGGGTGATGCATAAAACCAGAGTTTGATATAAGCACAGGTACCGTTCCAAAAACCAACTATGGAATAGACAAGACCTACACCGTCCTCAGTGAAAGGGACTCAAAACCCCATATTTCCCGCAGAGGAAAATATCTGACTAGTAAGAATCTTAAAACCTATGTATTGATATGTCTCCGTAAGGGAATCAAGTGTGTCTAGACTGGCATAAACATGGCAGCGAGAATCAGCTCAAACCCACTATAAAAAGGAATTTCAAAAACAAAACAAAAAAACTGGGAAATTCTTTACAATTCCTTCAGGGTCTCTGATGAAAGCTGGAATGACCCTATCTACAACGACAGCTGGATGTGGCATAAGGAGGGACACTTGGGACTGAGACGATTGGTGAGATTGGGTGAGCAAATGCAGAACCTTTAAAGCAATAATGCATGGCACCCATTCCATGGGTCCGAACTCTCCAGGTTGAAGGGAATATTACTACAGCTATAACATGTGCGGGAAACCTAGAGAACGGACACACTGTGAATACGAAAGGTTTCTAAAACTCAACGAATAGTCCCTCTCCTGGTGCTCCGGTTTGACTTTCCGTCTGCTTTACTATCAACCTCCCAACTTGGAGAGACAGCCCCTTTAACCTCTTGGTTCGCACAGGTTGCCAATTTGGCAGAGGATGAAAGGGAAGAGGGAGAACCAATGAGAGAGTAGCTGTTAGGCATTTGGACGGGCACATATCACTCTAATTTCCCAGCAGGAAGAAGAATTAACCAAATTCTCAGCCACCCACCGGGAACCAGTATAGGTCCTGAACCAAAATTTTGGACTTGCGGTCAGCTCACCAAAAACGAGTTGAAAAATGGAGCTCAGGGGCACAGCAATTCACAAACTGGCCGAGTAATAAAGGACAACTATCGTCCAAAAATCTGTTGAGGGAAGGCAACGAGGCGGACTTGAAAGTGAGGCAGAATAGCAGGAAACAGATCTCAAGAGGTACGCTGGAATTGCCTTTAAAGCACAGGAAGAGGGGCACAACTTCGACAATGACGCACTTGGCCAAAAAGGGCGTATGCGTTTTCTCCTGAATATATTCAGGAGAAAACGCATACGCCCTTTTTGGCCAAGCAAGCAAGCGGGCAATGCAAATCTGCACTACAAAGAAGTATCACTTCCCACCGGTCAAAAGGGACATCCACAAAATGTGGAAGAACAAGAAAGGCAAGACAGGCCCTGGAGAACAGGGAGCCTTGTTATGCTGATGGGCGGGATGTAAATTGACAACTGCCTCTCTGGAGGAGTGCATTCTGTTCCCTAAAACAAGTAAAGAACAGAGCTACAGAGCCAAGGGCACTACCAGTCTAGGGAATATACCTTGGGAAAACTGAAAATCAATAAGACAGAGCCACCCCAAAATTTAGGGCTGCACTGCATACAAGGACCTCAACTTGGATACACCTTAAGTATCCCAGAAAATATAAACATGGTTCAAAAAATTGTGGTACTTACGTACGATGGAATATCCCTCAGCCATGAAATCAATGTCATAAGACCAGTAGCAGCAAAATGGGTGGATTCAGGTACGATGATTCTAAGTGAAATAAGTCACACAGAAAAAGAAACTTATCATAAGATATCACTTATGAAGATCCTGTAAACATGGCTACACTTGAACTGAGTTAGGAAAGAGAACAGTGTCTCACATTTAGAAAACACTCTTATACCTGCTTAAGGGGGAAGGAGAGGTGGGGTGATGCATAAAACCAGAGTTTGATATAAGCACAGGTACCGTTCCAAAAACCAACTATGGAATAGACAAGACCTACACCGTCCTCAGTGAAAGGGACTCAAAACCCCATATTTCCCGCAGAGGAAAATATCTGACTAGTAAGAATCTTAAAACCTATGTATTGATATGTCTCCGTAAGGGAATCAAGTGTGTCTAGACTGGCATAAACATGGCAGCGAGAATCAGCTCAAACCCACTATAAAAAGGAATTTCAAAAACAAAACAAAAAAACTGGGAAATTCTTTACAATTCCTTCAGGGTCTCTGATGAAAGCTGGAATGACCCTATCTACAACGACAGCTGGATGTGGCATAAGGAGGGACACTTGGGACTGAGACGATTGGTGAGATTGGGTGAGCAAATGCAGACCCTTTAAAGCAATAATGCATGGCACCCATTCCATGGGTCCGAACTCTCCAGGTTGAAGGGAATATTACTACAGCTATAACATGTGCGGGAAACCTAGAGAACGGACACACTGTGAATACGAAAGGTTTCTAAAACTCAACGAATAGTCCCTCTCCTGGTGCTCCGGTTTGACTTTCCGTCTGCTTTACTATCAACCTCCCAACTTGGAGAGACAGCCCCTTTAACCTCTTGGTTCGCACAGGTTGCCAATTTGGCAGAGGATGAAAGGGAAGAGGGAGAACCAATGAGAGAGTAGCTGTTAGGCATTTGGACGGGCACATATCACTGTAATTTCCCGGCAGGAAGAAGAATTAACCAAATTCTCAGCCACCCACCGGGAACCAGTATAGGTCCTGAACCAAAATTTTGGACTTGTGGTAGCTCACCAAAAACGAGTTGAAAAATGGAGCTCAGGGGCACAGCAATTCACAAACTGGCCGAGTAATAAAGGACAACTATCGTCCAAAAATCTGTTGAGGGAAGGCAACGAGGCGGACTTGAAAGTGAGGCAGAATAGCAGGAAACAGATTTCAAGAGGTACGTTGGAATCGCCTTTAAAGCACAGGAAGAGGGGCACAACTTCCACAATGACGCACTTGGCCAAAAAGGGCGTATGCGTTTTCTCCTGAATATATTCAGGAGAAAACGCATACGCCCTTTTTGGCCAAGCAAGCAAGCGGGCAATGCAAATCTGCACTACAAAGAAGTATCACTTCCCACCGGTCAAAAGGGACATCCACAAAATGTGTAAGAACAAGAAAGGCAAGACAGGCCCTGGAGAACAGGGAGCCTTGTTATGCTGATGGGCGGGATGTAAATTGACAACTGCCTCTCTGGAGGAGTGCATTCTGTTCCCTAAAACAAGTAAAGAACAGAGCTATAGAGCCAAGGGCACTACCAGTCTAGGGAATATACCTTGGGAAAACTGAAAATCAATAAGACAGAGCCACCCCAAAATTTAGGGCTGCACTGCATACAAGGACCTCAACTTGGATACACCTTAAGTATCCCAGAAAATATAAACATGGTTCAAAAAATTGTGGTACTTATGTACGATGGAATATCCCTCAGCCATGAAATCAATGTCATAAGAGCAGTAGCAGCAAAATGGGTGGATTCAGGTACGATGATTCTAAGTGAAATAAGTCACACAGAAAAAGAAACTTATCATAAGATATCACTTATGAAGATCCTGTAAACATGGCTACACTTGAACTGAGTTAGGAAAGAGAACAGTGTCTTACATTTAGAAAACACTCTTATACCTGCTTAAGGGGGAAGGAGAGGTGGGGTGATGCATAAAACCAGAGTTTGATATAAGCACAGGTACCGTTCCAAAAACCAACTATGGAATAGACAAGACCTACACCGTCCTCAGTGAAAGGGACTCAAAACCCCATATTTCCCGCAGAGGAAAATATCTGACTAGTAAGAATCTTAAAACCTATGTATTGATATGTCTCCGTAAGGGAATCAAGTGTGTCTAGACTGGCATAAACATGGCAGCGAGAATCAGCTCAAACCCACTATAAAAAGGAATTTCAAAAACAAAACAAAAAAACTGGGAAATTCTTTACAATTCCTTCAGGGTCTCTGATGAAAGCTGGAATGACCCTATCTACAACGACAGCTGGATGTGGCATAAGGAGGGACACTTGGGACTGAGACGATTGGTGAGATTGGGTGAGCAAATGCAGACCCTTTAAAGCAATAATGCATGGCACCCATTCCATGGGTCCGAACTCTCCAGGTTGAAGGGAATATTACTACAGCTATAACATGTGCAGGAAACCTAGAGAACGGACACACTGTGAATACGAAAGGTTTCTATAACTCAAAGAATAGACCCTCTCCTGGTGCTCCGGTTTGACTTTCCGTCTGCTTTACTATCAACCTCCCAACTTGGAGAGACAGCCCCTTTAACCTCTTGGTTCGCACAGGTTGCCAATTTGGCAGAGGATGAAAGGGAAGAGGGAGAACCAATGAGAGAGTAGCTGTTAGGCATTTGGACGGGCACATATCACTGTAATTTCCCGGCAGGAAGAAGAATTAACCAAATTCTCAGCCACCCACCGGGAACCAGTATAGGTCCTGAACCAAAATTTTGGACTTGTGGTAGCTCACCAAAAACGAGTTGAAAAATGGAGCTCAGGGGCACAGCAATTCACAAACTGGCCGAGTAATAAAGGACAACTATCGTCCAAAAATCTGTTGAGGGAAGGCAACGAGGCGGACTTGAAAGCGAGGCAGAATAGCAGGAAACAGATTTCAAGAGGTACGTTGGAATCGCCTTTAAAGCACAGGAAGAGGGGCACATCTTCGACAATGACGCACTTGGCCAAAAAGGGCGTATGCGTTTTCTCCTGAATATATTCAGGAGAAAACGCATACGCCCTTTTTGGCTAAGCAAGCAAGCGTTCAATGCAAATCTGCACTACAAAGAAGTATCACTTCCCACCGGTCAAAAGGGACATCCACAAAATGTGTAAGAACAAGAAACGCAAGACAGGCCCTGGAGAACAGGGAGCCTTGTTATGCTGATGGGCGGGATGTAAATTGCCAACTGCTTCTCTGGAGGAGTGCATTCTGTTCCCTAAAACAAGTAAAGAACAGAGCTACAGAGCCAAGGGCACTACCAGTCTAGGGAATATACCTTGGGAAAATTGAAAATCAATAAGACAGAGCCACCCCAAAATTTAGGGCTGCACTGCATACAAGGACCTCAACTTGGATACACCTTAAGTATCCCAGAAAATATAAACATGGTTCAAAAAATTGTGGTACTTACGTACGATGGAATATCCCTCAGCCATGAAATCAATGTCATAAGACCAGTAGCAGCAAAATGGTTGGATTCAGGTACGATGATTCTAAGTGAAATAAATCACACAGAAATAGAAACTTATCATAAGATATCACTTATGAAGATCCTGTAAACATGGCTACACTTGAACTGAGTTAGGAAAGAGAACAGTGTCTCACATTTAGAAAACACTCTTATACCTGCTTAAGGTTGAAGGAGAGATGGGGTGATGCATAAAACCAGAGTTTGATATAAGCACAGGTACCGTTCCAAAAACCAACTATGGAATAGACAAGACCTACACCGTCCTCAGTGAAAGGGACTCAAAACCACATATTTCCCGCAGAGGAAAATATCTGACTAGTAAGAAACTTAAAACCTATGTATTGATATGTCTCCGTAAGGGAATCAAGTGTGTCTAGACTGGCATAAACATGGCAGCGAGAATCAGCTCAAACCCACTATAAAAAGGAATTTCAAAAACAAAACAAAAAAACTGGGAAATTCTTTACAATTCCTTCAGGGTCTCTGATGAAAGCTGGAATGACCCTATCTACAACGACAGCTGGATGTGGCATAAGGAGGGACACTTGGGACTGAGACGATTGGTGAGATTGGGTGAGCAAATGCAGACGCTTTAAAGCAATAATGCATGGCACCCATTCCATGGGTCCGAACTCTCCAGGTTGAAGGGAATATTACTACAGCTATAACATGTGCGGGAAACCTAGAGAACGGACACACTGTGAATACGAAAGGTTTCTAAAACTCAAAGAATAAACCCTCTCCTGGTGCTCCGGTTTGACATTCCGGCTGCTTTACTATCAACCTCCCAACTTGGAGAGACAGCCCCTTTAACCTCTTGGTTCGCACAGGTTGCCAATTTGGCAGAGGATGAAAGGGAAGAGGGAGAACCAATGAGAGAGTAGCTGTTAGGCATTTGGACGGGCACATATCACTGTAATTTCCCGGCAGGAAGAAGAATTAACCAAATTCTCAGCCACCCACCGGGAACCAGTATAGGTCCTGAACCAAAATTTTGGACTTGCGGTCAGCTCTCCAAAAACGAGTTGAAAAATGGAGCTCAGGGACACAGCAATTCACAAACTGGCCGAGTAATAAAGGACAACTATCGTCCAAAAATCTGTTGAGGGAAGGCAACGAGGCGGACTTGAAAGTGAGGCAGAATAGCAGGAAACAGATTTCAAGAGGTACGTTGGAATCGCCTTTAAAGCACAGGAAGAGGGGCACAACTTCGACAATGACGCACTTGGCCAAAAAGGGCGTATGCGTTTTCTCCTGAATATATTCAGGAGAAAACGCATACGCCCTTTTTGGCCAAGCAAGCAAGCGGGCAATGCAAATCTGCACTACAAAGAAGTATCACTTCCCACCGGTCAAAAGGGACATCCACAAAATGTGTAAGAACAAGAAAGGCAAGACAGGCCCTGGAGAACAGGGAGCCTTGTTATGCTGATGGGCGGGATGTAAATTGCCAACTGCCTCTCTGGAGGAGTGCATTCTGTTCCCTAAAACAAGTAAAGAACAGAGCTACAGAGCCAAGGGCACTACCAGTCTAGGGAATATACCTTGGGAAAACTGAAAATCAATAAGACAGAGCCACCCCAAAATTTAGGGCTGCACTGCATACAAGGACCTCAACTTGGATACACCTTAAGTATCCCAGAAAATATAAACATGGTTCAAAAAATTGTGGTACTTACGTACGATGGAATATCCCTCAGCCATGAAATCAATGTCATAAGAACAGTAGCAGCAAAATGGGTGGATTCAGGTACGATGATTCTAAGTGAAATAAGTCACACAGAAAAAGAAACTTATCATAAGATATCACTTATGAAGATCCTGTAAACATGGCTACACTTGAACTGAGTTAGGAAAGAGAACAGTGTCTCACATTTAGAAAACACTCTTATACCTGCTTAAGGGGGAAGGAGAGGTGGGGTGATGCATAAAACCAGAGTTTGATATAAGCACAGGTACCGTTCCAAAAACCAACTATGGAATAGACAAGACCTACACCGTCCTCAGTGAAAGGGACTCAAAACCCCATATTTCCCGCAGAGGAAAATATCTGACTAGTAAGAATCTTAAAACCTATGTATTGATATGTCTCCGTAAGGGAATCAAGTGTGTCTAGACTGGCATAAACATGGCAGCGAGAATCAGCTCAAACCCACTATAAAAAGGAATTTCAAAAACAAAACAAAAAAACTGGGAAATTCTTTACAATTCCTTCAGGGTCTCTGATGAAAGCTGGAATGACCCTATCTACAACGACAGCTGGATGTGGCATAAGGAGGGACACTTGGGACTGAGACGATTGGTGAGATTGGGTGAGCAAATGCAGAACCTTTAAAGCAATAATGCATGGCACCCATTCCATGGGTCCGAACTCTCCAGGTTGAAGGGAATATTACTACAGCTATAACATGTGCGGGAAACCTAGAGAACGGACACACTGTGAATACGAAAGGTTTCTAAAACTCAACGAATAGTCCCTCTCCTGGTGCTCCGGTTTGACTTTCCGTCTGCTTTACTATCAACCTCCCAACTTGGAGAGACAGCCCCTTTAACCTCTTGGTTCGCACAGGTTGCCAATTTGGCAGAGGATGAAAGGGAAGAGGGAGAACCAATGAGAGAGTAGCTGTTAGGCATTTGGACGGGCACATATCACTCTAATTTCCCAGCAGGAAGAAGAATTAACCAAATTCTCAGCCACCCACCGGGAACCAGTATAGGTCCTGAACCAAAATTTTGGACTTGCGGTCAGCTCACCAAAAACGAGTTGAAAAATGGAGCTCAGGGGCACAGCAATTCACAAACTGGCCGAGTAATAAAGGACAACTATCGTCCAAAAATCTGTTGAGGGAAGGCAACGAGGCGGACTTGAAAGTGAGGCAGAATAGCAGGAAACAGATCTCAAGAGGTACGCTGGAATTGCCTTTAAAGCACAGGAAGAGGGGCACAACTTCGACAATGACGCACTTGGCCAAAAAGGGCGTATGCGTTTTCTCCTGAATATATTCAGGAGAAAACGCATACGCCCTTTTTGGCCAAGCAAGCAAGCGGGCAATGCAAATCTGCACTACAAAGAAGTATCACTTCCCACCGGTCAAAAGGGACATCCACAAAATGTGGAAGAACAAGAAAGGCAAGACAGGCCCTGGAGAACAGGGAGCCTTGTTATGCTGATGGGCGGGATGTAAATTGACAACTGCCTCTCTGGAGGAGTGCATTCTGTTCCCTAAAACAAGTAAAGAACAGAGCTACAGAGCCAAGGGCACTACCAGTCTAGGGAATATACCTTGGGAAAACTGAAAATCAATAAGACAGAGCCACCCCAAAATTTAGGGCTGCACTGCATACAAGGACCTCAACTTGGATACACCTTAAGTATCCCAGAAAATATAAACATGGTTCAAAAAATTGTGGTACTTACGTACGATGGAATATCCCTCAGCCATGAAATCAATGTCATAAGACCAGTAGCAGCAAAATGGGTGGATTCAGGTACGATGATTCTAAGTGAAATAAGTCACACAGAAAAAGAAACTTATCATAAGATATCACTTATGAAGATCCTGTAAACATGGCTACACTTGAACTGAGTTAGGAAAGAGAACAGTGTCTCACATTTAGAAAACACTCTTATACCTGCTTAAGGGGGAAGGAGAGGTGGGGTGATGCATAAAACCAGAGTTTGATATAAGCACAGGTACCGTTCCAAAAACCAACTATGGAATAGACAAGACCTACACCGTCCTCAGTGAAAGGGACTCAAAACCCCATATTTCCCGCAGAGGAAAATATCTGACTAGTAAGAATCTTAAAACCTATGTATTGATATGTCTCCGTAAGGGAATCAAGTGTGTCTAGACTGGCATAAACATGGCAGCGAGAATCAGCTCAAACCCACTATAAAAAGGAATTTCAAAAACAAAACAAAAAAACTGGGAAATTCTTTACAATTCCTTCAGGGTCTCTGATGAAAGCTGGAATGACCCTATCTACAACGACAGCTGGATGTGGCATAAGGAGGGACACTTGGGACTGAGACGATTGGTGAGATTGGGTGAGCAAATGCAGACCCTTTAAAGCAATAATGCATGGCACCCATTCCATGGGTCCGAACTCTCCAGGTTGAAGGGAATATTACTACAGCTATAACATGTGCGGGAAACCTAGAGAACGGACACACTGTGAATACGAAAGGTTTCTAACACTCAACGCATAGTCCCTCTCCTGGTGCTCCGGTTTGACTTTCCGTCTGCTTTACTATCAACCTTCCAACTTGGAGAGACAGCCCCTTTAACCTCTTGGTTCGCACAGGTTGCCAATTTGGCAGAGGATGAAAGGGAAGAGGGAGAACCAATGAGAGAGTAGCTGTTAGGCATTTGGACGGGCACATATCACTGTAATTTCCCGGCAGGAAGAAGAATTAACCAAATTCTCAGCCACCCACCGGGAACCAGTATAGGTCCTGAACCAAAATTTTGGACTTGTGGTAGCTCACCAAAAACGAGTTGAAAAATGGAGCTCAGGGGCACAGCAATTCACAAACTGGCCGAGTAATAAAGGACAACTATCGTCCAAAAATCTGTTGAGGGAAGGCAACGAGGCGGACTTGAAAGCGAGGCAGAATAGCAGGAAACAGATTTCAAGAGGTACGTTGGAATCGCCTTTAAAGCACAGGAAGAGGGGCACAACTTCCACAATGACGCACTTGGCCAAAAAGGGCGTATGCGTTTTCTCCTGAATATATTCAGGAGAAAACGCATACGCCCTTTTTGGCCAAGCAAGCAAGCGGGCAATGCAAATCTGCACTACAAAGAAGTATCACTTCCCACCGGTCAAAAGGGACATCCACAAAATGTGTAAGAACAAGAAAGGCAAGACAGGCCCTGGAGAACAGGGAGCCTTGTTATGCTGATGGGCGGGATGTAAATTGCCAACTGCCTCTCTGGAAGAGTGCATTCTGTTCCCTAAAACAAGTAAAGAACAGAGCTACAGAGCCAAGGGCACTACCAGTCTAGGGAATATACCTTGGGAAAACTGAAAATCAATAAGACAGAGCCACCCCAAAATTTAGGGCTGCACTGCATACAAGGACCTCAACTTGGATACACCTTAAGTATCCCAGAAAATATAAACATGGTTCAAAAAATTGTGGTACTTACGTACGATGGAATATCCCTCAGCCATGAAATCAATGTCATAAGAGCAGTAGCAGCAAAATGGGTGGATTCAGGTACGATGATTCTAAGTGAAATAAGTCACACAGAAAAAGAAACTTATCATAAGATATCACTTATGAAGATCCTGTAAACATGGCTACACTTGAACTGAGTTAGGAAAGAGAACAGTGTCTCACATTTAGAAAACACTCTTATACCTGCTTAAGGGGGAAGGAGAGGTGGGGTGATGCATAAAACCAGAGTTTGATATAAGCACAGGTACCGTTCCAAAAACCAACTATGGAATAGACAAGACCTACACCGTCCTCAGTGAAAGGGACTCAAAACCCCATATTTCCCGCAGAGGAAAATATCTGACTAGTAAGAATCTTAAAACCTATGTATTGATATGTCTCCGTAAGGGAATCAAGTGTGTCTAGACTGGCATAAACATGGCAGCGAGAATCAGCTCAAACCCACTATAAAAAGGAATTTCAAAAACAAAACAAAAAAACTGGGAAATTCTTTACAATTCCTTCAGGGTCTCTGATGAAAGCTGGAATGACCCTATCTACAACGACAGCTGGATGTGGCATAAGGAGGGACACTTGGGACTGAGACGATTGGTGAGATTGGGTGAGCAAATGCAGACCCTTTAAAGCAATAATGCATGGCACCCATTCCATGGGTCCGAACTCTCCAGGTTGAAGGGAATATTACTACAGCTATAACATGTGCGGGAAACCTAGAGAACGGACACACTGTGAATACGAAAGGTTTCTAAAACTCAACGAATAGTCCCTCTCCTGGTGCTCCGGTTTGACTTTCCGTCTGCTTTACTATCAACCTCCCAACTTGGAGAGACAGCCCCTTTAACCTCTTGGTTCGCACAGGTTGCCAATTTGGCAGAGGATGAAAGGGAAGAGGGAGAACCAATGAGAGAGTAGCTGTTAGGCATTTGGACGGGCACATATCACTGTAATTTCCCGGCAGGAAGAAGAATTAACCAAATTCTCAGCCACCCACCGGGAACCAGTATAGGTCCTGTACCAAAATTTTGGACTTGCGGTCAGCTCACCAAAAACGAGTTGAAAAATGGAGCTCAGGGGCACAGCAATTCACAAACTGGCCGAGTAATAAAGGACAACTATCGTCCAAAAATCTGTTGAGGGAAGGCAACGAGGCGGACTTGAAAGCGAGGCAGAATAGCAGGAAACAGATTTCAAGAGGTACGTTGGAATCGCCTTTAAAGCACAGGAAGAGGGGCACAACTTCGACAATGACGCACTTGGCCAAAAAGGGCCTATGCGTTTTCTCCTGAATATATTCAGGAGAAAACGCATACGCCCTTTTTGGCCAAGCAAGCAAGCGGGCAATGCAAATCTGCACTACAAAGAAGTATCACTTCCCACCGGTCAAAAGGGACATCCACAAAATGTGTAAGAACAAGAAAGGCAAGACAGGCCCTGGAGAACAGGGAGCCTTGTTATGCTGATGGGCGGGATGTAAATTGCCAACTGCCTCTCTGGAAGAGTGCATTCTGTTCCCTAAAACAAGTAAAGAACAGAGCTACAGAGCCAAGGGCACTACCAGTCTAGGGAATATACCTTGGGAAAACTGAAAATCAATAAGACAGAGCCACCCCAAAATTTAGGGCTGCACTGCATACAAGGACCTCAACTTGGATACACCTTAAGTATCCCAGAAAATATAAACATGGTTCAAAAAATTGTGGTACTTACGTACGATGGAATATCCCTCAGCCATGAAATCAATGTCATAAGACCAGTAGCAGCAAAATGGGTGGAATCAGGTACGATGATTCTAAGTGAAATAAGTCACACAGAAAAAGAAACTTATCATAAGATATCACTTATGAAGATCCTGTAAACATGGCTACACTTGAACTGAGTTAGGAAAGAGAACAGTGTCTCACATTTAGAAAACACTCTTATACCTGCTTAAGGGGGAAGGAGAGGTGGGGTGATGCATAAAACCAGAGTTTGATATAAGCACAGGTACCGTTCCAAAAACCAACTATGGAATAGACAAGACCTACACCGTCCTCAGTGAAAGGGACTCAAAACCCCATATTTCCCGCAGAGGAAAATATCTGACTAGTAAGAATCTTAAAACCTATGTATTGATATGTCTCCGTAAGGGAATCAAGTGTGTCTAGACTGGCATAAACATGGCAGCGAGAATCAGCTCAAACCCACTATAAAAAGGAATTTCAAAAACAAAACAAAAAAACTGGGAAATTCTTTACAATTCCTTCAGGGTCTCTGATGAAAGCTGGAATGACCCTATCTACAACGACAGCTGGATGTGGCATAAGGAGGGACACTTGGGACTGAGACGATTGGTGAGATTGGGTGAGCAAATGCAGACCCTTTAAAGCAATAATGCATGGCACCCATTCCATGGGTCCGAACTCTCCAGGTTGAAGGGAATATTACTACAGCTATAACATGTGCGGGAAACCTAGAGAACGGACACACTGTGAATACGAAAGGTTTCTAAAACTCAACGAATAGTCCCTCTCCTGGTGCTCCGGTTTGACTTTCCGTCTGCTTTACTATCAACCTCCCAACTTGGAGAGACAGCCCCTTTAACCTCTTGGTTCGCACAGGTTGCCAATTTGGCAGAGGATGAAAGGGAAGAGGGAGAACCAATGAGAGAGTAGCTGTTAGGCATTTGGACGGGCACATATCACTCTAATTTCCCAGCAGGAAGAAGAATTAACCAAATTCTCAGCCACCCACCGGGAACCAGTATAGGTCCTGAACCAAAATTTTGGACTTGCGGTCAGCTCACCAAAAACGAGTTGAAAAATGGAGCTCAGGGGCACAGCAATTCACAAACTGGCCGAGTAATAAAGGACAACTATCGTCCAAAAATCTGTTGAGGGAAGGCAACGAGGCGGACTTGAAAGTGAGGCAGAATAGCAGGAAACAGATCTCAAGAGGTACGCTGGAATTGCCTTTAAAGCACAGGAAGAGGGGCACAACTTCGACAATGACGCACTTGGCCAAAAAGGGCGTATGTGTTTTCTCCTGAATATATTCAGGAGAAAACGCATACGCCCTTTTTGGCCAAGCAAGCAAGCGGGCAATGCAAATCTGCACTACAAAGAAGTATCACTTCCCACCGGTCAAAAGGGACATCCACAAAATGTGGAAGAACAAGAAAGGCAAGACAGGCCCTGGAGAACAGGGAGCCTTGTTATGCTGATGGGCGGGATGTAAATTGACAACTGCCTCTCTGGAGGAGTGCATTCTGTTCCCTAAAACAAGTAAAGAACAGAGCTACAGAGCCAAGGGCACTACCAGTCTAGGGAATATACCTTGGGAAAACTGAAAATCAATAAGACAGAGCCACCCCAAAACTTAGGGCTGCACTGCATACAAGTACCTCAACTTGGATACACCTTAAGTATCCCAGAAAATATAAACATGGTTCAAAAAATTGTGGTACTTACGTACGATGGAATATCCCTCAGCCATGAAATCAATGTCATAAGACCAGTAGCAGCAAAATGGGTGGATTCAGGTACGATGATTCTAAGTGAAATAAGTCACACAGAAAAAGAAACTTATCATAAGATATCACTTATGAAGATCCTGTAAACATGGCTACACTTGAACTGAGTTAGGAAAGAGAACAGTGTCTCACATTTAGAAAACACTCTTATACCTGCTTAAGGGGGAAGGAGAGGTGGGGTGATGCATAAAACCAGAGTTTGATATAAGCACAGGTACCGTTCCAAAAACCAACTATGGAATAGACAAGACCTACACCGTCCTCAGTGAAAGGGACTCAAAACCCCATATTTCCCGCAGAGGAAAATATCTGACTAGTAAGAATCTTAAAACCTATGTATTGATATGTCTCCGTAAGGGAATCAAGTGTGTCTAGACTGGCATAAACATGGCAGCGAGAATCAGCTCAAACCCACTATAAAAAGGAATTTCAAAAACAAAACAAAAAAACTGGGAAATTCTTTACAATTCCTTCAGGGTCTCTGATGAAAGCTGGAATGACCCTATCTACAACGACAGCTGGATGTGGCATAAGGAGGGACACTTGGGACTGAGACGATTGGTGAGATTGGGTGAGCAAATGCAGACCCTTTAAAGCAATAATGCATGGCACCCATTCCATGGGTCCGAACTCTCCAGGTTGAAGGGAATATTACTACAGCTATAACATGTGCGGGAAACCTAGAGAACGGACACACTGTGAATACGAAAGGTTTCTAAAACTCAACGAATAGTCCCTCTCCTGGTGCTCCGGTTTGACTTTCCGTCTGCTTTACTATCAACCTCCCAACTTGGAGAGACAGCCCCTTTAACCTCTTGGTTCGCACAGGTTGCCAATTTGGCAGAGGATGAAAGGGAAGAGGGAGAACCAATGAGAGAGTAGCTGTTAGGCATTTGGACGGGCACATATCACTGTAATTTCCCGGCAGGAAGAAGAATTAACCAAATTCTCAGCCACCCACCGGGAACCAGTATAGGTCCTGAACCAAAATTTTGGACTTGTGGTAGCTCACCAAAAACGAGTTGAAAAATGGAGCTCAGGGGCACAGCAATTCACAAACTGGCCGAGTAATAAAGGACAACTATCGTCCAAAAATCTGTTGAGGGAAGGCAACGAGGCGGACTTGAAAGTGAGGCAGAATAGCAGGAAACAGATTTCAAGAGGTACGTTGGAATCGCCTTTAAAGCACAGGAAGAGGGGCACAACTTCCACAATGACGCACTTGGCCAAAAAGGGCGTATGCGTTTTCTCCTGAATATATTCAGGAGAAAACGCATACGCCCTTTTTGGCCAAGCAAGCAAGCGGGCAATGCAAATCTGCACTACAAAGAAGTATCACTTCCCACCGGTCAAAAGGGACATCCACAAAATGTGTAAGAACAAGAAAGGCAAGACAGGCCCTGGAGAACAGGGAGCCTTGTTATGCTGATGGGCGGGATGTAAATTGACAACTGCCTCTCTGGAGGAGTGCATTCTGTTCCCTAAAACAAGTAAAGAACAGAGCTATAGAGCCAAGGGCACTACCAGTCTAGGGAATATACCTTGGGAAAACTGAAAATCAATAAGACAGAGCCACCCCAAAATTTAGGGCTGCACTGCATACAAGGACCTCAACTTGGATACACCTTAAGTATCCCAGAAAATATAAACATGGTTCAAAAAATTGTGGTACTTACGTACGATGGAATATCCCTCAGCAATGAAATCAATGTCATAAGAGCAGTAGCAGCAAAATGGGTGGATTCAGGTACGATGATTCTAAGTGAAATAAGTCACACAGAAAAAGAAACTTATCATAAGATATCACTTATGAAGATCCTGTAAACATGGCTACACTTGAACTGAGTTAGGAAAGAGAACAGTGTCTTACATTTAGAAAACACTCTTATACCTGCTTAAGGGGGAAGGAGAGGTGGGGTGATGCATAAAACCAGAGTTTGATATAAGCACAGGTACCGTTCCAAAAACCAACTATGGAATAGACAAGACCTACACCGTCCTCAGTGAAAGGGACTCAAAACCCCATATTTCCCGCAGAGGAAAATATCTGACTAGTAAGAATCTTAAAACCTATGTATTGATATGTCTCCGTAAGGGAATCAAGTGTGTCTAGACTGGCATAAACATGGCAGCGAGAATCAGCTCAAACCCACTATAAAAAGGAATTTCAAAAACAAAACAAAAAAACTGGGAAATTCTTTACAATTCCTTCAGGGTCTCTGATGAAAGCTGGAATGACCCTATCTACAACGACAGCTGGATGTGGCATAAGGAGGGACACTTGGGACTGAGACGATTGGTGAGATTGGGTGAGCAAATGCAGACCCTTTAAAGCAATAATGCATGGCACCCATTCCATGGGTCCGAACTCTCCAGGTTGAAGGGAATATTACTACAGCTATAACATGTGCGGGAAACCTAGAGAACGGACACACTGTGAATACGAAAGGTTTCTAAAACTCAACGAATAGTCCCACTCCTGGTGCTCCGGTTTGACTTTCCGTCTGCTTTACTATCAACCTCCCAACTTGGAGAGACAGCCCCTTTAACCTCTTGGTTCGCACAGGTTGCCAATTTGGCAGAGGATGAAAGGGAAGAGGGAGAACCAATGAGAGAGTAGCTGTTAGGCATTTGGACGGGCACATATCACTGTAATTTCCCGGCAGGAAGAAGAATTAACCAAATTCTCAGCCACCCACTGGGAACCAGTATAGGTCCTGAACCAAAATTTTGGACTTGCGGTCAGCTCTCCAAAAACGAGTTGAAAAATGGAGCTCAGCGACACAGCAATTCACAAACTGGCTGAGTAATAAAGGACACCTATCGTCCAAAAATCTGTTGACGGAAGGTAACGAGGCGGACTTGAAAGCGAGGCAGAATAGCAGGAAACAGATTTCAAGAGGTACGTTGGAATCGCCTTTAAAGCACAGGAAGAGGGGCACAACTTCGACAATGATGCACTTGGCCAAAAAGGGCGTATGCGTTTTCTCCTGAATATATTCAGGAGAAAACGCATACGCCCTTTTTGGCCAAGCAAGCAAGCGGGCAATGCAAATCTGCACTACAAAGAAGTATCACTTCCCACCGGTCAAAAGGGACATCCACAAAATGTGTAAGAACAAGAAAGGCAAGACAGGCCCTGGAGAACAGGGAGCCTTGTTATGCTGATGGGCGGGATGTAAATTGCCAACTGCCTCTCTGGAGGAGTGCATTCTGTTCCCTAAAACAAGTAAAGAACAGAGCTACAGAGCCAAGGGCACTACCAGTCTAGGGAATATACCTTTGGAAAACTGAAAATCAATAAGACAGAGCCACCCCAAAATTTAGGGCTGCACTGCATACAAGGACCTCAACTTGGATACACCTTAAGTATCCCAGAAAATATAAACATGGTTCAAAAAATTGTGGTACTTACGTACGATGGAATATCCCTCAGCCATGAAATCAATGTCATAAGAGCAGTAGCAGCAAAATGGGTGGATTCAGGTACGATGATTCTAAGTGAAATAAGTCACACAGAAAAAGAAACTTATCATAAGATATCACTTATGAAGATCCTGTAAACATGGCTACACTTGAACTGAGTTAGGAAAGAGAACAGTGTCTCACATTTAGAAAACACTCTTATACCTGCTTAAGGGGGAAGGAGAGGTGGGGTGATGCATAAAACCAGAGTTTGATATAAGCACAGGTACCGTTCCAAAAACCAACTATGGAATAGACAAGACCTACACCGTCCTCAGTGAAAGGGACTCAAAACCCCATATTTCCCGCAGAGGAAAGTATCTGACTAGTAAGAATCTTAAAACCTATGTATTGATATGTCTCCGTAAGGGAATCAAGTGTGTCTAGACTGGCATAAACATGGCAGCGAGAATCAGCTCAAACCCACTATAAAAAGGAATTTCAAAAACAAAACAAAAAAACTGGGAAATTCTTTACAATTCCTTCAGGGTCTCTGATGAAAGCTGGAATGACCCTATCTACAACGACAGCTGGATGTGGCATAAGGAGGGACACTTGGGACTGAGACGATTGGTGAGATTGGGTGAGCAAATGCAGACCCTTTAAAGCAATAATGCATGGCACCCATTCCATGGGTCCGAACTCTCCAGGTTGAAGGGAATATTACTACAGCTATAACATGTGCGGGAAACCTAGAGAACGGACACACTGTGAATACGAAAGGTTTCTATAACTCAAAGAATAGACCCTCTCCTGGTGCTCCGGTTTGACTTTCCGTCTGCTTTACTATCAACCTCCCAACTTGGAGAGACAGCCCCTTTAACCTCTTGGTTCGCACAGGTTGCCAATTTGGCAGAGGATGAAAGGGAAGAGGGAGAACCAATGAGAGAGTAGCTGTTAGGCATTTGGACGGGCACATATCACTGTAATTTCCCGGCAGGAAGAAGAATTAACCAAATTCTCAGCCACCCACCGGGAACCAGTATAGGTCCTGACCCAAAATTTTGGACTTGCGGTCAGCTCACCAAAAACGAGTTGAAAAATGGAGCTCAGGGGCACAGCAATTCACAAACTGGCCGAGTAATAAAGGACAACTATCGTCCAAAAATCTGTTGAGGGAAGGCAACGAGGCGGACTTGAAAGCGAGGCAGAATAGCAGGAAACAGATTTCAAGAGGTACGTTGGAATCGCCTTTAAA